>NC_133141.1:45623916-45938677 GCF_048418815.1 Hemitrygon akajei
GAATTAATGGCTCCTATATTCACATAATCCCATGACTCCTGAATCCCTAAAAGCAATGCATCTTCAGTGTGTGTATTGTGAGCAGTTATGACTTTAGCTGCAATTACACAGTTTTGCCAATTATTTCTGTGGTCACATTGGAGCCAGACTCATGAAATTGTGGATGCTGTTGCGGGGTAACTAATAATTAGAAGCTCTGGGAACATGGTTTTTGCCTTCATTAGTTTGTTTGTTTCCTGTAATTCTGGTCATAAGTCTACCCCATAGTGCTCCATGCCAACTGTGATTGGAAAAGGAATGCCATAGGGATTGGGGGGGCTTTGGCCTTTTCTTTAGAGAATAGTGAATGTAGCAAATTAGTTTATTGAAATGCTAACCACGTGGAAATTTCTCTACCCCTTTTACAATTTTATTAAGAAGGTGGCAGCCAAAGAAACAAAGAGAAGCTGGTGATATTGCACCATTTCAAGAAATTACAGGGAGCGGATATGTAATTATGGGGATCCATCTCATTCCAGAATATCACAGGATCAAAATATCATAACATTTGAGGCTCAGAAGGAGTCCATTTCTATCCTGTGTCCTGTGTCTATAAGTGAATTTTAGGTTAACTCCTTCTTCACAGCTTAAAAATAAAGAGGTTTTCAAATCAATTTAACAGTTCTGCCTCTATCACTTCTTCAGCAAGTAAGTTCCAAGGAACTCCAAAAACTGGAGTTAAGTATAAAAGAACTATGAAGGTATCGAATCTCTTAGATGAAAATGATATTGATGAAGTGGATGGAAGCTCCTTATTCTTGGACTAAAAGGGGTAATGCTTTGAAAATGCTTTTTCCACTGATGTTGGATGAGACTATAACTAGAGATTATAGATTAAGAGTGAAAGGTGAAATATTTAGGGAAACCTGAGGGGGAATTTCTTCACTCAAAGGGTGGAGAAGTTCACATTCAAGTTCCATTTTATTATCATTCAACCATTGCCACCAAACAAAACAACTTCCTCCAGACCAAGGTGCAGCACATAGTACATATACTGTAACTCACACACAGCACATAAAGTAATATTACCACAAATAAATTAACAAATAATAAGGTGCATTTATGACACAAGTTAAAAAGTAAACAGTGTAACACCACTGTAGCTTCATACGCGATGAGACCCGGGTGGTGACAGGATGTTCAGTAATCTGACGGCCTGGGGGAAGAAGCTCTTTCCCATCCTAACAGTTCTTGACCTAATGCTATGGTACCTCCTGCCTGATAATAGGGGGTCAAAAACGATGGGAGGGATCATTGATAACGCTAAGGGCCCTGCAAACACAGCACTCCTGACAAATATCTCTACGTGGAAGAAGGACCCCGATAATCCTTTCAGCAGTCCTCACTATCCTTTGCAGAGACTTGTGGTTAGATGCGTTGCAGTTCTCCTACGACAGTGATGTAACTGGTCAGGATATGTTCAATTGCTCTCCTGTAAAAATTGGTTAGAATGGGGTGGGTAGCCTCACTCACCTCAGGTTCCACAGGAAGTGGAGATGCTGCTGTGCTCTCTTGACCAAAGAGGTGGTTTTAGGGGAACCAGATGAGATCATCCATTATGTGCTCTCCCAGAAATTTGAAGCTCCTAACTTTCTCTACGAGGGAGCCATATATGCATCTTCCTAAAGTCCACAATCATCTCTTTGGTCGTGTCCACATTGAAAATCAGGTTGTTGTGCTCGTACCATTCTACCTCCTCTCTGTACACTGTCTCACCATCGGTATTGATGAGGCCAACTACTGTTGTGTCATCAGTGAACTTGATGATTCAGTTTGAACTGGATCGAGCAGGGCAGTCATGGATCAGCTGGTGCTCTAGAGATAGAGCTGGAGCTGATCCTTCCAACACGGACTGACAGCAGTCCAGGATCCAGTTACAGAGAGAGGCGTTGGGACCCAACGTGGACAGTCTACCCACCAGCTTCTGAGGGACAATCGTATTAAATACTGAGCTGAAGTTGATAAACAGCATCCTGGCATTTTTAAGAAAGGAGGGAGGGAGAAAACAGAGAACTATTGTCCTGTCAGCCTAACATCAGTAGTGGGGAAGATGCTAGAGTCCATTATTAAAGATGAAATAGTGGCATATCTAGATAGCAGTGATAGGATTGGGCCAAGCCAGCATGGATTTACCAAGGGTAAATCATGCTTGACTAATCTGTTGGAGTTTTTCGAGGATGTAACCAGGAAGTTAGACGGGGGAGATCCAGTGGATGTAGTGTACCTCGATTTTCAGAAGGCATTTGATAAGGTCCCACACAGGAGATTGGTGGGTAAAATCAGAGCTCAGGGCATCGGGGGGAAGACATTGACATGGATAGAAAACTGGTTGGCAGATAGAAAGCAAAGGGTAGCGGTGAATGGGTGTTTCTTGGAATGGCAGGTGGTGACTAGTGGGGTGCCACAAGGCTCGGTATTGGGACCACAGCTGTTTACGATTTACGTCAACAATTTAGATGAAGGCATTGAGAATAACATCAGCAAGTTTGCTGATGATACTAAGCTGGGTGGCAGTGTGACATGTGATGAGGATGTTAGGAGAATTCAGGGTGACTTGGTTAGGCTGAGTGAGTGGGCAGATACTTGGCAGATGACGTTCAATGTGAATAAGTGTGAAGTTATCCACTTTGGGAGTAAGAACAGGAAGACAGATTATTATCTGAATGGTGTAGAGTTAGGTAAGGGAGAAATACAAAGAGATCTAGGAGTCCTTGTTCATCAGTCACTGAAGGTGAATGAACAAGTGCAGCAGGCAGTGAAGAAGGCTAATGAAATGTTGGCCCTTATTACAAAGGGAATTGAGCACAAGAGCAAGGAAATCCTCTTGCATTTGTAAAGGACCCTGGTGAGACCACACCTGGAGTATTGTGTACAGTTTTGGCCTCCAGGGTTAAGGAAGGACATCCTGGCTATAGAGGAAGTGCAGCGTAGATTCACGAGGTTAATCCCTGGGATTTCCAGACTGTCTTACGCAGAGAGGTTAGAGAGACTGGGCTTGTACACGCTGGAATTAAGGAGTTTGAGAGGGGATCTGATTGCAACATATAAGATTATTAAGGGATTGGACAAGATAGAGGCAGGAAATATGTTCCAGATGCTGAGAGAGTCCAGTACCAGAGGGCATGGTTTGAGAATAAGGGGTAGGTCATTTAGGACAGAGTTAAGGAAAAACTTCTTCTCCCAGAGAGTTGTGGGGGTCTGGAATGCACTGCCTCGGAAGGCAGTGGAGGCCAATTCTCTGGATGCTTTCAAGAAGGAGCTAGATAGGTATTTTATGGATAGGGGAATCAAGGGATATGGGGACAAGGCAGGAACCGGGTATTGATAGTAGATGATCAGTCATGATCTTAGAATGGTGGTGCAGGCTCGAAGGGCCGAATGGTCTACTTCTGCACCTATTGTCTATCGTCTATTGTCTATTGTCTATTGTCATATGAGGCACCATTTTCCAGGTGGGACAGGAACCACAAGTGTGCCAGCAGAAGTAGTTTGATAGCAATATTTAAGAGAAATTTGGAAAGATACATGGGTCAGAATCGTAAAGAGGGCTGTGGTTCATGTGTAGTTTGATGGGACTAGGCAGATTAATAACTGAGCACAGACTAGCTTGACCAGAGGGCCTGTATCTCTGCTGTAGTACTCCATTAATTCTGACTCTTAAATAAAATAACACAGGCACAGTGAGCCAAGTGGCCAGCTACCCTGAAAACCTTCATGTGTTGATTTCAATCAAATCATTGTTTTTTTTCAAAGTTGGTGTCTGGTGTCACTACCCTTGGGTCATTGCAGTACTGTTTAAATTATGGGTTACAGCTTGTTTTCTTTTAAACGCTAGTCAATAGGCTAGACAGATTATTTGGTCATGTCGATGAAACATTTGGTCAGCTGCAAGCAAGGTTTGAAAACAATTGACGAAGGGTCTCGGCCCGAAACATCGACTGCACTTCTTCCCATAGATGCTGTCTGGCCTGCTGCGTTCCACCAGCATTTTGTGTGTGTTGCTTGAAAACAATTACTTTTGACCATAAGAAACAAGAACCTTTGGGCCATTTCTGGAATCTTAGATTTATGGATGTCATTCAGAGTTTTTGATGCCATTTAGTATTTGGTTAGTATTTAGTCACAGAAAACCTTTTGGTTATTCTGCCTTGAAAGGTGGTGACTGAGAGGTGAGGATGGATGAAACAACATTCACAACAGCACAATTTAGAGCACCACCTTGAATCTGAATTTGAAAGGGTAAAGTTAGTTAATGCACATGGTGGCAACAAGCTCCTCTTGTAGGAATTGCTGGACAATAATAGAGCGATTTCCATCTTATTTGTGGTCTACCAATCTGGGAGTTGCACATTCTTTTCCTTAGTCACTGGCATTGTGACAGCAATAACATGGGAAAGTCATACACCTTCCATCACGCTCATATCAGCACGCGGGCTTCCCTTGCTCGTTACTGATGAGCTTTCCATCCCTTCATAAACTGATTTATATCTTTTCAGACTTATGCTAAGCTTCAACAATTTTTCATAAAGCGGTGACAGAATTGACCCTGTGACCTCACAGCAGTACATCAAAAGCTGGTGATGAATCAGCCGAACAGTTTGGGGCACGTTGTGCTGCATGCCTGGAATCTATTTCTGGTAGAGCAGCCTCGATGGATCAAATGGCCCAATTCTGCTCCTTTGTCCTATGGTCTTATGGCCATTCAGACCCACAACTCTGCTCAGCCTTTCAGCAGGTCATTGCTGTTCCGACTTTGCCCTGTCCAATTTATGTCCAAACAACCCTCATACCCTCTGTGATTAATTTTCAATGTATTCAATATATTCAAGGATTTAGCCTCCACAGCTTTCTGGGGAAGGAATTCCAAATATTCACAACCCTTGGAGAAATTTTTTGCTCATCTCAGTCACTTCATAAATAGGTGCCACTTCATTTTGAGATTGACTGCTGATCCTAAGCTCTCCCATGAGGGGAAATGTGCTTCCAGCATTTACCCTGTCAATTTTATTTTGCTACCCCCCTCCCCACAATGATTTTTGCGTATTTCAGCAATAAGATTGTCACTCTTTCTTCAGGTTTATCCTATTCTTTTGCTTATGAGGCGATCTTTCCATCCTTGCAAACATCCCAATAAATAATCACTGAATTACCTCCAATTGTAATATTTTTCTGAAATATGGTAAGTGATCAAAACTGTACATTATTCAAAATGTAATCTCACTAATGTTTTGTATAGTTTTTGTAAGATTTACTTCATCACCTTAACTTGGAGTTTAATCTGGCCACTTTGAGAGCCGTCAGCTAGAGCTTGTTGCACGACCTGTCCTTTGTGGGAAATTTCTTCCAGACCAACACCTTTGAGCACAAGTCCAACAGGCAGTGGTCAGCACGGAACATCCGGCTGACACTGCAGGAGAAGGACTCGATAGGTGGTTCCCTAAGGAGACTGTCCAGACCATCTGACAGAATGCCTCATTGCCAGATCTCACCAATAAGCTCCAAGATTTTGCTTGGCTGTCTGTGAGAGGGGCCCTCTCAGTCAGATACTTCCTCCCTGCCTAGAACAACACTCCCACTGCACATTGCCCCCCTCCCCCAGTTGTGTTTAGTGGGGACGAGGTGGTCGCTCGCCTCTTTGCAGGTTTTGGATTTGCAAAGAAGGTACGGGGGAAGATGCAAGGGGGAGTGTCACTGTTCTTCCCAAGCAGCTGCATGACAGAAGACTCTCTGATCTACCAGCTATTCCCAGGGGCACACACACAGATGGACACCAAGTGCTGCTGGAAGATCATGAGCTCAGTGAAAGATGCCCTTTAGTCTGCCCGAAACTTGTTGGTGTGCCAGCACATTGAGATGTCTGGAGAGGAATTCTGCTGACCGGCACATTCCAGGCTGCGGGAGTAAGTGTTGAAGGACACAATGAAGCTTGGTGTAGCTACTGCAAGGGCCTGGTAGGGGAGGACCACAGTATAGGGCTCTTCCACTACTGGACAGGGAGGGGAATTAGTGAGACATTACTGGACAGGGAAGCGCCGGGTTGCGTGAGGAAGCTCCTCAATTACAGCAGTAGGGTACCATCCCCGGGAGCCACATGAGTGTCAACAGTCCTATTGATTTTAAGCAATTTAATTGAAGACTACTTGATGCATTGTCTATGAATGTAAGAATGAAAAGCCATTGTGTGTTTATTCTTGTAAATTTATTTTATTATGAATAGAGTTTATTTTAGTTTTAAAAAAAGGTGCTGCACTTTGAGAGATCAAATATGAAGGGAAAATATATGGTTAATGGCATAACCTTTAACAGTGATGCACAGAGGGATCTTGTGGTCCAAGACCATAGCCCCCGAAAGCGACTACACAAGTTGACAGCGTGATATGCCTGCCTTTCTTACTTGAGGCAATGAGTTATTTATTTATTTAAAGATACAGCACAGTGACAGGCCCTTCCAGGCCTAAAAGCTTGTGCCGCCCAATTAACCCCAAGTAACCAATTAAGCTACTAACCCATGCATCTTTGGAATGTGGGAGGAAACCGGAGGAACACCACATGGTCACAGGGGAACACACAACTTCCCACAGAGAGCAGCGGAATTGAAACCGGGTTGTTGGTGCTGCAGTGTTAACCGCTACCCCACCATGTCGCCCGAATCAGTTCATTATTGTCAAATGTACCAAGGTACAGTGAAAAGCTGGTCTTGCATACTTTTCATACAGATCAAATCATTACACAATGATTGAGTTGGAATGAGGTAAAATAACAAAAATGCAGAATAAAATGTTACATTTACAGAGGAAGTGCAATGCAGGTAGACAATAAAGTGCACGGTCATAATGAGGAAGATTGTGAGGTCAAAAGGCCATCGTATTGTTCGAGAGAACTATTTAATAGTCTTCTAACAGAAGCAGTCCAGTGGTACATGCTTTCATGTTTTTTTTATCTTCTGCCCAATGGGAGAGGGGAGAAGAGAGAATGTCTAGGGTTATATTGCTGGTGAGGCTACATCTGGATGATTGCATTCATTTCTGGTTGTCAATTATAGTAAGGATGTGGAGGCTTTGGAGAGGGTGCAGAAGAAGTTTACTGTTTGGATCAGAGGGCATGCACTACAAAGAGGTTAGACAAACTTGGTAACAGCAGAAACTGAGGGGAGATGAGATACAAGTTTAGAAAGTTGAAAGGCATTGATGTACAGCCAGTATCTTTTTCCTGGGCCAAAATGTCAAATACTAGAGCCTATGCAGCTATGTTCAGAGGGGATGGGTTAGGAGGTGTGTGGTTCAGTTTTCATTTTCCACGGCGGTGGGTGTCTGGAATGCGCCACCGGGAGTGACAGTGAGGCAGGTATAATGGATGAGTTCGAGGCTCATAAAGGCATATGAATATGCAGAGAATGGAGCAATATGGATGATATGTGCACGCAGAAGCGATCCATTTAATGAAGTTTCAACTTTCCAATTATCTGCCACACCTGTATGTTATTTTATAAGAATGAGGGGGAATCTCATTTAAGCCCACTGAATATTGAGAGGCCTAAATAAAGTGGGTGGAGAGAGGATGTTTCTCCCGATAGTGGGAGAGTCTTGGAGCAGAGGACACAGCCTCAGAATAGAAGGACATTGCTTTTGAACAGAATGAGGAGGAATTTCTTTAGCCAAAGGGTTATGAACCTGTGAAATTCATTGCCACACTCTGTTGTGGAGATCAAGTCACTGGGTATATTTAAAGCGGAGATCGATAGGTTCTTGATGAGCCGGGGCGCCAGGGCTTACAGGGAATAGAAGAAAGGGGTTGAGAGGGAAAATAAATCAACCACAATCAAATGGCAGAGCAGACTTGATGGTCTGAATGGCCTAACTCTGCTCTTACTGTATACCTTATAGTTATGTGATCTAATCCTTTGACCAATTAACTCAAAATTTTGCACATGTTTACTGATCTTTCTGCTTTCATTTTACTGCTTTAGTCCTTCATAATTTTATCCACTGCAATTAAATCTCCCCTCAGACTCCTTTGTTCCAAACAAAAATAAACTCCCTAGATGGTCTCAGCTCATAACTATAATTCTGCAGCCCTGACAATATCCTTATAAATCTTCTTTGCACTCTCTCTAGTGTTAACAAATCTCAGTGTACACAGTATTCTAGTTGTGTCCTATACCAACGTTTTACATATTTCTAGCAAAACTTCCTGCCTTTTGTATTCTTTAACTCAGCCAATAAAGGCAAGAATCTTGTATGAATTCTTAACCACCTTATTTATTTCAACATCAGGGATTTAAGGACATGCATTCAAAAGTCCCTTTGTTCCTTTACACTTAAAAAAGTATTTGACTCTTTATTGTGTACTTCTTTGCCATGTTCACCTTCCCCAGTTTGGTTACCATACACTTTGCCTGCCTAAACCACTCTTTCTCACTGTCAACCACAGTGTCAAAATTGTAATTGAGACAAATTTCGTAATTGTAGTTCCCAAAAACAAATGTGGCATAAGCATCAGGGGTTCTTCAAAATACAATTAGTGAGTGAACTATTAGAGAAAGTAAACTGATCTACTAACATTACTATACTGATCCAAGGCATAAAGGTCACCTCAACACTGAATTCCCCCTTAATCTTTATTCCCAATGTACTTCCCACAAATGAACTGCAATGCCTCAGACTGAACATTTGTTCGTTGTTGAGAAGCTTGCATATGCTGTATAAGGCTGCCTCCTTCATAGTAGCTTCAGTCACAGAGAAATGCAATTGTCAGGAAGATTAGTAGAGTCAGCACCCAGGAGGAATGACTTCAACTCTGAGCTGAATTTGAGAGGAGCTCAATACATCATTAAGAGCCAATCGGGGTATTTCTATGTTTGGCTCTTGGAGCCAAAGAAAATTTTATGCTGGAGTGGAAATTGATTCCATTGCTCCGGAATGTTCACCACTGAAGACCTATCTTCTGGACTTGATCCTATTCCATCGCACGCATATGAAGTACACATTTCAGAAATACATTTCCATTTTAAAGATAGCCTTGAGCATTAACTCAAGTATCTCATTAAAGGAAGAAAACTTAAGTGCAATTGAATAACCTTTGCATTTGATGAAATGCAGTTTGACTGGAGCCCTCAATATGCTCATTCTAAATCTATTTCTAAACAAAAGAACACATCAGCTTGATATGAACCTGCAGGCCTTTGTGATACTTTTAAAGCATCTACAGATTTTACTTAGAATAACATGAATTTCATTTACTGCCTTGCATCGGCATGTTGACGAAGTGATTAGCTTTTCTCCTATCAAGAGTAGAGGATGTTTTTGTGATTCGTTGTGCGATCTTTGAACACTAAATAGTTTCTGCAAAGAGCCAATTTTCCATACCTTCCAACCTTGGAAAATATGACATCCCATAACAGAGAAAAACTATAGTAATTCATAGCTCCTATCCAGACATGTGTTTTCAATATTGGGTATCATGTAAGGAGATATTTCCAAAGCAGTTATTAAGTCACCAATCACTCTAATGTAAAGCATTAAGTAAATAGTGCCATAGAAGAAATTAGGTCCTGTTTTCTGTCAATGCAATGGCATTTTTATTTATATCAGCTCTTCTTTATCATTTATTTTAATGGATTAAACAAAGCAGAGGATATCATGCTGTCAGCAACATGACAATAATAGCACAGAATAAAAGTGAAAGACTTTAACTTACATTTTTAAAACAAAAAATGCCTTTATCTAATTAAAGATCTATGTGTCAATTGATTAACATTTGGAGTGTCATGATTTTTGCCGTAAAATATTTTTACTTTGTTAATTGCTTAATTAAAATCAGGATGTTAAAGTATTTATTCTTTTTATCCACCTTATTATATTCACTGTATGGTTAAGATGACACAAGGACTGTAAACATTGGATATTTGAAGTTGAGAAAATGATAGAAAGTTGTCAGGTCTTCCTACATCTCCAAAGCAAAAGCATATTGTTTGTTGGAACCGGGAGCTAAACAACTCTGTAATACAAATGAAGGAACTGAGAAAGAGATGAGAATTAGTAAAAATCTAAATTGTGAAGGTTAATCCTATCAGAGGACTGCAAAAGTTCTTTCCAAAAACCTTAATCATAAAATTTTCAATATATGGGATGAAGCATTCATATTTCAGCATTCACAGTACAAGGCATATCATTATATTTGCTTACAAGATTTACTTTATATCAGCATGGCATCAGTTTTTCCTTCACATGAGTGATAAGCCTAGGATTTTTAAAGATTTCAGCCCTGTGGTGTGCCATGGCCTTAAGACATGGCTATTTCCCATGAAAATTTTCCAATGGCTGGACCAAACTACAGGGCAGCCAAGAGTCAGCTCATTGCTTCAGTGATTGATGGCATGTCATTGCCCAATCCTGCATCGTATAGAGCGTCTTCATTGTTGCTCAGCGTTATAGAGAGATACAGCATGGAAAAAGTTTCTTCAACCCACTGAGTGTGAACTGATCATCAAGCATGCATTTTTCCACTAATCTTAACCTAACCCATTTTATTCTCCCCACATTCCCACCAACTCTCCCACAACCCTGTAAATTCTACCGCTCATCTGGTTTTGATAGGCCAACAGGGACTCAGGATATACTTCCTGAGCTTTTGTTGACATTTGCTTTGCAGGATGACTCTTGGAGTATCAGAATCAGAATCAGAGTCAGGTTTATTACCACTGACTTACAGTATGAAATTAAATTTGTTGTTTTGTGGCCGTAGTGCAGAGCAATATATAAAAAATACAGAATCAGTATCAGTTTATTATCACTGACATAGGTTGTGAAACTTGATGTTTTGCAGCAGCAGTACCGTGCAATACATTAACACTTACAGAATTAGAACAGGTATAGTTGCAGCTATATAAGGATATGAGCAGAAATTATTTGTCCAAGGAATTCAGAAGTGTAAGTAATGGTTTTAGAGTAATTAGGGAAACTACAAGGGAAATGAAGGGAAACCATTTCTGCTGCTTGAAGGAAATGGAACTAGAGATAGTGTTCAGATCAAAGCCAGGCCTTTCGGGAGAGAATTTGGAGAAGCATGTACAGTACATGCAGAGTACAAACATCTATCTGCAAACAGCAATTTACGCTAATTGTTATTTTTTAAAATTTGCAATGGATGGAATTTTTTAAACTAAAGGCAATAAAGGACATGGAAGAATATCCTATGCATAGTTAGGTCAGAGATCAAATACAGAAAAGCAGCGCACGCTTATTTTTGTGTTCCCACTTCCCCATGTTTCTTTTGATAGAAGCAAAAAATATGACTTTGACATGTTCAAACAAGAGATTCTACTCCCGTAGCTGGACCAATCAGGTTTCTGGTCAATAATGATGTTGGTGCTGGTGGATCAAGCAAAGGAAATGAGGTTGAATATAAATAGGAGCTACCTATTTACCTATTGCATCGCTACCTTCATTTGTATAGCATTGATTAGACTAACTCTGGAATACGCTTCAGCTCTTGCTACATGCAATATAGATTGCGACATTAACTGTGGAGTTATAAACATAGTCATCAACAAAATGTCCCAGTTTTTACCTTTGGACACTTTCCTGAGGAATCTTGAAAGCCATTTACTAGGAATGAGGTGATTAGTCTTCAATAACCACAGACATTTCCCTATGGGATTCTTGATGGTAGATGGTTCCTGTCTTGCCAAAAGAGAGTGTGGAGGTATAGTAGATGTATGACAAGACTGCTAAGCCAGAACAGCTTCCATAGATACAGTGAAGTGAATTTAAATTTTACCACAGCAATCTGGGAAATTAAAGTTAAATTTATCAAAATTCCTTTTAGCAAAATCTAAAAGGACCATGAAACCACAGGAATCTTATAAAATCCCATCTGTTTCACTAATGCCACTTTAGGGAATGAGATTTTGTTTTCTTTGCCTGATCTGGCATATATGTGACTCTCAAATGACCTACTGAAATAATCCAGCAAACTATTTGGCTCAAAGGCAATAGCAATTTCCAATGCACACATATCCTAATAATAAAAACAAACACAGTCACTCTCACCTCGCCTCTAGACTTTAACTTTTGTTTGTATTTGGATGAAATCTGCACTGATTACTGGAGCTGTGTACTCCTTGCAAGGAGATTTGGTTTATCACAAAAGACGCTCGCAGCTTTCTACAGATGTACCGTGGAAAGCATTCTGGCTGCATGACATGAGTCTTCACCATCGAACACATCTCCAAGAGGCTGTTATTAGGGGCCCTCACCATAGAGGACATGTCCCTTCTCATTACTACCATCAGAGAGGAGGTACAGGAGCCTGAAGACAAACTCTCAATGTTTTAGGAACAGCTTCTTCCCCTCTGCCATCAGTTTTCTGAACAGCTTATGAACACTACCTCAATATTCCTCTTTTGCATATTTAAATTTTATTGTAACTTATAGTAATATTTTTTCTATTCTGCTCTGTACTGCGGCCACAAAACAACAAATTCTATGACAGTGATATCCACGTCAGTGATAATAAATCTGGTTCTGAACTTGGTGAACGGGTTACTGCCAATTAAGATCCATTTGATTTTGATGATGCATCACTTTGCTAATAATTGACAGTAGGCTGTTTGGGTCATAAGTGGCTTAATCAGATTTGTTCTAATTTCTATGGACAGGACATACTTGAGTAGTTTTCCATCAGGTAAGGTCGATGCTGGTTTTGCAGCTTGGCTGAAGATGTAGCTTGTCCTGAAGCAAATGTTACCAATGTTCTATTTTGATTTTGCCAGGACTGCACACATCGAGGTGTCGACCTAATTCTATTACAAACAAGAACAAAAGAGCCAGACTCTAGAGGTGAGGTGAGAGTGACTGTCCTTGATATTGAAGCAATGGGACATCACAGAGCCCTAGTTAAAATGGAAATCAATGCAAATCATGGGAACTACTTTCCACAGGATGAGTTACAGGGAAAGGTTGACTATGTTACGACTTTATTCTGTGGAGTGTAGGAGATCTTTATAGAGGTATACAAAATTATGAGGGGCACAGATAGGGTAAATGCAAGCAGTCTTTTCCCCTCAGGTTAGGTGAGAGTAGAACTAGAGGTCATAGGTTTAAGGTGAAAGGTGAAATACTTAAAGGGAACCTGAGTGGAAGCTGTTTCACTTCAAAGTGGTGTGAGTGTGGAACAAGCTGCAAGTGGAGGTTGTGGATATGGATTCAATTGCAACATTTAAGAGACATTTGGATTGATACATGGATTAGAGGGGTATAGAGGGTCATGTCTGGGTGTGGTAGATGGGACTAGGAAGCAAAAAACAGGTTGGCATGGACTAGATGGGCCAGAGGGCCTGTTTCCATCCTGTAGTTCTCTAGGACTCTATGGCTCACACAAACAAGCAAAGCTGTTGAAGGCCCATCATCTTGGCCCCAGGATATCATTGCATTAATTCCTCAGAGCTAGGCCCAACCGACAGCAGCTGCTTCATCTGAAGCTCCGATATTAGGGATATTTAATAATTACATTTGCAACTTCTTAAAAAAAAATTAGTCCATGTCTGCATCAGGGCCAAACAATGATCATCTTCACGAAGGGATGTCTAACCAATTACCTTTGGACATTCAGTGGCATTGGATTATCCATCATCAATAAGGGCTCACTACTGTTAAGAGGTTTGAGTCAAATAGCAACATAAGAACAATGGGTAACAGAGCAGATCAGAGACACAGTATATGAGGAGAGTGACTTACCTTCGAACAACCTAAAGCATTTCTACCATCTACAAGGCAAAGTATCCCACTTCATTGGCAAAACCCCCCTTACCCCAATTCTGCTATCCTAAACATTCATTTCCCCCTCGCACTGGTGCATTATGGCTCCAGTGTGTAGTATATACATAGTACTCTGCAATTACTCATCCAGGAAATTCCAATAATACTGCATGCACCTAAAACCTCCAGTACCAAGAATGAGAAAGTTCCAAGTTCAAAGTAAATTAATGACAAAGAAAGAAGGAACACAGGAATACCACCACCTGCAAGTCCTCGTCTGGACAGGAATTCACACTACCTCAGTCAGCTCTAATTCCTACAACTCCATCTGTAACAGCATTGGGGGATACCTTTCCCAGAAGGTGCAAAAAGTCACTCTCCTCATATACTATGCCTCTGATCTGCTCTGTTACCCATTGTACTTATGTTGCTATTTGACTCACTCAAGGAAATTAAGCTGGATTGTTGATGATTGAATAAACTTTACCATATTTCATGAAAGCAGTCCTTTCGTGAGGTGGAGTAGTAAATAAAACTAGGTCAAATTTGGCTTCTATATTATTTCAGATCTCGGATGAACATTGAAGTGGATCATTCACCTGAAATTGTGATTGAAGATCGTTATAAACACTTAGGATAGTTCGGGCTTTTGCACCCATGGTCTCTACTAAAAGTAAGAATGGAGATATTCCATCTCTTCTTTTTAATCGTTTGTTCACAATATGAATAAGCCTCCATCGGTCAGGATCGACCATGGATGTTGCGTCCTAACTATCTAGATACGCAAGCCTGGGCAGTACAGCATGGAGAACAAGCTGTTGCCCATGTAGCAAGCTCCCCCTCTCCATCCATCTGATGAACCCAAAGGAATGTCAGAGACTGATACAGTTTGGCACCAGCAGCATTGCAGGAGTTGCCAGTCAGTGCTGAACTCAATGTAGAACTGCCTTAGGAACTTCAGCTTTGGATTTTTCCCTTGGGGTTTACTCCCGAAGCCTTCCCCGTGAGTAGGTATAGCCACAAGGTAGTAGAGGTTTGAGATCAGAGTTTTCCTTCTTCTAGATGAGCTGCCAACCACAGCTGACAAGCCCCATCTGCCGGAAGTGACTGGTTTTAAAGTGCCAGTAACCCGCCTTTGCCCCTTCTCCTGTCAGTAGAAATGGTTTCGCTAGGCTAAGTAGCTAAGCCACATGTGAAGGCCAGGAGCTGGACTTGGTTGTAAGAGGCATAATTGAGGCACACACCATTGGGAGCATTTAATAGGTGATGGGAGCTTGTCCCCATTACCAGCCCCAGTTATAACAACCTTCAGGAACCATCATAAAATATATGCTAGGTGAATTCTTAGGTACTTTACTACCAGAGCAATTAAAATTCATTAGACAGTATTCTTGCCTCAATGTCAAATATTTGTGAGTTCAAATTACATTGAAGTGAGTTGAGCATAATGATTAGGCTGAGGCAGCACTATACTGTCAAAGGTTACCGGTAAATCTTTCAGGTGAAACATTAATCCATGTCCCGTCTATCCTCTCAGTTATCCTTTTTTGAAAGCAACTGTCCCCAACACCTTGGTTAATAATATACCATAACCAACAATTGTAAAACAGATTATCTGATCATTATCATATTACTTTTAGTGGCATCTTGATATGCCCAACTTGGCCCTTACAATTCTTATATTACTAAAATGACACCAATCAAAAGACTTCACTTGACTTTAAGGTGCATTAGGATGTTCTAGGCTTCACGAGTGCTGAACAGGTTCAGGTCTTTCTTTTACCAATACTAAACCACTCATTCATCTGCAGTGATCAGGGGTTCAAGAATGGAGTGAATCTGATGGGTCACAATGCAAAAGGCTCAAGAAAATGTTGGCAAAAGTATACCCAAAGTTGCCTTCATCCTAATGAACACCTTCATATGTGGCTGGATCAGCTGGTGTGTGCACCCAAAGTACGTGAGCACCAAGAGTCACTTACATGCTGATGTTCTATCTGTCCCTGATGTTGAGGAAAGTAGGCTTGTCCCATTTAGTGAACAATATCTGTCCTCTGTGAAAGAGTTCTTCCAAGTAAACACCTTTGATCACAAGTCCATCAGGAAGTGGTCAGCGCAGAATGTACTGCAGACACTGCAGGACAGGGACACAGAGGACTCTGTAGGTGTGTTTTCTTGAGCAAACAGTCCAAACCATCTGGCAGAATGCTCCATTGCCAGATCTGGCCCACAAGCACCAAGACCTCACTTGGCTGGTGAGGAGAGGTGTCCTTCCAGTTGGATCTTGGGGATGATATGTCCCTACAGTCAATATATTACTTCCAATGTACACAGCCCTTAGGATAGCTGCAGTGGAGAAGAAACTCCACTTCTTTACAGATCTTACAGACCCCACCTTTACAGATTACAGATTTACTAAGAGGTTGTGGAGGTGGATGCAGGGGTCTGTGTCTCAGTTCAATGCTGCAGTTGTATAACTGAGGTCTCTCCGATCTATGTGCTGTTCTCAGGTACACACGCTGAGATAGACATCAAGTGCTTCTGGAATGTCATCAGCTCGATAAAGGACACCCTTTAGTCTGTCCAAAACTTGTTGGTCTTCTAGCATAGTGAGATGTCCGTAAGGGAATGCTCCCAACTGGCACAGTCCAGGCTGCAGGAATATATGCTGAGGGGCACACGGAAGCTCAGCGCAACCAATGCTGAGTCTCTGGGATAAGACCACTATCTAGGCTACTTCCACTAGCACACAAGGAGTGGCAGAGTTGGATAGGGAAGCCATTTGAACAATCAGAGTGGCAATGGTGCAATGCTTGCTTGCGTCTTTTTCTCTCTTTAAAGTTTGCATTACTGAATGCCAACCACAAATGTAGATGTTTTCTGCACTCTTTCTTCCTTTGTATATTTTTTTGTCATGAATAAAATCTAATCTTGAAATTTAAAAAATCTGTAGTGATCGATGTCTGTACCGGCCTCCCCTCCATTCACCACAATGCAACCTGTCAGGATACTTTTGATAGCATATCTGTAAAAGTTTGAGAGAATCCTTGTGGTTGTGCTGAATCTTCATATGCCTAAGAACATGAATATGCTGATGTGCTTTCTTGATCTCTGCATCTGTGTGAAGAGACAGGCGAGGTTGCTGGTGATATCAATGCCCAGGAACCTACAGCTGTTAGTCATCTCTAAATCAGCTCCATAGATGAGGACAAGTTTCTCTTCACTCCCCCAACTTCCTTAGGTCAACAACTAGCTTTTTCACCTTGCTGATGTTAAGGGCTAGGTTGCTGCTCTGACACCATAACACGAGGTTTCCAATCTCTTTCCTAAACTCTTGTCTCATCATCGTTGTTGATATGGCCAAGGACAGTATCATGGGCAAAATCACTGACTACAGCCACCTACAGGAAGACCAGAATTTGATAAGGGGGTGTGGAATGTAAAAGGTTGACTATATCCTCCCTCTCCTCAAAAATAGAAGGAACTTAAAAGGGCATACACAGGGTCGGTGAAAAGTGAAACTCTTCTTTGAGAACTCAGTGCATTGGTGTGAATCAGAATGAACATCAAGGGGTACTTTATTCACGAAGGTGTTCCTACAGCAGGGGAGAGTAAGAGGGATGCCATTAAAGTACACAGTATCTGATCCTGCTGCAGTCAAAGGTGATGAATGTAGATGAGTTACTCTATTAGGTCAAGAGCTAGAATGCCTTGTTTTTTCTTTTGAAATCCCTCAAGACCATCTTCTGATCCAGTGAATGAGGAACAATACTCAGACTTCCTCCAAATTGTTCACTCAACACTCTATAATCAAAGGTTCAAGAAAAGAGGTGGCTCATTAAAATCCTCATACCCAGATAGAAAAGGATCTTCAGATCACTCTGTGCCATCCTGTTCAACTGGTAGATCACAGACAGCACAGCTTTCCAGAACTTCTGGTCTTCTATCTCAGAGGTTTTAGAAAAGAGTACGCAGGACTGGTGCAAAACGACAAATATCATGTGATATGGCAGTGATAATAAGACTATGAGAAATAGAAGCAAAATTAGGCTATTCAGCCCATCAAGTCTGCTCTGCCATTCAATCATGGCTGATTTACTATCCATCTCAACCCCATTCTCCTGCCTCCTCCCTGTAACCTTTGATGCCCTTACTAATCAAGAATCTATCAACCTCTGCTTTAAATATACCCAATGACTTGGCCTCCACAGCCATCTGGCAATTAATTTCATAGATTCACCTCCTGCTGGCTATAGAAATTCCTCCTCATCTCTGTTTCAAAAGGACATTCTTATATTCTGAGGTTGTGCTCTCTGGTCCTAGACTCTGCCGCTATTGGAGATAGCCTTTCCAAGTCCACCCTAGGCTTTTCAACAGTCAGTAGCTTTCAATGAGATCCTCCACTTAATCTAAACTCCAGCAATACAGGCCCCAAGCAATATTTAATACTATTAAATATAGTAGGCAAATATAACTGACTTACATGGTACATTAAATGGCAGCAACATTATGCCTCACTAGTATAACTATTTTATAAAGAAATTCTATTTTTAGGCAAGGATATACAGATATTGAATACACAGCAGTCAAGAGCCAGGAAGGTGTTGCTTAATGTACCATTTTTTTGCCAGATAATGGCAATGTATCTGCCTTAAGCAACTGATAATACTAATGACACATGAAACTATACAAAGATTTGATATATGCTTTATCATCTTTATTTTGACAACATTTAAAAGTCTGCAATAATACAATACTTTACATGGCAAGAATAGTTCTCATACATCTACATGAAACATGGTGCTTTAAATAATTTAAATGAGAAAAATAAATACAATCATTAAAAAACAATTACTTGAGTCTATGCACTTTCGCCACATTTCAAAATCTGTTTAGGAGGCTGCTATAGTTTCCTGTACCATTTCATCACACCATGGAAACTTAACATATGAACTTCATACAAAAAAACTTTCAAGCACAAGTTCACAAAATAGCCTCGTGTGGATTCATGCCCTGTTGTGATATTAAATTAAACTGAGCAGTATAATATCTGCAATATTTACAGCAATTTAACATTTATTGTTTCAGATAGTAGATACAAGAAGCAAAGTACAGAGAATGCAATAAATGTGGGAGGGAGGGGGGAAATCACAATCAAAATAAAATTGTGCTGATCACAGAGCAAAGGTGGCTTGCCACAGGAGGGCCAAAGATTGTTTTATCTCCACCCAGCTCCCCTGACATCAGTAGGTAACATGATTCACTTCAGGATCTAGGGATTATTTTCCCCCCAAAAATTGTAGCGAAAATCTTTTGATACTAAATATCTAATATATACAATCAAACTTAAAATTGAGTAATAATTTACAGATGGCTCCTCGATGATTTATTCACTCTTCACACCCTGGAGTGTAGCCTTTGTGGTCAGTAGGTTTTGTCTGCATTCATGAATTAACACAGATGGCAGGGAAGCCTGGAAATGGGAGTTAGACTCTAACACACAATTCCAGGGCTCCCTCTGAAATTAAAATTCAGTTTTTGGCTGTTTGTTACTACAGACTTGTCAGTGTCCCTTTGCAAGATGGAAGGCAATTGGAATTTGTATTAGTCTCTGCTGATTACGAATAATCTGAAATTACTGAGATAAAAACATTAAGTGATAGAAATGTTTTGTCCTTCAAGTGGCTTGCTTACAGACTGAAATAACTTTAACCTGAAAAGTAAAACAAAACTGTAGATGCTGGAAGTCTGAAACAAAAACAGAAAAAGCTCAAAACATTCAGAATAGTTGACAAATTTAATTTTTAATTTATCAGTTGTGAACAACTCAAAATGTTGACTCTGTTTCTCTCTCACTGTAGATTGATCAATCTGGTGAATATTTTCTGCATTTTGGTTATTTTTCCAGATTAGGAATGCTAAAGCTTGCACTGTTACCACTTTCCATTTTAATTAATCAACAAATAACTGTTCATGACATTAATTTAAGGGACCCCACTTACTTTGGTTATCCTGGTGTTTGACCAGAACAGTTACAAGCTCAAATGAAGCACAACTGAAAATTGTTCTGTGTCTGTTGGCAGATCCAATATGTATGCCACATTAAATATTATCACACATAAAAGTCATCCTATAGGGTAATTATAGAGTCTACTGGAGGAAATATCAGACAAGCATTTACAAGTTCCCTATAAAACATGGACAATTAGTTTTACAATAGGAAGTTGGGAACTCTGCTATTTTTGTGTGGGATATCCTATAATACATTTTGGTCAGGATATTTCATCAAATTTGGATATATTTAATCCCAGACCAAGTAGGGAGTGCAGTGTTCCCATCTATTTAAAAGAATCGTGATTATATGTTGAACTATACACACTTTAGAGTAAGTGCTTTAGAAAATGGAACAATAATGGACTTTCTGTCCAATAATAAACTTTCATAAAGTGAAACATTACACTGGATATAAAGTTCTATCAGTCAGAATGATCATGGTGGTTGCTTATCCCTCTACTTTTGGATCGTGTTGCCTTCTTCTTGCTCTTTCTCCTCCTAAAAGCTGCATCTTTCCCAAACTGCTTATTGTCCGACTGGTTATGGTGGCGGGAATAGCGTTTGCACTTGCAGGAAGTCACCACTTGGATTTTGTAGGTCCTTGTTTCCTGGTTTTGGCACTCGAGTCGAACGCGCTGGGTGCGTGTGTGGGCTGGTACGCACCGATAGTCAGAGCTCCGATGTCTGCTCCACCACCTGACCCGGCCAATGGAGTTAGGGAGGAGATGAGCTGGCATACACTGACCAGAGCAAATCAACTCCTTCACTGGCTTCACACTACGACATGTGCCATCTGATATGTACCTGGTGGATCGCAGCTCTCTGCAACTGAACTCTATTTCACCTGCAGAGAAAGGATCATAGCAGACTAATTAGCATTTGAACACAGGCAAATACATGCATTGCAAAGGAATGGATCAAATCATTAACAACAAGCATACAAAAGCAAAATAATGCAGATGTTAAAAATGTGAACAATAAAATTACTAGAAATGCTCTGCACCAACTTTTGAGAGAGTTAATAATGTTCTTCCATCAGAACTAAACGATAAAAGATTAACACATTTAGATTTTTTTAAAGTTTAATATTTTGACAGAATTGACATTCCACAATTGTGCTTTGTTAAAAAATGCTAAATCAGATGAAAAAATCAGCTAAGAATTGGAAATATTAAACATACCCAGAAGCAAGCAATAGGGAAGACAGAATCTGGAAGGTATAAAAAATGGAAATAACAATGGTTCCAATGTACAGTTGTATCCAAACAAAAAAATCTTTTGTCTTTTCCAAACATCTCCTAGCCAGCTAAGCCTTTTTGTTACTCCTTCCAGAGAAGGAAACATAGAAGTCTAGGCTCACACCTCAATGCAATGCAGGAAGAATAACCACTCGATATGAAGTGCCACCTTAATTAAGAGCTGTTAAATTGAGAGGCAAAGAGATAAAGTTGGATTTAGTAGATCACAATTTTAAAGAGCAAGAGAGTCCTCCCCAGCATTTTGACCAATGCACATTCTTTATTACAATAGGGACAGCTATTTATGACTTATGCAAGATGTTTGAGGAAGTTTGCTGTGCACAAATTTGACTGCCTTTTGTCTTCCGTTTCACAGGTGATTTTAATATAAAATTACTTCCTTGACTGTAACATGTTTTAGGAGGCCTCAAGGTATGAAAAATACAATATAACAAGGGTTTTTATTTCCTTTCTTGTGTTCTCATTTCCTCCTCTTCCATCCTTTCTTTCCTGAGACAACTACTCCTCTGGTCTCTAGTGCTTGACCATTCTGTTTGAGAACCTAGGGGCATATGTGGACAGGTGATCTGACCACATCTGTGCAACTGTTAAATTTTCTCTAAATCCATATGTGGATTTCCATCTGAAATCATTGTAACCAATGCCAGGAAACCTCTTTCCTCACAAAACACACTGTGATGTCTTGCTGAAACATGAGGGGAAGAATTTTGAGATTTCACTGGCTTTTCTAGAAGATTCGATTCAGTAGAGAGTCAGAAAGAGTTAGTGATAAATTGTGTTTACATCAACCATTTCATCAGAGGAATGCCACAAAAGATGGCATCTGACATGATTGGGAAGGGTCTAAATTTGGCATGGTGCAATCAATGACTGTTGCCTTACCAAGCAGATATCCAGTTGCATAATTAAACAGAATAGGTGACAATTTGAGCTTGTTCAAACTTAGAACAAAAAAAACCAAATTTATTGAGCACTGCTTGTGATGGACATGCCCACCATTGACCCCAATGAAATGCACATAAATACTGGTATCCATAAGCTACCTAAGCAAATATGATGAAGTGTATTTGCAATACACTTGCATAAAGACTTGCTGGGAATAACTGTTTCAGATACAGTCAATAATATTTAAAAAAATCCCTTTTTGACAAAGTGGAAATTGCTGCTGAGGAGCAAGCTTCAATATTCTTGGTTGTGTAGGAGGCCTTTCCTCTTAGCAACACCTTCAAACTTCATATGTGCAATCCGCTTGACTACCTGGATAATATTAGTTTACATAAGTGATTACATTATTTTGTGTAATGCTTCTTCATCTTATCCTTGCTTGCTCTTTACTCAATTGTACCGCTGGAAAAGAGGTGTTAAATTCAAGCTGTGTAATTGAAAGAACAGGTGAACACTTGGGACGCAAATCTGTTCAAATCACGAAAAATCTCTGCAGTTCAGAATAATTAATTCTACAAAGCATCTTGAAATTGAGACGTGCCATTTAGTTTATCAGGAAACAGTCTTACAGCGAGTCAAGTTTAAAGAATAAATTGGAGATACATAATGACCTAACTGAATACAATAAAATTCTCGGAATGCGAATAAAGTCCATGCTGAGTAGTAATGTGCCCTTTACAGTAGAACATTTGGCAGACTCAGCACACGTTTACAACGCGTTATCGCTAATGAGACACGGCTTGCGCTGCTCGTCGACGCTTCAGGTGAAGGACACCACTGGCACAGGATTCCTGAAGAAAGGGGGAGGCTTTCGGGATAGGCAGATCACATGAAAAGACAAGTAACTGCATTAGATATGCAAACACAAAATCAGATTGGGATTTTCATAGAAACTTTCTTTCATAGGACGAACTAGATCTCTCACCATCCCATTTTACCAACTACAACTAACAAGAGATATTTAGTGTTTCATTGATCATGATTCAATAGTTGAGAGATTGCATCCTTACCCCGCACCGGCGACGAGTGGAATCGCCGTCTGCCCCCGTATTTCGCCTGATTAGCGCTGTGATTCCTCATCTCGTTGGAAATCTCCGAGTACTCGGGAATGATTTCGGTCGCATCGTTTTTCAGGGACCCCCAGCCTTCAGGGAGACTGACACTGTCCCGGAGTAATAGGGTGGAGATGCAAGCGGCGACCAGGCAGGGCTGGAGGTGCTGAAGGAGCCCCATGATTATCCTGCATGAAACCCTGACCTGGAGAAACAGTCCTCAACATCTTCCTTTATAAGGCAGCCCCACCGGTGTTCAACGTCGGAGCAGAGGAGTTACGTCGCCTTTTCTCACACCAATCTTCAGACAGGCATTTACTGAGAGGCGGGACCCGGCGCGGAGATTTGCAAACTTTCACATTTACATGAAAGTCGGGCGTGGATTTCCAAATCTAACTCCTCCCAAAGCTCCCATTATTAAAACGGTAAGGACGCGCAGAAACAGCCCAAGGAATCGTTCAAACCACAATCCCATTTGAAGACATTGTTGTGAACGTTATCCCGAGTCAACCGCTTATTATTCGGTTAATTGTAGTTACATTTAATTATATTTGCAATGACAAGGTGATTGGGGTGCGGATTTAATTTTATACATTAATGGATCCGGGGCAAGTGAACCTGAGATTGCGTTTAGCAGGGAAAAGGCAGATTGTATTTACTTGCTTCTATGGACAAACTCATAGCCAACTCCCACCTTCCCACATACGCTCATCCATTCTCACATAAACATTCTCATATATGCACACCCACTCATTCCCTCTCTTATATACAATTACTTGTATACAATCACTTATCCCATCACTCACAGACATACGGTTTCTCGCTCAGAATCATCATGCATTGCACACAATTGTTGCTGAACTGAATCTCTCGTGTGCCTCTGAATGCGACCGTGCGATTGGCAAGTTTGAATGCCATTCCTCATCATGGGGTGACGCACAGCAGAATTTTTGTTGTTCTGTAGTTTAAACTTACCATGTTATTCCACTTAAGATCCCCTTAATGACAGTTCTTCAATTGTTTATCACATATGTATTAAAATAATGTCTGCACGCTAATAAGAGTATAATTATGGTCTTAATAGTCAACTAATTGCAGGGTTCAAAACACAAGGGCAGTATAATCTGAAACAACAGTTGTGTAATTGTTTGGATCAAGTAATCATGCCTTAAACTTTTTCTATTGTGACAATCGCAGCCAATGCGGTGGCGTCGTTCATTTGAGGTAAACAATTCACCCCAAAGAATGCGGAGATATTGTACTTTAATTTCAGTCTCTATTTCAAGCGTGACTCTGGCTCTGTAAATCTCGGTCAAACTTTTTACGTTGATAAGCAGAGTCGCCGGACAATCTCCTGGGATCTTTAGGCATGGTATTTTTTTTACAAAGCCTTGCCGCTTCCTTTTCCTCTCCAAGGCGACGTTTCGTTAAATAAGCAGTGACGAAGCCCACAAATCTCCTCTTAACAACTTCCTAAACGTTTTGAAATAATAACCAATTGATGATTGCATTTAAATGTCCCGCAGAGGAAAAAAAAACAAGATCTTCATGTGAAAATATAGCACGTCAAAGTCTTAGCATCAGTCAATAATTAACCCTTCCAGCTGCACAAGAACTTTAGAAACTTGTACAAAAGTGGTTCTGCTGACTGACCTCTCTGATAGGCTGTCAATTATTGTTCATCCACTCACTTCATGCAAGTCGCTGACTCAACTGTTCTTGTGAGGTTCAATGGGAAGTAATCACACTCTCTCACTTCTTATGAGAAGATGGCAGTGCATTTTAGAGGGACCTGACTAGTTGCATCATGGCCTGGTGTGGAAACACCAGTGCCCTTGATGGAAAGGCCTACTCAAAGTAGTGGATACTGCCCAGTCCATCACAGGAAAAGCCCTCCCCATTATAGAGTGCATCTACAGGGAGCGCTGCCACAAGAAAGCAGTATCCATCATCAAGGACCCCACCATCCAGGTCATGCTCCCTTCTCTCTGCTGCCATCAGGAAGAAGGTATGGGAGCCTTAGGTCTCACATCAGCAGGTTCAGGAACAGTTATTACACTTCAACCATGAAGACCCTGAACCAGCACCGATAACTTTACTCACCTCAACACTGAACTGATTCCACAACCTATGCATTCACTTCCATGGACTCGACAGCTCACGTACTTAGTATTATTTACTTATTTGTTTGTTTATTAAATTATAATAATAATTATTATTGTATTTGCACAGTTTGTCTTCTTCTTCACATTGGTTGTTTGTCCATCTGTTTGTGTGTATTTTTCATTGATTCTATCGCATTTCTTTGTATCTACTGAGTATGCCTGAAAGAAAATGAATCCTAGTATAGTATATGGTGGCATGTGTACTTTGATAATAAATTTACTTTGAACTTTGAGCTTTGATATCAACCCTGACACTGTTCCTGCTTGATGGCCATAAAAGTTAAGCAGGGCTCACTTGACATTAATTTGGAAAGTGTTTTTGCCCTGTTTGGCTCAGTTCTGATTTCACACTGCTGGAGTATAAAATTAAAACCTGGTCCTTACCCAACACCACTATAGCCAATCTGAACCAAGGAACTCATAACTTTTATTAAACCTGATCAGACCCTAAGACAATAACAGAAAAAAAAGGGATAGGATGTGTTATACATACATTGCTACTGATCAGTGTGGGGTTTGGAAAGATAGGCAAGAGGAAGTGAGAAACTTGACGTGAAAGAGGAAAGGTATAATAGGAACCTGAGAGGCAACTTGATTCCATGCAGAGGATGGTACGTACATGGATTGAGCTGCCAGAGGAAGTGGTTGAGGCAGGTATAGTAACATTTAAAAGGCATTTGGATAGGTACATGGACAGGAAAGGTTTAGAGGGATGTGGCCTAAACACGGGCAAATGGGGTCTCTTGGTCAGCATGGATCAGTTGGGCTGAAGGGCCTGTTTCAGTCCTTTATGACTCTATAAGCCAGGTAGGCCTCTGTTCCTGAGCCCAACCGCATACTGTATCTACAAGAAAGTGAATGTTCACACACTGGGCAACGTCTACACACAAGCCAACTACTGCATGAGAAATGAGAATCATTTGACAGAGCCTGTGCTCCAGGGATCTCAATCACCCTTGCATTGAACAAAGGCTTCTTAGGCTCATGGTACAGCTGGTTTGTAAGAACTACTCCATGATAAGGATCAGAGGACACAGACTATCGTGTGCCAAGTAATGTACTGAAGGGGGATGGAATGGCATTGCCTGACTCACACCAAAATGTTTTAGCAGAGCAGAGTATGCACTCCACTAAACATGAGCCCAACACATGTAGTTAGGTTCTATCAGGCTTGGGTCAGGCAACTCACTCTCTCTATCTCTATCACACTTTCTCTCACAAGAGGGACAAGTTAAACTACATCACCATATACCATATGCCCTGTGGATGTAATTTTTGGATCATTAACTTGTTTGTTCAAGTCACAAATTCCTCATGTCTTTCTGATTAGTTGCTCTTCATTGTTTCATTTCCTCCTCCCTTCCACAGACTCTCTCCACTTACTGTGACCAGTGGAGTTACTGATAGAAGGCTTGACTTCTGCTAATGGACAAATCTAACAAATAGTTTACTTAATTTGGATGTGTCTACATTGCAAGATGGAGCAAAATACCACTACTTGCTTCTTGCTGCCATATCACACTGTCCTTTGTACAGATCCTTTCTTTTTCACCTCTAAATAAATTAAAGACGACCTTGCAGCAGGCAGCCAGCTCAGGATGAATGAGCCTTGCAGTTTGCTGAGTTAAAAGGCTGTGATTCAATGAGTTACTGTTAGGCAGGGATGGAATCTAAATGTGTTGGCTATTTATGTTCTGTTACCCTACAGAAAACTCTCATTTCCAGCCACCTCTTTACTTATTTATCATCTCTCATCGCAGCACTAAAATCTGCAAATCATTATTAAAGATAAAGTGCACACAAAAAGTATTAAAGTTAAAACTTAATACATTGTTTTGTTGGATAAACCAATAATGGAACAAACTCGGCCTCAATTACACTGACTATCTTAAATAAACATAAATGGACTGAAAGATAAAGTAGTTTTAGGCAAGTCAAATGTCATTATTTAACTCACATTTCAGCAAAGAGTCTATTGATAATATTAAATATTTACACACTTGAGATCTAAGGAGATCATAGCCTATCTAACCTCAAATCTGAGAATGACCCTGAAATATGTGAATGAAATACCATTGTAGATTCTGGTTGTCAATTTCACTTTGTCAGCAGTATCAGACATCAACTTCACAGTGGTAAATGTTCACACAACACTGTCATTTTTGCAAGAACTATTTGCAGTTTTGTAGAGGATTTTTCCCCTTGATTTAAGGTTAAAATGATTTGTTTTGAATGCTCCAGTAATCCACTCCTAACAGTAACAGACTGGAATATACTGCCAAATAGGCTGCATGAGATGAACATTCATTAAAGATTACAAAAGAAGTTATAAAATACAGTTTATAAATAAAGATGGGGGTAGATGCAATATGCCTCAGTGCATTTTCAACACTAAAGGATAATAAAATAAGTAATTTGGTTATATCAGTGTGCCACTGACCCCAAGGATCAGGAGGTTCTGGACTGCATTTTCAATCAGTGCTGCGTTAATTGATCTCAGCTGAGACAACATATATTCCAGTTTGCCTCAGCATCTCTCAGCAAGGGACATTGGCCAGCTTTCTGTTCTTAATTGCTATTCAGTGACGCTTGCTGGACACCAGTTCGTTTATCAGAGGAAGAAACATATCATTCTTGGCATCTAATTTCTCTAAGTTAAAATGTGTCCAATGTTCATCTTCTAGGCTCATGTTGAAAATATACACACTCATGCCCTGCCAGGTCCTATGAATCAGTGACTGTCAAAATACAACAGAGAATCTTAATGTAATAAGGCTTTATGGACTTACACAAGACTTCTTTTAAGTACCAAGCCAACTCGGCAGCAGGATATGCTCTGTTTTGTGGCTCTGTTACGTATAAAGCTCCCCAGCACCTGAAAGCAATGCATTCAGCAACTTATTTTGGGACATTGCATACAACTCTAGGGATCCAATAAAACTAATGATATAAGCCCTGAGATGAGCTTAATGGAGCTGCCTCTCTTTCTTATCTATCCATTGGCAGAATATCATCACCTCTTCCATTCTCTATACGATGACCAACAGGTGCCTTCAAAAAATTTGTTCATATTTGTCTGCAATATCAATCAATCCCATAACAGCATGCATTTCTACCTTCACTGTGGAAAGACGTCCAGGCTTTTGCACAATAGTATTTTTAAAGTAAAGTTGACTCTGAAGCAAAAGAAGGGACCTTTAGGAATATTAAGAATACTGGGAAAGGATCAACACAATTTTGGAGAGGAGAGAGGTCTAGAAAGGCATGCACTGAAGTAGATGCAGCAGTAGCAAAGTGGAGCCTTTTGACAACAGACATGCTGAAGCAGTGAAGAAATGTCACATTCTAATCATGAAAGCAGGTGGACTCAGATATTCAGCTCAATGTCGAACAAGAGGCTGAAGTAATGAATAGTTAGCTTCACTCAGAATCAGATTTACTATCTCAGACATATTGTACGTCATGACATTTGTTGCTTTGCTGCAGCAGTACAGTGCAATACTTTTAAAAATTATGCTAAAATAAGAAGTACATGTTTAAAACTAATTAAATAATTCAAAAAGGGAGCAAAATAGTGGTGTATTGTTTAATGGTTCATGGACTATTCAGAAATCTAATGGCAGATGGGAAGAAGCTACTCTAAAACATGGTGTGTGCATCTTCAGGCTCCTGTAACTCCTCCTTGAGGGCTGTAAAGAAGAGAGGGCATGGCCTGGATGGTGAAGATCCTTAAAGATGGATGCTTTTTGAAGATATTCTCAGTGGTGAGAGGGCGAGTGCTCCTGAATCTACAATCCTCCAGCAGCTTTCCTCGATGCTGTGTATTAGCACCTCCATGCAACCACTCAGAATACTGTCTACAGCACATCTGTAGAAAGTTGCTAGCCTTTGGTGACATACTAAATCTCCTGAAACTTTGAATGAAGTATTCAGGATGGAGTAGTGGTGAGGTACAAAAGTTAGAGAGAAAACATAATAAATTCTGAACTGGCAACATTCAGTTCAGCATCCTGGGAAAATCAGGATAACACAGCATCAGTGGAAGAGTTGAAATACTTGATGGCATCGTGTATCATTAATACAACAATTTAGAAAAATTTTCCCCTCTGCCATCCATGAACCCATGAACACTACCTCATTGTTCCTCTTTTGCACAATTTATTTATTTTTGTTGTAACTTATAGTAACCTTTTTTTATGCCTTGCCTGTACTGTTGCCACAAAACAGCAAATTTCATGACATATGTCAGTGCTAACAAACCAGATTCTTTTCTGAAGCTTACCCCAAATCTGGGGACCACAGCACCCAGGGAAACAGCGGATAAGGAAGAGGAGACTGTAGATGTAACTATAAGAGACTCCAGGGGTAACAGTGAGAGAGAAGCTGTTAGTGGACAAGCTGTGGATACAATTGAAATAGTAAATGTGGAACCAAAAGAGCATAGAGTCCATAATCTCAGAGGATGACATTTATGATTTAAATTGGGATGATTTGATGGACTCTATGAGGAAATCATACTGGAGGGATTCAAGCTTGTAACTGTGAGAAGGATGGAAATGTGTTCTGGAGGGGGAAGACACTCAAGGACATCAGTGTTGATTTATTGCTTTTGTCACTTGCTTTGTTTTCTACCGTTCATTCTTGCTTTATTGTGCTTTTGAATGACACACCTGCATTATAGACTTTTTGAAACTTACCTCTTTGTGAAGTAAAATAATTTCATACATTCAGCGAACACACGGAGTATTAAATGAAATCACTTCCAACAGCTCATCAGGTAGACAGCAGTGCCATCTGGTGTCTAATAATATATTCAAAATGCATGCCTTGTGTCATTGGATGCCAAAAGTATCCAGACCGAGAAATGAATTACATGTCCTGGTTACCAGGCCCGAGACCAAAGGGATCTGTCTATATATGTTGGATTTGAGTTGGGTCAGATATAAAAGAAACTAAGTTGTAAGTGATGTGATTGCACTAGAGAACTTGCAAAAGGAGATTTGGAAAACCTTGCCAAATTTAGAAAAATTCACCCAGAGGAAACCCTAATGAGAGGATCAGTGTTGATGGGCACAAAGGTCGACATGGAAGTGGAGGGCTGAAAGGTCTATTTCTGTGTAATATGACTCTGACTCTATCAAAATAGTACTTGAATTTGTATTTGACGTGTTGTGTCCTTCAGAGCTCTGAATGTGGAACATAGAATAGCACAGGAGCGGACACTTTGCCACATGGTGTCTGTGCCAACACATGATGCAAGTGTTGGCAGGTGGGATTAAACTAGATGTTTTTTTTCAGTCACCTGAGACACATTGTCAGAATCCTTTTCGATTCTATAACTCCAATGGCTCAGATCATTTGGGAGAGGTAATCTCTTTTCAGGAAAGACTTTATAAGACATTGAGATCCTTGGATCTAACTTTATAAAGCATTGGTTAGTCTACATTTGGAGTGCTGTGAGCAGTTTTGGGCCCCATATCTAGGAAATGATGTGCTGGTTTTGGAGACCGTCAAGAGGAGGTTTACAAAAATTATCCCGTAAATGAAAGGGTTTAACATACGAGGAGCATTTGGTGGCTTTGGGCCTGAACTTGTTAAAGTTTAGAAGAATGAATGAGGATCTCATTGAAACCTACAAAATATTGTAAGGTCTAGAGCATAGCGAGAGCGTCTGGGACCAGAGCACAAAGCCTCAGAATATGAGGATGTCACTTTAGAACAGAGATGAAAAGAAATTTCTTCAGCCAGAGGGCGATGAATCTGTGGAATTCATTGCCACAGACAGCTGTGAAGGCCAAGTCATTGGGTATATTTAAAATGGAGGTGAATATGTTCTTGATGAGTAAAGGTATCAAAGGTTCAGGGGGAAGACAGGAGAATGGGGTTGAGAGAGATAATAAATCAGCCATGATCAAATGGCGGAGCAGACTTGGTGGGCTGAATGGCCTAATTCTGCTCCTATGTCTTATGGAAAATACGAAGCCTCGGTGCTGTGGGTTATAATTGAGTGGACTGCTCTCAAATCATTAGGAGAGTGCAGACAACACAGAAAACAGTTCTTATTCTCAATGAGTGGCTTCACTAGATTATTTTTTCCTGAACCAAGCCTGACAGAACTCACCTCCCTGTGTCGGCTTCAAGGCAAGATGGATTCAGATTCCCCAGGCCTTGTTTAAATATTACAACTGAGAACATCTCTACTATGTAGTCTGAAATGTAAAGGTGCTTCTTGAGAATTTTATCAGGAAAAACAATCATGTCTGATTTCTGCATCAAGGCAAGAATACCATTGTTTAAATATTAAAGAAAAACTTCAGTTTGTTGTCATCATATTTATTATTAATATATATACTGTTTAGTCTATGAGCTGATTAGGCTGCCCCTGGAGTACTGCGTGCAGTTCTGGTCTCCATACTTGAGGAAGGATATACTGGCTTTGGAGGCAGTGCAGAGGAGGTTCACCAGGTTGATTCCAGAGATGGGGGGGTTAGACTGTGAGGAGAGATTGAGTTGCCTGGAACTGTACTTGCTAGAATTCAGAAGAGTGAGAGGAGATCTTAAACCATATAAAATTATGAAAGGGATAGATAAGATAGAGACAGGAAAGTTGTTTCCACTGACAGGTGAGACTAGAACTAGGGGACATAGCCTCAAGATTCAGTGGAGTAGATTTAGGACGGAGATGAGGAGGAACTGCTTTTCTCAGAGAGTGGTGAATCTGTGGAATTCTCTGCTCAATGAAGCAGTGGAGGCTACCTCAGTGAATATATTTAAGACAAGGTTGGATAGATTTTTTTGCATAGTAGGTGAATTCAGGGTTATAGGGAAAAGGCAGGTAGGTGGAGGTGAGTCCATGGCCATATCAGCCATGATCTTATTGAATGGTAGAGCAGGCTCGACAGGCCAGATGGCCTATTCCTGCTCCTATTTCCTATGTTTTTATGTGAACAAGGAATTTCTGTCCACCCACAATAAACTAATCTATGTGGCAGGACATTTGAGAACCTTGCAGCCCATTAATTACTTTTAAAGTGTGTACGTCACTGTGCAGACAACCACAATAACTGGATCAGAATGACACAATAAAAACACAAAATGCTGGCAGAACTCAGCAGGTCAGACCACATCTATGGGAGGGGGTAGTGACGACGTTTCGGGCCGAAACCCTTCATCAGGAGTGAAGTAACATGGGATGATCGAGGGGGGATAAGAAGTGGGGGGAGGGATGAAGTAGAGAGCTGGGAAGTGATAGGCTGAAGGGAAATGGGCTAGGGGGAAGGTGGAGAATTATGGGAAATAAAAGAGAAAGAAAGGTAGGGCTGGGGGGAGATTATAGTGAGAGGGGAAAAAAGAGAAAGAAAGAGAACCAGACTAAAATTATAGATAGGGATGGGGGTAAGGGGGGGGGGGGGCAGGGGTATTAACGGAGGTCTGTGAGTTGAATGTTCATGCTGGCAGGTAGGAGGCTACCTAGGCGGGAGATAAGGTATTGCTCCATCAAACTGCGCGCGGCCTCATCTTGACGGTAGAGGAGTCCATGGACAGACATATCGGAGTGGGAGAAGTCTGTGGAATTGAAGTTTGTGGTCAGTTCTGATGTAAATTAGGACACTGCAGATTTCTCATTATCTTCACTAAGCCTAGAAACCTTTCTACTTATTAAGCAGGCAAAGGAACATTTATTTAAGTTTTCATCACATTATGTTGATTCAAAAAGTGCAATAAAGTTATAGCAAAGTAACGTGTAGATAGAAGAGGTGTGAAGTCACAAGGAATGATTTTGACATATATGTCAAATATACAGTGAAATGCACCTTTTGTGTCAACGACCAACACAGTCCGAGGATGTGCTGGGGGCAGCCCGCAAATGTCACCAGGCTTCCGGCACCAACATAACATGCCCACAACTTACAAACCCTAACCCATATGTCTTTGGAAGACTTGCAACGTGTTACAAATACAAACCCCATTTCCAGAAAAGTTGGGATATTTTCCAAAATGCAATAAAAACAAAAATCTGTGATATGTTAATTCACATGAACCTTTATTTAACTGACAAAAGTACAAAGAAAAGATTTTCAATAGTTTTACTGACCAATTTAATTGTATTTTGTAAATATACACAAATTTAGAATTTGATGGCTGCAACACACTCAACAAAAGTTGAGACAGAGGCATGTTTACCATTGTGTTACATCACCTTTCCTTTTAATAACACTTTTTAATCATTTTGGAACTGAGGATACTAATTGTAGTAGATTTGCAATTGGAAATTTTGTCCATTCTTGCTTGATATAAGACTTCAGCTGCTCAACAGTCCATGGTCTCTGTTGTCTGATTCTCCTCTTCATGATGCACCATACATTTTCAATAGGAGATAGATCTGGACTGGCAGCAGGCCAGTCAAGCACACGGACTCTGTGTCTACAAAGCCACGCTGTTGTAGCCCGTGCAGAATGTGGTCTGGCATTGTCCTGCTGAAATAAGCATGGACGTCCCGGGAAGAGACGTTGCCTTGATGGCAACATATGTCTCTCTAAAATTCTAATATATGCCTCAGAGTCAATGGTACCTTCACATACATGCAATTCACCCATGCCGTGGGCACTGATGCACCCCTATACCATCACAGATGCAGGTTTTTGCACCTTTTGCTGATAACAATCAGGATGGTCGTTTTCATCTTTGGCATGGAGAACTTGATGCCTGTTTTTCCAAAAACTAGCTGAAATGTGGACTCATCTGACCACAGTACACGGTTCCACAGTCTTTCGGTCCATCTGAGATGAGCTCGGGCCCAGAGAACTCGCCAGCGTTTCTGCATAGAGTTGATATATGGCTTCCTCCTTGCGTAATACAGTTTCAAGTTGCATTTCTGGATGCAGCGACGGACTGTGTTAAGTGACAATGGTTTTCCAAAGTACTCCCGAGCCCAGGTGGCTATAATTGTCACAGTAGCATGACGGTTTCTTAGGCAGTGCTGCCTGAGGGCTCGAAGATCACGCGCATTCAACAGTGGTTTCTGACTTTGCCCTTTACTCACTGAGATGTCTCTGAATTCTCTGAATCTTTTCACAATATTATGTACTGTAGATGTTGAAAGACCTAAATTCTCTGTAATCTTGCATTGGGAAATGTTTCTTTTGAACTGACTAACAATTCTCTCACGAATTTTGGCACAAAGGGGTGAGCCGCGACCCATCCTTGCTTGCAAAGACTGAGCCTTTGATGGACGCTACTTTTATACCCAGTCATGATACCTCACCTGCTATCAATTAGCCTGCTTAATGTGGAGTCTTTCAAACCGGTGTTACTTGAATATTCTGTGCACTTTTCAATCTTATTTTAACTCTGTCCCAACTTTTGTTGAGTGTGTTGCAGCCATCAAATTCTAAATTTGTGTATATTTACAAAATACAATTAAGTTGGTCAGTAAAACTATTGAAAATCTTTTCCTTGTACTTTTGTCAGTTAAATAAAGGTTCACGTGAATTAACATATCACAGATTTTTGTTTTTATTGCATTTTGGGAAATATCCCAACTTTCTGGAAATGGGGTTTGTATATCATTTCCAAAGTTCAAAGTATATAATTCTTTTTTTAATGAACTGCTTAAGAAATCTTAACTTCACCTCATCCACTGTTTTGCGCTGTGAAGTTCCCAGTGTGAATGGTGCTGTGATAGGGTTTTCACTCAGGTTTCACTGGGTAGGTTTATATCTGATGTGTGATATTAACTATATAAATGAGTATTAACAATTTCTTGTTTTTGTACTTTTTAAATATAAACAACTGTATTTTTCTGGTTATTTGTTACAGATTATTTTAGAAAGCAATAGTGGAAGATCCTCCTACAAAATATACCACAGTCACTTGCCCAAGCTATTCATACAGTACCTTCCAACCTCTCCCAACGACAATGGTGTCAGCTGCATGGAAACATCACCACCTACAGGCTCCCCCGCCAAACTGCACATCATCCTGTCTTGGAATTAGAGATTAGGTACGGCACCAAAGATTCCTGCAAATTGCTAGAGATGCAGTAGAGAGCATTCTAACTGGTTGCATCTCAGTCTGGTATGGAGGCTCCAATGCAGAGGATCACAGGAGACTGTAATGAGTTGTAGACTCCACCAACTTCATCAAGGGCATCAAAGACATCAGTAGCTCAAGAAAGCAGTATCCATCATCAAGGACTCTTACCATGTGGGGCATGTCCTTTTTGCGTTATTACCATCGGAAAGGAAGCATAGACCCACAGTCAACATTTTAAGAACAGCTTCTTCCTCTCTGTCATCAGATTTCTGAATGGCCTGTAACATATGAACGCTACCTCTTGTTCATCTTTTACACTAATTTACTTTGGTAACTTAATTTTTATGTCTTGCACTGCATTGCTGCCACAAAGCTATGTATTTCACAATACTGGTCAGTGATAATCAATTTGATATCAGAATAAACTGTCTATCCTTCACTTCCACTGCATTGAAATCCTGGAACTCTCTACCCAATAGGATGCGAGCGTACCTTCATCAGGAGTGCAGTAACTTCAGGAAGATAGCATGGCACCATCTTCTCAAGGGTAATTAAATATGAGTTTCACTCATACTCTTAATTAACTTCCCTCATCATCAGTATTTTTAATGAAAGTTTTGTTGAAATATGAAAATGAATGTTTTAATAATTTTCATCAAAACCCTGCTTTTCCAAGTATAATTTCCTTAAAGAAAATGGTAGTTGAACATACTTTGAAATTGTCACTCTGACCCCATCACTACTATCAGGATAATGGATTTCAAAACTTATAATTACTTATATAGATTTGCCCAAAAATGAAGCCCATGAACTTCTTAATTTCTTTCACAAATATAGAAATTTGATTGAGATAATTTGTATTCATCACTTCTTTCCCCAATTCAGATGTATGTATAAAAATGGTGCTTGCTTGTAGTAAAATCCCCTCACCAACCTAACTTTCATACAAGTACAGACAGTAGACATGGTGTAAGGTAAATATTTCCCCTCCCACTCCATTATTGAATTCAAAACCTGAGAGACAAATAGCCAGAATTTTGCCTTTTTATTTTTAAACAGAAAAACATTATGTAGAACAGAAACAAAATACAGATCTCAAGGCAAGTACATTTGCAAGAAATATCAGTTTTTTGACAAAACACACATTTCTTTTACATTCAGAAATAAATACAGAACTCTGAAATATATACAGGATTTCTTTAAGTGTAAAGCCTCTGGAACATATAAACCTAGTTTCTTTAAAATATACTTTTATATGGCAGCACAGCCTTTGCTTCCTGCTTACAGAAGACACTTGTATTCAAGATGGAAACTCTCACTTTTTATATGATTACAAAAACCTGTAGAAGATACATTCCTATCAGCCTTCTTGGCTTGTGGAGTCCCACAATGGAAGGAAGAAAATGCAGCATGTTGACATGAAACCTCATCCTTTCACCACCTTTCATGGCCCTTAATACTCCTGATCAGAGATAGAGGCCTTGTACTTTAGCTACCTCATGAAGTGTTAAGACTTCAATATTCAACACTTATAGTCACTGAAAACTACTCCACCCCAGCTATTCCTTGGCTCCTTCAGTTCAATGACTGGCATCTGGTTTGGATGTAAATTCAAAGTTCAAAGTACATTTATTATCAAAGTATGTATATCATATACAACCTTGAGATTCATCTGCTTGCAGGCAGCCACAAAACACAATAGAACCCACACAACAAAGGCTGTCAAACATCCACCGTGCGAAAAAGAACAGGTCGTGCAAACAAAAAAAAGCAATTAACACACAGAACATTAACTGCAGAGTCCCCGAATGTGAGGCCACAGACATGGAGCCAGTTCAGCACTGCAACAGATCCAGGAGCCCGATGGCTGCAGGTCACAGCCACAAAGCCAGTGCAGCACTGGGGCGAGTGTTGATGGCTACCGACCACGGCTGCAGAGTCAGTTCAGTGCTGAGGTGAGTAAAGCCTCACGGAATGGTGAGCTGAACACCAGTTCATCCTTTGCCCTTGGCTTCGACACCTTGACCTTTTTAATGTGACACTGTGCTTAGATAGACTAAATATCAATTCATTTGTCGCGCTCAGGCCCAGGCCCTGCCACTTCAATCGGGCCCAAAGTCCACTCCCAACAGTGGCCGCCACAGCCATACCTGCACTCTCAAGAGTCCATTTCAATGAATCTTTCAAGATAGTGCAAAAACACCAGGTTGTAGACCATTCAAAAGCACAACTCCCAAAGGAAAATTACAGGCTGCAGATTGCAGTGATCAGAGTCCCCCCCCCAAAAAGGTATATTTAATAGAATAAACACAAGGAAATCTGCAGATGCTAGAAATTCAAACAACACACACAAAATGCTGGTGGAACACAGCAGGCCAGGCAGCATCTATAGGGAGAAGTGCTGTCGACGTTTCGGGCCGAGACCCTTAGTCCTGACGAAGGGTCTCGGCCCGAAACAGCGACAGCACTTCTCCCTATAGATGTTGCCTGGCCTGCTGTGTTCCACCAGCATTTTGTGTGTGCTGTTTGAATTTAATAGAATAGTTAGTGGTTTTGTTTTGTTCTGACGAAGGGTTTCGGCCCAAAACGTCGACAGTGCTTCTCCCTATAGATGCTGCCTGGCCTGCTGTGCTCCACCAGCATTTTGTGTGTGTTGTTGTTTATATTTAATAGAATAGTTAGTTGTTTTGTTTGCTGCCTGCAAAGCGTTGTCATGTCTCATCAGCGCCATCTTTGTTGGAGGACTAATAGTTTAATGGACTACTATTAAAGCCTAGTGAGCTGGACCTCTGCCTACATTTTCAATAACATTACAAATTCACCCTATTTGCATTTGTAAAGTGCAATTAAAGCAGGTCATGCATACTGAAATGTCACCATACTTTAGGTAGGGTAGTCGCCAGTTTGAAGATTTTCTCATCAACTACGCAGGCAAATTATTTACATCAAAACCTTCATGATTTAGATAAAAATAATTTGGCATTTCTGTCCAAAACATACTTGTCAAAAGTACTTTTGTGCAACGCATGTGCTTTGGATTTATGAATTTGTGTTGGGGTAACGCATGTAATTCAAGCTTGTGTAAATACTTCATGTGATGAGATTATTCCAAATAGCTTTACAAACTATTGTTAGGAGGGAAGGGAATTGTTTAATTTTTTTAATACCTCTGCCATTTGAACTTGTTTCCTCCTAAACCAAGCACTATTTTTTTGATTTTCACAGATTTATTGAAAATCACTGTATAAGATTCTTAGCCTTTGAAGGATTCCACAAAGGAATAGGAATTGAAACTAATGAAAGAGGTACAAGTATTGTCACCAACAGAAAAGCTCTTGAAGTGTGCTGGATGTGTCTCAAGAGATCCTCTGGATATGCCCTATAAAATGAAGTTCCAGTGAAAAAGATGGAATAAATTTTCCACTTGTCAAGTATGAACGAGAGAAGAACCTGGACTTAGATTAGCACATTTTTACTGGATCATCCATTCGTTGTAAAGCAATGACAAAAACTGAAACAACACACAAGGTGATGGAGGTCAAGCAGCACCCACTAAGGGAAATGGACAATCGACCCTTCATCTGGACTATCCGCAGTCTTGTGTCTCCAAGAGAAACTGAAGTTCAGAAGACCACTCAATTAAGTTGTGAGATTCAGTATAATTTTCTGCCCAGAACAATGTAAATTGAGCTAATATGGAAGAAAACGGAATCTAAAAAATGAGTCCATTCATGTAAAATACTGGCAAGTAAACTACACCATGCCCTAAAGAAGATGTGCTACTTCATTTAAAATGGCAAGTTTCACTGTTAAAAGGACTTGGTGTTCAGGAGGGGTGGAAACAAAGCATCTTGTGGGCTTGACTCTCCCTCCACAGAACTGACACAAGTGCTTCCTCAATGCAGGATTGTTGAAAGGGAGTTGTGTCCATTCTAGACAGCCACCTTAGATGTTATGAAGACTAACTGGTTCTGTAGAAGATATTTTATCTGATGCTATGGAAATCATTTGAAACGTTGATTTGAATATTCCAATTATCATCTCTAGACAAATGCCTGGAAAGTTAACTATTTCCAAGTCTAAACACATTAGATGTGGAGAACCAAATATGATTTTCCTACATTTAATAGAATAGACAAATCTATTTTTTGCTACAATGAACAATACATCATTCTCCACCCACAGAAATATCCTGTGTCAAAGTACCCAAAATGCAATGTGCGTAGAAAATGCAAAGGAAGCAAACCATTAAATTATCTGTAGTTAAAGTAAGTGCATACTCAAATTCTTCTCCAATAGCGCAACTTCATTCATGTCATAATGAAGATAATTGTCAAATTAAGGAGCTTCTCCCTCTTGAAATTACAAGAGCAGGATTTTCTTGACATTAAAAATATTTGCAGTCATTTTCAATGACTTTTATGGAAGAGAAAGACAAAACCAGACCATAATTAGACCATCCCAATAGCATGCTGGTGGGAATTTCAATTAGAATTTAAGCACCTCTTGCAGCAAGGTACCTAATTTGTATCCTTATACTGGAACAAAATAATTTATATTACAAGTTTTTAAAAAAATTATATGTATTTATTACGTTCATATATTCATGGGCAACTTGTTATCTGGTCTTCACTAAACATCATGATATAAGTAGACACATTTTTGCCGCTAATGTGCATTTGACCTGCAATCTTCATAAAATTATATTCTCTCCGTAATATTATAATTGCTTTAACAGAAATATCTAATTCCCAGCAAGTTATGCTATTGTCTCTCTTTTGATTGTGATTGACTGCTTCCCATACTCATCTGAGCGAACTGTACTATTATAGGTGTGATATGCAGACAGTGACTGGCCTTTTAAGAATTAACAACCACCTTCACAAGGTCAACTGCAGTAAAACATGAAATATATAGATTTTAATCCAACTGCTTTCTCAGAAAGTTGATCAACCCTCATAATTACCTACAGTTTTAGAACCTCCGGAAATTCTTGCTTTTAGAATAGCTTTAGTGTATTTGTCAGTTTAATGATACAGGAAAGACAAGCTATTTCTCATAATGCATCTAAATGTCAACTAGGCATTTGCGAAACAGCTAGAATGGAAAACATAGCCACATACATACTGGAGTACATCATATTTCACAATTTAGGCATAACCATATTGTAGGACTGAAAATCAGGGATCATATAATGGAACTTGAATAAATAATATTGGCCCCTTTTATTTACCAAGATCTTTCCTAATCACCTAAGATTTCTCCATGGTTTAAGGAACTCCAAGACTGGAACATGAAGTCTAACAGTGTGCTGGTCACACGTGTGTGTATGTTCACTCTTCAGCGACTTCAACTTCAGGAAACCATCTTTTTTAAAAAAAAAATCTCCAGCAACTTTTCACAAATTGTTCTCTCTCCATGTGACTGAGAAGAACAAGATATTATTTAAGGTCAAATTTGAGAAGTAATTAGTGCAATTTTTAAGCTGTCATTGAATTTTTCAGTTTTAACCAAAAGAATTTAAGAAATATCTTCAAAAGTCCACTTGTAAACATCAGTTCAACAAGTTAATACTAACAATTTCCATTTGTTCTGAGGAGCTAGGAGAAGTTGTTGATGGAAATACTCAGCAAGTCAAGTGACATCCATGGAAAGAGAAACAAAGTCTCAGGTACGTCTCTCCTTCTACAGATGCTGCCTGGCCTATTGAGTGTTTCCAATGTTTTCAGTTTATTTCGGATTGTCTGCATCTGCAGCTTTTTTTTTTGATTTTCATATCTTTAAAATGTGTCATCAGTGGCATGATGGAGATGTAAAACTACAGAAGAGTTGAAGTGCAGGTAGAAAGAGTGATAAGCAAAATAATATATTTTACATGAGAGAAAATGAAGGACATGCCAAAGAGTTAATTTAAGGAAATTCTGAATGGTCTGATTGCAGAATACCCACACGGTATATCAAATGCAAAGCTTAAACATCCAGTCCCATCTTCTCCAACAGTACAGATGTCACTGTAGAACTAAAACTAAAATGAAAATGAAAATGAATGGAAACACAAAAAAGAGGTTCTATGAATTTGTTCAGGACTGCTTCAAAGCAAGCTGATGCGGTCCATAATGTGCAGGTTTTGAAAACATAAATCTATTTGGACTAGAGAGCCTCTGCAGTGAGAAACCTACCATAACATGCCAGATTTATAGCATCCATTTACTATGGCATTGCAAGGACAGTGGGCAATAAAAAAAAAAGCCATTAGCCTTGATGAAGGCCCTGAAATAAATGGCAATCCTATTGTAAGTTTCCTGTTTAACTACTCTGATGACAAGTTCTGAAGTAAGCAGAAGTGTACTGGCTGATGATGTTGTCCCACGTTCATCTCACATTCTCTTACAACATGGTTTGTAAACTAATTACAACTTGCTGAATATATTGAGACAAAAGGGGTGAATCTTGTGAAGATTTTTGATAATTAAAATAAACTAATTTTGTCAAACACTAAAAAAAATCTACCTTTATAATATTGTGGTGAACTACATATACCTGTCTGGACACGCCCCCCCCCCCCCCCCCGCTGACTGCTCCTGTGGCTCCTCCCACTGACCGTGGCTCCTCCCACAGACCCTGGTAAAGGCGAGTGGAGGCACTGCTCCTCCCTCAGTCTCCAGGATGTTGTGTGATGGTCTCTTGCTGCTGACTGCTCTCTTCCAGCTAATAAAAGCCTATCTCGCCTCACGTCTCTGAGAGTTATTGGTGGTGCATCAAATATAAACTCAGAAACAGTGAAAATTTGTTACCCATACTCCAAATATTTGCACTTCTCTTGGCAAAATATGCTGTCATCAATCCCTGTTAACATTTCTTTTGATCATTAATGTTCTCTTCCCGTGAAGTAATACAATGATGGCTGAATTGTACTACAATTCTCATTGTAACTTTCTTACATCATCTGAGCCCATCGAGAGAGTGAGGGTTTTGTGGTCTGGTGGAGAATGGTGGTTATACTGGGCAACAAATCTGAACATTAGGAACAATCGCAAAAAGCTCCTATACAACAGTGCCTACATAGTTGTGGGTATGGTTACTCCAGATTTTTAACTACTGCAGCACTAACTCATTTTTTCTCTATCATCTCAGATACAAAATAAACCCATAAAAGCAAAGTGATAACTGATGGGCAGCATTCAACTGGCTGCCAAGTCCCAGGACATTTACATTTTTACTTATATTATCATAAGTGATTACATAGAAATCCTACAGCACAATACAGACCCTTCGGCCCACAAAGTTATGCCGAACATGTCCCTACCTTAGAACTTAGTAGGCTTACCCACAGCCATCTATTTTTCTAAGCTCCATGTACTTTGTACCTTCCAAAAGTCTCTTAAAAGACTCTATCATATCCGCCTCCACCACCATCGCCAGCAGCCCATTCCACGCACTCACCACTCTCTGTGTAAAAAAACTTACCCCTGACATCTCCTCTGTACCTACTCCCAGCACCTTAAACCTGTGTCCTCTTGTGGCAACAATTTCAGCCCTGGGAAGAAGCCTCTGACTATCCACATGATCAATGCCTCTCATCATCTTATACACCTCTATCAGGTCACCTCTCATCCTCCATTGCTCCAAGGAGAAAAGGCCGAGTTTACTCATCCTGTTTTCATAAGGCATGCTCCCCAATCCAGGCAACATCCTTGTAAATCTCCTCTGCACCCTTTCTATGGGTTCCAATTTTTCCTGTAGTGAGGCGACCAGAACTGAGCACAGTACTCCAAGTGGGGTCTGACCAGGGTCCTATATAGCTACAACATTATCTCTCGGCTCCTAAATTCAATTTCACGATTAATGAAGGCCAATTACCTTCTATTTCTTTCATTTCTGCAAGCGGCAAGAATTAATCATCTTTCTTTTGTTGGGCAGCAAGGGGAATATGTTGTAAACATGATAGTCACATACCTTTGGAAGACAAAACAAAGATCCCAAACCAGACTTAAGTGTTTGCTGCTTGGTCACTCTAGTCAATGTACTGGAAGTCCAACGTATGGGATTTTCAGCTATAATGAGGTTCAAGAAGAGCCTCATAGGAATTAAATATAGCAACTACACAATGTAAATATAAACATGACAGGTAAGTCAAATGAATACCAGAAGCTCAGTAACATCATTTACTAAACTATTCTCATTTCCGTTCTATGACTGGGCATACTGGCATGCAGTTACATGGATTCTGGAGATATATCTCCCAAATTGATTATGCACGAGCCACAATCAGTAGCTTAATGAACTAATTACATCTTGCTGTGCTCCTTAATCAACATTTTGAATGAATTAACAAGTCTTTAGATAGTGAGCTCGAGCGGAGTCTTCCATTCCCCAGCTTGTGCTTATTATGGATAATTTCCAGTACCCACCTGCCATTGGCCAAGAAAGCCTGAAGTACATGGGAGGTAACTCAAAAACATTTCTATTTTATGCAGATCACTGCTGTACTAGGGATTATGTGTACGCACTTAGCCAATGGGCAAACATACATTTCAGCAACCAAATGTTGAACGTACAGCTTACTTTGTTTTCAACACCAAATGCCTTTGGAACTTCAAGCGTGTAAACCCAATAGAAGTTACTTTTCTCTGTGCATCTGGTAGCCAGTTTTGCACGAGGCTCAAGCAAACAAGCAGCAGAGCTTTTGATATGGTCTGCAAAGCGGGAGGTGATCAAGTAGTTTAGGTCATGCGAGGTTCAGATGATGCCGGTAATGTTAAAACATTGTGTATATAATAAAGTACTTGAACAAGTAACAATATGAAAGGCATCTTATTGCTACAGTCTTAATAACGTACACTTTCAAGACATAGAAATAATTACAACAACTTGCAAATTCAAATTAGTTAACTATGGCCAGGACCAAAGCTATTTTTCAATTTTCTTCAGCAGGACCATTGAGTATCCCTTCAACCTTAACCAGCTCTTAGAATATTCTCTGCTGGAAACAAACCTTTCTAAAACTGACGAAGTAGCATATTGAGATATTGCTGGAGCTTTACCATAGTTAAAGGGATTAGATTCGCCAACAAATTTAAGTATCATACTTCACAAACCATCAAATGGGGTCCAGGTTAGGGATATTACAAATATCCCTGGTTTGGACCTAATTTTTCACAAAATTGTTATAGTGATATTAGGATCAATGATTTCAGTTCAAGGACTTACAGTATTGATTAATGTTTTTATTACCATGCAGAGGAACGTGTGCTTAGGCACATACAAGTATGCATCAGTTGGGAGGAAAGGTTCTGAAGGGTCAGTCAAAATATTGATTAGTTTTCACCCCCTCGGATGAACTAAAGGCAAATAGTAATAAAAACAGAAAATACTGGAAACACTTAGCAGGTCAGCCACATTATTTGGAAGGAAAAACAGAAGTCTGGGACCCTTAGGTTTTTTGCCTTTCATTTACAGACAAATGTAATTATCTAATAGCTCCATTGTATAAAGATGTATGGATAATTAATTTGATTTTTATCAATTCACACAGCAAAAACATGTCCACCCCAAAACAGGGAAGACAAGGGAACACCTGCAGTTCTGGAGATGATTAAATGGAGTTTGACACTGATCTACAATGTGCTAACTTGTCAATAATGTCAAACATTGCAGCAACCAAGTAAGATGAAAGACAGAAAGTTACATTTATATAGCACCTTTCCCATCCTTTATAAGGTGCACTATAGTCAATAAAGTACACCATTACAAAGCCACTGTAATGCAGGAAAATTTGTATACTTATAGTACTCAGTTGATAACTGCATCAAGCCCAACTGCAAGACCTGAGCACTAAACCACTGGGATATTTCCAACAGATTCACATCATCAACTGCAATTTGATACAGTAATTGAGCACAATAAATTAATTTTCCTGCATTACAATCCAAAACTATGATCCCAAAGACCAACACACATTAACCCGAATCCAAGGGTCCTACTGAATTTGGAGACAATGGAATTATGTGTTAAGTATAATGCTGGGTCGCTGCTATCTTGACCTTTTCCTAAATTCCTTCAAAGTAAGTTAATCCCACTGAAGAAATTATTGAAACAATGAAACTTCATCCCAGCCCTAAATTCAAACACACATTTGGTACACTGAAACCTCAGGTATCTATTAATTCTCATCAGGCACTGGCTACTTCCAAACTGGCTAAGACTTAAGTTTAGCCTCCTTAACTAGTTTTTCATTTAATTGACAGAGTTGGCGCAAGAATCCATCATTTGGCCCAATCTCCCTTTTCTGACGGATGGTTATCAGAGCCGTTTTGACATCCATTTTGTGTCGCAGCATGAGATAAGCAATTACAAGAGTAGGCGAACGACTGTATCCTTCACGGCAATGCACAAACACTCGCCCTGGGGAGGAAGAACAGTGTAGAATTAGCTGCTGAAGCCCTGCAAGCTAACAAATCAGCATCATAACACTGGAGGAACTAAACAGGTCAGGCAGCATCTACAGGGGGAAATACAGTCAATGTTCCAGGTTGAAACACTTCATCTGGACTCCATTTCCCCCCATAGATACAGAGCTCCCCCAGCACTTCGTGTGTTACTCCAGATTCCAGCATCTGCAGTTTGTGCTGCAAGGGTGAACCTGCTCTTGTGCATTTTCAATTGCTTCTCAATGTCCTATATCTTTCCTGTCACCTTTTTTTTAATATCAATTCATGCTCTTTCTTGCTGGAGTTGAGTTATTAAGAAGTCCATTGAGCCCAAAATAAAAGTGCAAAAGGATTGGCATTTCTGCAAGCTTGGTGTATGGTTTAAATCCCATGAAATTCAGAGTCAAACCATGTTTAATGGTGTATGATCTTCCAAAATTCTACAAGTTAAAGGACTCTGAATAAAAAAACCTGCTTTTAATACATAACTACCAAATGCACCATGAGTACTTTCCCTCCTCTCCTCCATTACCATACAACAGTATATATTAGTTTGGTATGAGTATTGTTCATTCAAGGGTAAACAAAACCAATCAACTGAGTAAGAAACAATATTTTTAGTTCATTTTCAGGACCTGGGTATTGCTAGCAAAAATAGCGTTTATTGCGCATCCCTAAATGATAAAGTGGATATAAGCAACTTTCTTGAACTGCTGCAGTTCACAACGAGGCATGCCCTCAACGTTCCGGGATTTAAATGCAGTGGAAGGACCAGGGGTGTACTTCCAAGTCAGGATACTGTGCAGCTATGGAGGGATCCTGAAGGTGGGGAGATCACAAGAACCTGCAGCCCTTCTCAATTCTGATGGTGAGTCTGAGAGGTGCCTTACAGTACTTTGTGCGAGTAACCATAGTGCATTTTGTAGATGGTACACTCTGCAGTCAGTCTGTGCCTGAGGTGGAGGGAATGAATACTTAATATGGTTAATAAGGTGCTAATCAAGTAGGCTGCTTTGCCCTTGATGATGTTGAGCTTCCTGAGATTTTCTGGCACTACATTCATCCAGGTAAGTAGCAACGCCTCCATCACACTCTTTACTTGTACTTTGTAGATGGTAGAAAGGCCTTGTGATGTCAGGAAGCTCGTCACACATCACAAGAATTGTAACCACAGTAGTTATGTAACTGATCCAGTTGATTGTCAATGGTGGCCCCAGAATATTGATGGCAATGGTAATGCCATTAAGTGCCAAGTGTTGGCAGGTAACCAGTGATCAATAACAAAAATATCGCTTGAAGTAAATCCAAACTACCCACCAAACATGCCTAGCTGGCCTTTTGCCTTAAACTTTTCAAATCCAAATCACTTTCCAGTTCACTTGGAATGGATCTGCACAAATGATTGGCAGTGCTTTCCTTAAAAATTCAACATCATCAGCCAAGCTACCAATATGGTGACCTCGCTGCAACTACAGAAAATGGTCTGAAAAAGCAAAGAAGTAATCTCACTGCTCCAGAACCACTTACAAGATTAAATATTGAACCTCACATGTTCTCCAATGACACAAATGGCTTTATAGGCCCATTACACCCTATTTGAGAGCAGTCATTAATCTAATCATTTGAGGCATATTTACTTGTAAGGTTACTTCAACATTGACAGGGAAAGATCACGGGCAAGTCTGATTCAGATAGCTGAAATATCTGTGGTGCATTCGTTTGTTGACCTTACTTGAAACAATAATTTACAGATTTCTCTGGTAAAATGCAAGTCATAAAAACAAGTTATAAAAATATTTATGATTGCTCTCCGTTTAATCTGCGGTATATATGTACTCTCTCTCTTTCCTCTACCTGAATGGATAGGACTGAATTTCCAGGGATGAATGAGGGGCTCAGAGTTTGCAAACCAGAACCGTTAGAGTACAAGCAGAAATGAGGCATTAAAATGTGCAGCTGCTAATCCATTAGGTTGGAAGTGCTGTGCACATATCTTCCAGCGTATTTTCTATTTTACTGCCTTGCTTGTTGGTCCCAAATTCACAGCATTGACCTCTGAAGCATATTAGACAACTGAAACAACATTCAGGCTTACAAAATGCAAATCTTAGCAAAATGCAAAGATCTGCAGGTGGTAGATATCTGAATTTAAAATAGAAATTTCTGGAAATACTCAACAAGCATGTAAGATCTGTGGAGTGATAAACAAAAGGCTAATGTTTTAGGTTCATGATCTTGTACAATGCTGAGTATCTCCAGCATTTTCTGTTTGTATTTGTGGCCTTATCAAAACCTACCTGCAAGTCCAAAACTGCACTTCAACAAAAAGTACCATATGGCTCTAAACTTCAATATCATCATGAAAATATTTTTGCTACAAATAAGCTCACATCATAATGCACTATGGGAACGGCATTGTTGTTCAGTGTTAATGTATCAAACAAAGCCTCTTGATAGGCCTCAGCTTCTTTGATTTCTTACTGTTGCTCTGTACCTTTGCCAAATATCATTTGTATTTTATCTGCAAATTAGATCAAATAAGTTTCAGGTAAGGTAAATTTAGCACACAGAGATGAATGATGGTCCCTTGTATTCTGTATCAGTTTTTCAGAATTCATCAACCTCCTCATCTTATTCCAGAGGAAATGCTGAACAGGTCATCAGAAAGTGGAGATCATTACAAGGTTACAGTTCAGAATTAAATAACTAACATCAATCTCCATTATCTCCTAATGGTATTTATTATAAATTGCTGATGACCTATAGCTTTCAGATTCCCAATTTCCTTTTCTCTATTACTCAATTATTCCTATTACCATAAATTACATACCATTTTGAGACTGGAACTATACAGATATATCAACTTGGTGTCAATACATAACAGAGATGAATGATATTTCAGTGCCACCATACTGTTTTACATTCTGTTTAATTCAGTTCAATCCCTCAATTAATCTTGCTCCACAATACTAAATATTAATAAATTATTTGCAAGGAAGAACAAAGGAATTTGATTTTTGCAAGACGGGAAGTGAAAGTACTTTTGGTTCTGAATCAGTTAGTACACATGAAGTACAAATTTATTGTTGTTCCAGAGCATAAAATGCCCATCTCTAATTGTTCCTGAACTAAGTTGCTTGCTTGGCTATATAAGTTAGGGGTTACCACAATCATTTTCCCAGGGTCAGGAATCAAGAACTGGAGGACATAAGCTTGGGGGGGGGGGGGGGGGGGGGGAGAAAGGGTAGCAACCTTAGGGACATTTTACAAGATAGTGGCCAGTATATGGAATGAGTGGCCACAGGAAATGGTTGAGGCAGGTACAATGACATCATTTGAAAGGAACATGATAGGAAAGGTATAGAGGCTTATGGGCCAATGCAGGTAAGTGGGACTAACTCAGATGGGAATCCTGATTGAAATGCACCATGTGGGCTGAATGGCCTTTTTCCATGCTGTATGACTTCTGTCTCTAATATAACCATATAACAATTACAGCACGGAAACAGGCCATTCCGGCCCTCCTAGTCCGTGCCGAACGCTTACTCTCACCTAGTCCCACCTACCCGCACTCAGCCCATAACCCTCCATTCCTTTCCTGTCCATATACCTATCCAATTTTACCTAATGAACCAGCTGAAGTCACAAATAACCCATGCTGGGCAGTAAAGGGGGACTGCCTCCCTCAAGAAATCAGGCTTTCAAAATGATACCTTTTATTCTACTCTTTATATAAATAACTGAATTAAATTAATTTAATTTATTTAGTTTTCCCTAGCTACCATAATGGGTAGGGATTTTATGAGGCATTATGTTGTAACTTCAGACAGTATATCAATAATTTGGTGGACACCTGGCTTGTATTAGCAATTAGTTACATGCAAGCCTACATGGAAGCTTGATTTTCTAATCTAAAAACTAAACTAAGCTAAACTTGATTTTCCTTTTGAAAAAAAATTAACCTAATGCTTTATATGGCAACAAGTTGTGCAGCTGAGTCACAGATTCACAGATAAAACAGCAAGTTATCTATAGTAACAGTTCAGCTACACACTTTGACTCACCATCCTTTTGCGCCAAGGCCTTGTCAATGAAATCAGCAGCTTCTTCAAAATATGCACTCAGGTCAAATGCTTCTGTGTCGTTGGCTCTAATTCCATGGTACGTTATCCCTGAACCTGCATAGAACTCCGCACTGGTGTTAACGTGCATGAATGAGTTGCCTTCTGCACTGTTCAACACATGTGTTATCCCCAATCGCTCTAACCTCATAAGATTTTGTGCAACAAATCTGAAAAATAAAAGATGAAAAAAGTAGCCTTAGACTTTGAAACTAATGCTGGAGGTCACAGATCTGAACCGTCAGCTAGGTTTCCTTCTCCAGAGATGGCACTCGGTCTGCTGAGAAATTAAGTCAGAGTCATAGAAAAGTAGAACACAAAAACAGGCCATTCAGCCCATCTAGTCCATACCGAAGCCACTTAAATTGCCTGCTCCTATCAACCTGCACTGGGACCACTGCCCTCCATACCCCTACCATGCATGTATCTATCCAAACATCATTTAAACGTTGAAATTGAGCTCGCAAGCATCACTTGTGCTGGCAGCTTATTCCACACTCTCACCACCCTGAGTGAAGAAGTTTCCCCTCATGTTCCCTTAAACTTTTCACCTTTCATCCTTAACCCATGACCTCAGGCTATCGTCCCATCCAATCTCAGTGGAAAATGTCTGCTTGCATTTACCCTATCTATACCTCTCATATTTTGTATACCTCTATCAAATATCCTCTCAATCTTCTATGTTCTAAGGAATAAAGTTCTAACCTATTTAATCTTTCCTTATAACTCAGGTCCCCCAGTCCCAGCAACATCCTTGTAGATTTTCTCTGTACTCTTTCAACCATTTTTTTTAAAAACACATCTTTCCTGTAGTTAGGCGACCAGAACAGCACACAATACTGCAAATTGGGCCTCGCCAACGTTTATACAACTTCAACATAACATCCCATCTCCTGTACTCAATACTTCGATTTATGAAGGTCAATATGCCAAAAGCATTCTTTACGACCCTATCTACCTGTGACACCACTTTCAACAAATTATGGACCTGTATTCCCAGATCCCTTTGTTCTACCCCACTCCTCAGTACCCTATCACTCACTGTGCAAGACCTACCCTGGTTGGTCCTACCAAAGTACAGCAAAGGTCCATAATTTCCTGGTTTCTGTTTAGAGCTTTTTTAAACAGTGACACAACTTTGGCTATCTTCCAATCCTCCTGGTACCTCACCTGTCACTAAGGATGATTTAAATATCTTTGCAGGAGCCCTGGCAGTTTCTGCACTTGCCTCCTAAAGAGTCTGAGAGAACACCTTGTCAGCCCCTGGTGATTTATCCACCTTGATTTGCCTAAGGACAGCAAACACCCCCTCCTCTAATCTGTATAGGATCCATGAAGTTGATACCTCTTTGCCTCGCTTCTTTTGACTCTATGTCTGCTTCCTGAGTAAATACAGATACAAAATATTTATTTAAGATCTTCCCCATCTCTTTTAGATTACCATTTTGGTGTTCCAGAGGACCAACTGTGTCCCTTACAATCATTTTGCTGTTAAAATATCTGTAGAATCCCTCAGGATTCTCTTTCACCTTGTCTGCTAAGCAACCACATGCCTTCTTTTATCCCTCCTGTTTTAAGTGTTCTCTTGCATTTCTTATACTCTGTAAGAACCTCATTTGCTCCTACCTGCCTATACCTGTTATGCAACTCTCTTTCTCTGAACCATGGCCTCAATATCTCCTTGAAAACTATGGTTCCCTACACTTGTTATCTTTATGTTTTATTCTGACAGGCACATACAAGCTTTGTACTCTCAAAATTTTGCTTCTGAAGGCCTCCCACTTACCAAGTACACCTTTGCCAGAAAACAGCTGGACCCAATCCACACTTGCCAGATCATTTCTAACCATCAAAATTGGCTTTTCTCCAATTTAGAATCTCAACCCGTGGACCAGACCTATCTCTTTGCATATTTACTTTGAAACTAATGGCATTGTGGTCACTGGATGCAAAGTGTTCCTCTTTACATTCTGATGAACAAAACTTTCCTGAACACATTTGCCAAACTCTATCCCATCTATTCCTTTTACAGTATGGGAATCCCAGTCATTATGTGTAAAGTTAAGCAACACACACACAAAATGCTGGAGGAACTCAGAAGGCCAGGCAGCATCTATGGAAAAGAGTAAACAGTCAATGTTTCGAGCTGAGACCCTTTGGCAGGACTGGAGAAAAAAAGCTGAGGAGTAGATGTAAAAGGTGAGAGAGTTTGAGAGAGAAACACCAGGTGACAGGTGAAACCTGAAGGGGGAGGGATGAAGTAAAGAGCTGGGAAGTTGATTAGCAAAAGAGATACAGGGCTGCAGAAGGGAGAGTCCTATAGGAGAGAACAGAAGACCATGGAAGGAAGAAAAGGAAGGGGGAGGAGCACTAGAGGAAGGTGATGGGCAGGCAGGAGATAAAGTGAGAAAAGGAAAAGGGGATGGGGAATGGTGAAGGGTGGGGGGAGTTGGGGGCATTATCGGAAGTTCGAGAAATCAATGCTCATGCCATCAGGTTGGAGGCTACCCTGACAGAATACAAGGTGTTTTTCCTTCAACCTAAATGTGGCCTCATCGCGGCAATAGAGGAGGCTATGGATTGACATATGGGAATAGGAAGTGGAATTAAAATAGGTGGTCACTGGGAGATTCCACTTTTTCTGGTGGATGTAGTGCAAGTGCTCGGTGTCCGGTGTTCCTGGTGTGGCCTCTTGTATATTGGTGGGACCCAACATAGATTGGGAGACTTCGTTGAGCACCTATGCTCCATCCGCCAGAGAAAGCGGGATCTCCCAGTGGCCACACATTTTAATTCCACTTCCCATTCCAATATGTCAATCCATGGCCTCCTGTACTGTCACATGATGAGGCCACACTTAGGGTGGAGAAACAATACCTTATATTCTGTTTGTGTAGCCTCCAACCTGTTGGCATGAACATCGATTTCTCGAACTTTCAGTAATGCCACTACTTCCCGCCCCCCCCCCCCCCCCACCATTCCCCATCCCCTTTTCCCTCTCTCACCTTATTTCCTTAACTGCCCATCACCTCTCTCTGGTGCTCCTCCCCTCCTTTTCTTTCTTCCATGGTCTTCTGTCTTTTTCACCAATCAACTTCCCAGCTCTTTACTTTATCCTTCCCTCTTCATGTTTCACCCGTCGCCTAGTGTTTCTCTCTCCCCTCCCCCCACCTTTTAAATCTACTCCTCAGGTTTTTTTCTCCAGTCCTGCTGAAGGGCCTCAGCCCAAAATGCTGCCTGGTCTGTTGAGTTCCTCCAGCATTTTGTGTGTGTTGCTTGGATACCTTTCTTATTTCTCAGTTCCACTCATAATGTCTCACAAGACGAATTTTTCAGTCTGGCCTGACAAAGCACTGCCATGATATTTTCCCTGACTAGTAATGCCAGCCCACTCCTTTAATTCTGTTGCATCTAAAACAACGGAACCCTGGAATATTGAGCTGCCAGTCCTGCCCCTCCTGCAACCAAGTCTCACTAATGGCTCCAATATCATAATTCCAGATGTTGATCTATACCCTAAGCTCAACTGCTTTTCTTACGATACTTCTTTAATTGAAATATATGCAGCTCAGGATACTAGTCAAATCATGCTCAATCTTTTGATTCCTGACTTTGTCTGAGGTCTTATCAACACCCGTCTCCACAACCTCTCCACTAACTGTTCTGGCACTCTGGTTCCCATCCCCCTACAATTCTAGTTTAAACCCCATCATGCTACAATCACGTATGTACAGATCTCACCTTCCCTAGAAGAAAGCCCAATGATCCAAAAATCTTATGCCCTCCCTCCTACCCCAACTCCTTAGCCTCATGTTAAACTGTGTAATCTTCCCATTTCTGACCTCACTGGCATATGACCCAGGTAGCAATCCTGAGATCAAAACCTTGGAGGTCCTGCCCTTTAAGGTCCTGCACCTAACTCCCAGAACTCACTTTGCAGAACCTCGTCACTCATCCTACCCATATCATTGGTACCTACATGGACCACGGCCTCTGGCTGTTCACTCTCCCACTTAAGAATGCTGAAGACTTGATCCAAGATATACTGGACCCTGGCATCCGGGAGGCAACATACCATCTGGGAATCTTGTTCTTGCCCACCCTAACTGCAAAATCCCCTATCACCACAGCTCACTTCTCCTTCCTTCTCTTTTGAATCACAGAGTCAGATTCAGTACCAAAGACCTGACCGCTGTGACTTTCCTCTGATAGCTCATCCCCCCCCAACAGTATTCAAAGGGATGCACCTGTTGTTGAGAGGGATGGCCACAGGAGTACTCTGCACTGACTCTAACTCCTTTCCCCTTACTGACTGTCACCCAGTTTCTAGTGTCCTGCACCTTGAGTGTAACTATCTTCCTATGTCCTATCTATCACTCCCGAATGATCTAGAGTTTGTCCAGTTCCAGCTTCAACTCCTTAATGTGGAGTGTTAGAAGCTGCAGCTGGATGCACTTCCCACAGGAAGGCAGGGAGACATTGGAGGTCTTCCTGTCTTTCTACATCCTGTAAGAGGAGCATTTCGCTATCCTGCCTGGCATCGCTACTGTTCTAACTGAGCAAGTGTAAAGGACGGGAGGGGGGAACCTCTACCTACAGCTTTTTTGTTTGCCTTCTCTGACTGAAACCTCTCCTTGCTGAATCCTCAAAATCTCCACTCTAACTCTGTCCACTCTGCTTTCCCAGCCTTACTTTAATTTGTTCTTGTCAATCAAATCCAAGCACTGATTGGCCCCTGCTCAAAGATCTAGAACTACTGCAAGTTGCTGTCTTTTCTACTTGATCAGCAAAGATTCTAAAGTTTTCTGGTTGTGTTGTACATGTTCCAATCTACAGTACTTCGTCTTTAAATATCATTTACTGACAGGCTTAACAGGTGAAACAAAATTGCCCCACAGTTAAAATATCTGCCTCATATGTCTGCTAATTCCACTGCATTGGATTGGATTTTACACTAATTAAAATTTACTCCAAATTGCTATAATAGCAGCATTAACTGGAATTGTGTTTCCCATTTAGAATATTTTTATTTCCAAGTGTTTTGAAAGGGTGAAAGGAGCAATTTCCATAAGGCTTCCTGATTAGACCTGAGATTACTCTATCCTCAGATGCTGCCTGACCTGCTAGGTACTTACAATCAATTCAGTTTACATTTTGCTTTTTTTTAAAAAAAAACTTTCGAAAGAGAAATGAATAAACACTTGAAACGGAGAAATTTGCAGGGCTGTGGGTAAAGAGCATGGAAGTGGAGTTAATTGAATTTGCCAGAGTTACAATCATAGAAATCATTCCCTTTTGCCCTATACAATCCCATCATAGATTAGCTATTTAAAAACATGGCAAAAATGTGAAAGTTACTGTTTAACCGAGAGTCAGTTACCACTCAGTTGTGAAATGAGTCCTTTGGCTCTCCAACTGGCCTATGCTGTGGGGATGAATGTTTTAAGGAGACAACTGTACAGGGCAGAAGATGGAACAGCTGGAAGCAAGGGACCATTGAACAGCACCTCTAGGTTTTACTCTACCGCCTCAAGTATTGACAGTAATAAGTAAGGCTGAATTACAAACAGAACCAAAATACTACTAAAAGCAAGCAATACTGGAAATATTCAGAGGACCGAATGATTTATCTGGAGAGAGAGGGAAAAAAACACCTAATGACTTGCCGGAAATCCTCAGCATTTCCTTTAATTGGAGATTCTCAGCAAGTGGAATTTGGTATCATGCATTTTCATCTTGTTTTATTTTCTCTCTCTCTCCGAACTTATTTGCAATCTTTAGCAAGCCAACATCACCCTCTCTCATCTGATACTAATATGATTGAATTATGTTTTTATTGCTCCCCCATCTATCACAGACATTTCTCTTTGCTCATCTGACACTTTCCCCCTTCGATGCAACCTGAAGCAAGCCTGTTTCCCAGTACATTTAAAAGGGTCATCAGTCTTAAACGTTAACTCAGTCTCATTCTCAATTGATGCTGCCCAATGCTTAGAGAATTTTGAACATTTTCTGAGTTTATTTCACAGCTGTAACATCTGTAACTTTTTACTTTTCAATTCAAATTCTATAGATGCAAGACATCTGAAACCAAACCAAATATTTAACATATTAGGCTGCATCTGCGGCAAGTAAAACAGCTTTAAAGTTGATGACATTTCATTAAAACCCGGCAAGGTTGGAAGGAAAACAGGTTTACGTTGCGGAGTAAAAGGCGAGAGATGGAGTACCACCTTCCCTAGTAATGCTCCCCAACTCTTCCTAAGCTGCATTGACAACTACATTGGTGTTGCATCATGCACCCATGCTGAGCTCATCAATTTCATCAACTTTGCCTCCAGCGCCACAGTAGCATAGCGGTTAGCACGATGCTATTACAGCTCAGGACTTAGCAAAGTTTGGAGTTCATGTTACAGTGAGCAGAGGAAGCGAACCCAAGTGCAGGACACAGGCATGGAGATTGAGTTTGGATACTTACACAAGCGTAAACGCCCAACAGCAAGCAGGAGGGATCTTGACACGGAGCCTTGACTCAGAGAGACAGAGTCTCATAGGTAAACCCTGAAACTGGAGCTAAACTTAAAACAAACGTTTCTAAGCGGTCGGGAAACGTAGTTATCTCACAGGAAAAAGACCAACGAACTGGCGACTAGTGGTTGTGATGTAGAGGTTCTTATACTGTAGCTCTAGATGGAAACCAGATGTGCTGTCATCAAAGTGAATTAGAAGTAATTGGGAAATAAACGGTTGGAACCATGGCAGAATCAATGGAAATTAGGAGCAAGATAGGGAAATAAACAATCGGTACCATGACAGATCAATTCTGATATCACTCTGAGGAATGTCTGTACATTCTCCCCATGGAATGTATGGGTTCCTCTGTGTGCTCCAGTTTCCTCCCATGCTCCAAAGATGTATAGGGTAGGTTAATTCGTCATTGTAAATTGTCTCGGATTTGGTTAGGGCTAATCAGGTTTGTCGGCGGTTGCTGGGCATGGCTCAAAGGGCCAGAAGGGCCCATTCTGAGTTATACTGCTAAAGAAATATACTATATCTCTGTCTCCACTTAAGATCTCTGGCAGACGACTGAATACAGCTCATTATCTAATAGGAGCAAGGAACCACTGCGTCACCTTAAAGGATTGTTTTGTAACCCTGGATGACAGGAAGGGAAGAGGTAAAAGCCAGATTTTGCATTTCCTGCATTTGTGGAGAAAGGTGCCACGGGTGTCAGTAGTAATGAGAAAGCTAAAATGTCCAAGGGGAAATGATCCCTTTGGAATTTTGAAGGGCATGGGGGGGGGGGGGGGGGGGGCGGGAAACACACTGGAAAATTTGGACAGAGCTACTAAATGGTGTGTTGACTGAAGTGAAGTACCAAAGTAAACTTAGGAAAATTATTTCCCCAGTTTGGAGCATCAATCCAACCCTTCAAATGCATTCATTTTGGTATTACTTATTGGCAGAGTTTCAACTAGAACTGAAAAGCAAAAAATTGCAGATGCTGGAAACCTGAGATATAAAGCAGATTCTGGAAATACTCAGTACAGGCAGTCCCCAAATTACGAACGAGTTTCGTTCCTGAGTCCGTCTTTAAGTCGGATTTGTACACAAGTCTGAACAGGTACATCCGGTATTATTTAGTGTCAGTTAGTCAAACGTTTGTCTTAGTATATAGTATATATTTTACCTTTCTATGCATATAAAACACTTAAGAAATATATGTATTTCAATAATTAAACCACTACGTTGCTTAGTAATAATTGTAGCTTTCATCAGGGCAGGGCTTTTCACATGCTCCATTATTCTCACTTTATCCTTTACCTGTATCCTTTAAAGTTGTTCCGATCGTTGACCGACTGTAGCCTAAAGCTTTTTCAATGACTGATGGCGTTTCACCTCTTTCCAATTGCTTTATTATTTCCACTTTATTTTCAATCGCGATCGTTTTCCGTCAATGGAACAAAAAACTGCGGATTTTACGTTCTATCGCTGAGCACCAGTGAACCGTCTGGCCTATAAGTTCTCTTTAGGAATTAATTGACTTGATCAGCATTTCTGATCCGGCTATTGTTCATGATCGCACTTAATTTAAAAAAAATACAGCAGCCACCGCAGGCGGTGGGTCTTATGCTGCTCCGGGTCCTAAACTTCACCCGCACGGAGAAAGGTTAAATGGGACAAGTGCTGTCTGGAACGGGGGGGAGGAAGAGAGGAGATCTGGGTGAATCTTGCTAAGAAATATTTAAGCCAAATACAAAGTTGCACACTCAACACAGTGTTAATGGCAACGACTTAAAATGGTGGACAGCATCGTGATCTGACTTAAAATGGCGGATGGCGTTCTCCTCCCTCCGTTTGTAAGTACGAGTTGTCCCTAAGTTGGACGTTCATAACTTGGGGACTGCCTGTATGTTAGGCAACACCTGTGGAAGAAGAAACAGCCAATATTTCAGGCCAATAACCTTTCGTGAGACCTTGATAGTAAAAGCAAAATGCCAGAGACACACAACAGTTTGGCACACTTTGCTAGAACTTTGATAATACTGATTTTTCTTTAACATCACAGGAAACAAAACAGAGAACTGACCAAACTTGTTCCTGCCCTTATATTCCCCGCACAAGCAATCACAGCTTTTGTTGCCAAATGAAAACATGATATTCAGGTTATTCTAACCTATCAATTAAAAGGAGGGGCAATTAAGTATGACCATATTAGTCAAACTGTAAAAAAATCCACTGACTAAACCAGAAGTACACCGAGAAGAGGCAGGTCATTAAAAATACTGCACCTCACTTGCTCAGTTCTGCAGTATCAACTATTACCTTTAATTAATACATCTTAATTATTACATTCACTTTTCACCTTGTATAAGATTTCTATTGTAATTTATATGAAATCCCTGATTATAAATCAATAATTTGTACACATTCACCACAGAAATTGAATGTTACTCCTTCATGACTATTTCGGTAATAACTAATCCATAGTTTTTAAAAAGGTATGAAACCAATATAAATCTTTGTCTTTTTTTGGATTATTCAGGATCTAGGTATTTCTGGCCTATGCCCAAATGCCCTTGAAAGGATGGGGGTGAACCACTGCTGTCCTTCATGGTGCTTCCGAAAAGGGGGTTTCAGGATTTAGACCGAGTAAGATAAAGGAATGTCAACATATTGTATTTCTGAGTCAAGGTGGTACAAGGCCTCCAAGCCCCCATTGTGGTAAGATGGACTCTTGACCTCACCTCATTATGGCCTTGCATTATATTGTCTGCCAGCACTGCACATGCTCTGTAACTGTAACTGTTTTTGTTTTTCCATTATACTATCTCAATGCACTGTTGTAATAAAATGATCTGCAGGGACAGAATGCAAACCTGAGTTTTCACTGTACCTCAGTACATGCAACAATAATAAACCAACTTAACAAGATGTAGATGGTAGTGCTGTCATCTGCCCGAGTCCTTGGTGATGAAGGGTGCAGGTTTTGGGAGGTGCTGTTAAAGTTGTCTGGGTGAGTCGCTGGAACGTGCACATGCCACAGGCACTCTGCTTCGGTGGTGGAGGGAATGAATATTCAGGGTGGTGAATGAGGTGGGCTGCTGTGCCCTGGAAATGTTGAGCTTCTTCAGTTTTACCCCCACTGAACTCATTCAGGCAAGTGGAACACTTTTCATCACACTCTTAACTTGTTGAGTGCAAATGGTGGAAAAACTCTGGGGTGTCAGGAAGTGAATCACTCTCCACAGGATACCAGACTTCTGATTTTCTCTTTAACCACAGTATTTATGTGGTTCATCCAGTTCAGATGTTGGTTAATGGTGACCACTAGGACGTTGATGGTGGGGACTCAGCCATGGTAATGTTGAATTTACTTCATACATCTACTTTCTTGTCCCTTAACTTTCTCCTCTTCAGGTAGTACCTTATGCTTGCACACAGACCAAGGACATCAGAAGGTCTTCAATCTCTCAGTAAAGTGAGCTTTTCTCTTAAACGCAAGAGAATCTGCAGATGCTGGAAATTCAAAGCAATACACACAAAAAGCTGGAGAAACCCAGCAGGTCAGGCAGCATCTATGGAGGGGAATAAACAGTCGACATTTCGGGCCCACCCACAACATCGACCATTTATTCCCCTCCATAGATGCTGTCTGACCTGCTGAGTTCCTCCAGCATTTTCTGTGAGAGCCTTTTCTTTCTGTTAGTAGTGAACAAAAGGAGGCTACATCTGGAGGACCAGAAAATTTCAAATGTCACTCCACTTTTCAAGGGAGAGAGGCAAAAGAAAGGAAATTGTAGGCCAGTTAGTCTAATCTCTGTGGTTGGGAAGATGGTGGAGTCAATTATTAAGGATGTGGTTTCCGGGTACTTGAAGGCTCATGATAAAATAGGCCAAAGTTAACAAGGTTTCCTTAAGGGAAAATCTTGCCTGGTAAATCTGTTTGAATTCTTTGAAGAAATAACAAGCAGGATAGTTGAAGGAGAATCAGTGAATGTTGTGTACTTTGTTTTTCAGAAGGCCTTTGACAAAGTGTCACATGAGGCTGCTTAACAAGTTAAGAGCCCATGGTGTTACAGGAAATATACTAGCCTGGATAGAGCATTGGCTGATTGGGAGGCAAAGAGTGGGAATAAAGGGGACCTTTTCTGGTTGGCTATCAGTGACTAGTAGTGTTCCAGAGGTTTGTGGTGGGGCCACTTCTTTTTAAGTTATATGTCAATGATTTGGATGACAGAATTGATTGTTCTGTGGCCAAATCTGTGGACAATACAAAGATAAGCAGAGGGGCAGGTGTATTGAGGAAGTAGAGGAACTACAGAAGGACTTCAACAGATTAAGAGAATGGGCAAAGAAATGGCAGATAGAATACAGTGTCAGGAAGTGTATGGTTGTGTGCTCTAGTAGAAGAAATAAAAGTGTAAACCATTTTCTAAATGGAGAAAAAAATTCAAAAATCTGAGGACTTGAGTCCTCATGCAGGATTCCATAAAAGTTAATTTACAGGTTCAGTTACTGGTGAGGAAGGCAGATGCAATGTTAGCATTCATTTCGAGAGGACTAGAATATAAAAGAATGTAATGCTGAGGCTTTATAAGGCACTCATGAGGCCTCACTTGGAGCATTGTGAGAAGTTTTGGGCCCCTTATCTAAGAAAGAATGTGCCAACGTTGAAAAGAGTTCAAAGGAGATTCACAAAAATGATTCTGAGATTGAAAGGCTTATCATATGAGGAGGTTTAATAGCTCCGAGCTGTACTCAATGGAATTCAGAAGAATTAGGGGGGGGAATCTCATTGAGTGTTGCAAGGCCTCGATAGAATGGATGTCAAGAGGATGTTTCCTATGGTGGGGGAGTATAATGGCAAAGGACACAGCCTCAGAATAGAGGGATGTCCAGTTAGAACAGAGATGATGAATTTCTTTTGCCAGAGAGTGATGAATTTGTTGCCACAGGTAGCTGTGGAGGCCAACACATCGGGTATATTTAAGGCAGAAACTGATAAGATTCTTCATTAGTCAGGGCATGAAGGGATACAGGGAGAAAGCAGGAGATTGGAGCTGAGAGGGAAATGGATTAGCCATGATGAAATGGTGGAGCAGAATCAATGGGCCAAATGGCCCAATTCTGCTTCTATATCTTGTGGTCTTATCATCTACACGACCTTGAAGATTAGAAGATTAAAAGATTCCAGTTTCAAGTACATTTATTTTCAAAGAATGTATAAATTATGCACCTTGAGATTTATTTGCTTACAGGCAGCACAAAGCAAGCAAACAAAAGCAAATTATTAATTATCAACACGTGCAAACAAGCTGGATGAACTCAGCAGGTCGGGCAGCATCCATTGAAACCAGCAGTCAACGTTTCAGGCCGAGACCCTTCGTCAGGACTTGAAGGAGGGGGCAGGGGCCCTAATTATTAATTATCAACCCCGTCAAGTTAGGACAGCAGAGTGGTGCAGTTACCAGAGCTGCTATCTCACAGCTCCAGCCACCTGAGTTCCATCCTGATCGCTGGTGCTGTCCATGTGGAGTCTGCATGCTTACTCTGAAGGGTCCTTCAATTTCCTCCCACAGCCCAAAGAAGTGCATGCTAGTTATTCATATAGCTACTGTAAAATACCACTTATTAAGTGGATGGGGGGAGATCAGTCAGTCCAGATCGGTAATAGCATCTTCTTGCGGATAGTCAACACAGACACACATCAAGGGTGCATGCTTAGCCTACCGCTCTACTCTCTCTGCACTCTTGACTTGTGACTAAGTCCAGTTCAAATGCCATCTAAATTCACCAAATGACACCATTATTATTGTCAGACTCTCAGACGGTGATGAGGAGGCATACAAGAGTGATACCGATCAGCTAGTTGAATGGTGTGCAACAACTATTTTGCATTCAATGTCAGCATAGTCAAGAAATTGAATGTGGAGTTCAGGAAGGAGAAACCAGGAGAATGCACACCAGTCCTCATTGAGGAGTCCGTGGCGACAAGGTGAGCAGCTTTAAGTTCCGGGGGGTGGGGGGGGGGGTCCAACAGCTCAGAGGGTCTATCTTGGGCCGAACATGTTGATGGAATCACGAAAAAAGCATGTCAGCAGCTGTAACTCATTAGGAGTTTTGGGAGATTTGTTACGTCACCAAAGACTCTTGCATGTATGGTGAATCAGCCATTCTGACTGATTGCATCACCACCTGGTATGGAGCCTACAACGTGCAGGATCAAAAGAGGCTTCAGAGGGTCCTTGACTTAGCAGTTCCCATCATGAGCTCAACCCTCTCAAGAGGTGGAATCTATCATTAAGGAACATCACCATACTGGACATGCCCTCTTCTCATTACTACCATCAGGAGACAGGAGCCTGAAGATCCACACTCAACATTTTAGGACAGCTTATGCCAGTAGATTTCTGAGTGATCCATGAACACTACCTCATTATTCCTCTTTTGCACTATTTATTTTTTCCTAACTTATAGCAATTTTTACTACGTCTTGCACTGTGCTGCGACCACAAAACAACACATCTCACAACATTTGTTAGTGATAATATACCTGATTCTGTTGTACAAATAGATTACAGTGAAAACTAGGGGGAAATGGGATTGGTTCGTGAACTGGCACAGACTCAACGGGCCCAATGGCTTTGTGAGGAAATATAAAATACAGAGAGTAACAGAGTGGCCAGTCTTAGCTGATCACATTCGATCAAATATACAACAGGCAGCATTCTCCACTTGCATTAACAGGGAGCTTACTTTTGTTTCAATAACTAAAAAGTACAATAAGGACAAACAGAAAGTGAAATTTTCTTGGAATTCTTTTTCTAAAAATCAATGGATTCTGAGACGGTAGGAGGTGCCTGAAGTCTGTCTGATGACAGCATACCTCAGCTTTTCCCTGGACTACTCTGCAATGTGACATACTGAGTGATTATTCAATGTTTTTCAAGACTTTTACCAAGGGTTTATGTTTGCAAATTGTACAAAATTGTGCAAAACTGCAAGAGTCCGGAAAAGTCAGGCATGTTTAAACAGCCTCTCCAGAGTTGATCTGCCTGCTCACCAAGTGGTCTGCGCTCTCACAAACAGTGCAGCAAACCAGCAGCTGTCTGCCACTGTGAACTGACGTGATTTCTATAATTAGCTGTGTATGCTCCCGGCAGATGTAACATTTCACTTGGGCCATATTACTGTTATTAATAAGTAAATGAATCTGACCACACTTTAAAATTCTACTACATTCCTTTCTAATGAATTGTTTAATTTGAAGTAAATTTCAGCTGTAATAAATGCAACAGTAGTGAAGATATACATACAAACATGCATTCATGCTGAAATCATTGTAATATAGAGCAGAATAAACCATATGACCTTGAAAGGAATATTTCAACGTGCAAATACTCTTAGGTGGTCCTAAAAATAAAATGATTTAAAAAGCATCAGAAATAATCTTTCTGTTTATGAGTTCCATCTCAGCAAGGCATCCAAGAATGATTACTTGCCACATAAAGAAATTACATTAGTTTAAGTGGGTGGTTAAAGGTCAGTATACATTCAGTGGCCACTTTATTAGGTACACCTGTACACCTGCTTAAAATGTAAATGCTTGTTAATGTACTTTGATAATAAATCTACTTTGAAATATCTAATCAGCCAATCATGTGGCAGGAACTCAAGGCACAACAGCATGCAGACATGGTCAAGAGGTTCAGTTGCATTTCAGACCAAACATCAGAATGGGGAAGAAACGTGACTTTGACCGTGCAATGATTGTAGGAGCCAGACAGGGTGGTTTGAGTATCTCAGAAACTGCTGATCTCCTGGGATTTTTATGCACAACAGTCTCTGGAGACTTTTACCAAAGGTTTATGTTTGCAAATTGTACAAAATTGTGCAAAACTGCAAGAGTCTGAATATCCAGTGAGTGGCAGTTCTGTAGCCGAAAATGCCTTGTTCATGAGAGAGGTCAGAGGAGAATGGCCCAGACTGGTTCAAGCTGACAGGAAAGCGACAGTAACTCAAATAACCATGTGTTACAACAGTGGTGTGCAGAAGAGCATCTCTGAAAACATGTCAAAACTTGAAGTGGATCAGCTACAGCAGCAGAAGATTACAAGCATACACTCAAAGGGCTGAAGGGCTGTTTCAATGCTGTACTTCTGTGACTCATTGCCTCAAATTGCCAGTTTTCATTGATTTTACCAATTAAAATTTTGTAGCAGTGAATCTATTTCCACTTGAAGTGTATACTAAATATCATTCTCCAAGAGACCAGTTTGACTATCCAAGTCACTGAAAAGTACAAGGGTGAAACATGTTTTTTTTAAGCTAAAGCTATGTTCTGTGAAGAAGCTGAGAGATGAAAGATTCTTGCCTGTAGCCCATTCATCTAGCATACCCTTTTGAATAAATAGCAACTCGGTCAATGAAGGCCACTTTCCCACAGGTTGTGGGAAATGAAATGAAATGAATGCGGGTCACCAATGGACTACACTGATTGGCATCAAGGACCATCACTTTCATTTTCTGATTTTATGTGTGATATAAAGAGCCCTAGGGAAAAAATTGCTAAGGATTCATTTATACATATCAAAGAGGTTACTGTTCATGGGATAAAGCAAAGGTCAAGCTACTGGACTCACTTTGTGATTAACTATGCATACCCAACTCAAACAACCTTCCTCTTCCTCAAACAAGCAACCAATACTTCCCTCCAAATCAGTTTGTTGAAAGCAGATAATTTCTTCAAACTCTGTATCTATGTTTTCCAGTCTTTATGAGAAGATTTCTTCTATTGTCTTCTAACTTTCCACTGTATGTAATTAAGTCACCAAGTCACCATAATACATATTGTAGTTCAAACCAATGTATGTATATGGGAAGATCCAAAGGTGAAACCTGTTTATTGACAGAATTCTATTAATACAAGGTTTTTGAAGTAAACTAGCTTTTTGGTATTTTATCAGAGGCAAAAGCATTTCTGAGCAAATGTGATTATTTAGATCTCATTCTATCCTAGCAACAGGCAAGAGGAACGTTGGTAGACCCCAGCTTCGTTTCACGGGCCTCTGCAGGCATGACATGAAAGCCTTAAAAATCAACAGTGTGCTGGGAGGATACAGCAGATGACCACAACAAATAGTGAGATACTCTTCAGCAACACCTACAGCAAGGCGAAAGAGTGATCCTGAGTCAGTTTGATGAGCGGAGAGCTAAATGGAGAGCACTGCGGACAGCGGACAACAATTCCATGACACCCTACACATGCAGCAACTGTGGCAGAGCCTGCCATTCCAGGATCAGCCTCAATAACCACAGTCGATGCTGCTCAACAAACCAGTGACTACCAGAGGCGCAGTACCCATGGTCGACTGTGACCGACGGAGGCCACACATACATATCCTTCAATAACAATGATGCAGTAACATACAAAAGTGAGTTAGAACATGGCTAGGTAAATGATGGACGCAATATATCAACCACAATTAATGTTTCTGATGAAGAAATCCGGTGGAGAACTTTTCACAACGGTCACTATCCGATATTCCTCATATCAGCTTTTCTCCAATGTCAGAGATGGTGTGAAGATGCCTATACGAAATTTGCAGACGCCAGGACTTTTGGGCCTATTTTTATTCTGTGAAAGATGACCCGACACAGTAATTCAGCTGTGCTACAGCTAAAATTGCAATCTGTACACATTCTGTCTCCTATGTACCAATGTCCCTTCATGACTTGCTTTGCCTCAAAAATCCAAAATTAAATGGTATTGAGTGTTACTAATTGCACACAAAACTAACACGAGTTACTTTCTACTGTTGAAATAAATTATACCCTTTCATTTGCTTCACTCTACAATCAGATCATGACTCCACCTGCGATGCGTAATCCTTGCTACACTAGCATTATAGAAATCTGTCTATGTGTCTATTTCACCTTCACAGATTACAATTGACACAGCATCTATGGCATGTTGCGGACAGGGCTCCAGGTTTCCACTTAACACTGTGCAAAAACATATTTTCTGCTTTCTCCCTTCCACTCACCCAAGGTATTTATCAGGAGCACTGCATATGCATTGTCAGTGATCCCTCCCATCTGTCCCACAATCTCTTTGACCCCCTACCATCAAGCAGGAGGTACCACAGCATTAGGGCAAGAACTGGGAAACAGTTTCTTCCCCCCAGGCCATGAGACTACTGAACTCTCTTCCACCAACCACGTCTCATTACGTATGCAGTGCCAGTAGCATTATACTGTCTACTTTTTAAACTTGTGTCACAAATACACCTGATGCTAAATGTCAGTCTTCTGGGATATATTTATTATTTGTTAATTTATTTGTGGTAATACTACTTTGTGTTGTGTGTGCGTTCTAAGTGCTATTTTGTGCACCCTGGTCCAGAGGAACGTCGCTTAATTTGATAGTATATGTGTATACAGTTGAAATGACAATGAATTTGAACTTCTTGGTGTTGACTGTGTTCAGACACTATGGCTTCTCAATTGCAATGATTAATAATTTGCCCCTTTGCTCCATATTCTCCAGCCAGAAGAAATGGTTTATTTTCATTTACTCTATGAAAGCCTTTGATTTCCATTGGTAGAACTGAATTTTATGCAATTATCTTAAAATTCCACCACTTAAGACCAAAAGACATTGGGCTGAATGGTCTAATTCTGCTCCTTCGAGTCTGCTCTGCCATTCTATCATGGCTAATTCCAGATCCCATTCAACTCTATACATCTGCCTTCTCACCATAACCTTTGATGCCCTGACCAAATCAGGAAACTATCAATTTTCACTTTAAATATACCCACAGTGTTGGTCTTCAATGCGGTCTGTGGCAGACCATTCCAGATTCACTACTCTGGCTAAAATAACTCCTCCTTACCTTTGTTCTAAAGGGTCACCTCTCAATTTTGAGGCTGTGCTCTCTAGTTTTGGATACCACCACCAGAGGAAATATCCTCTCCACATCCACCTTATTTAGTCCTTTTAACATTCAGTAGGTTTCACTAAGATCCCCACACTAAATTCCAGTAAGTACAGGCCCAAAGCTGCCAAACACTCATCATATGTTAACCTTGTTAAGACCTTGAAAACAATTTCAATTGGAAGTTCTCCACTATCCTCACTGGAAGTTGTTAGACTATATATTAAATATAGTACATCACCAAAATTCCAAGCACCTTCTGAAAGAAATTGATTTAATGCATGAGTAATGATGACAAATTCACAACTGTCTCATAGGCAAAAAAAGTCTTAAGGAAATGCATTAGAAAAGAACACCGTTTGCACTTGGAAAATAAAGTTGTTTTAACACTGCTTCTATGTGTGCTAAATATAATCTGACATCATTACGTGGTTACTATGCTTACTTCATCAGCCCTTCCTGAAGATAACACCTTGGCTGAGAGACTACCCACTTAAAAGGTCAAGAATCATGTTACTGACCTTGTGTTTATTTTATTATTTAAAACCATTACTGCAAAAGAGGTCACAAAATTTACAAAACACTGCATGGTGCTTATTTTGATGCTAATCCTGTGGCATTTTTGAAAATACTGCCAAAGCGTGGGTACTTTATGGACAAATCTTCATGAACTTCTTCCCAAGGTCAACCCAGTGTGGTTTTGTCACCCGTTGTTCAAACTGCCCATATTGGGACTCACTCAGGACATGGAAAACTGTGTGAGAGAATGCACCTCATAAAACTGTACAGCACAGAAACAGGACATCTGGTCCACCTCATCCATGCCAACCATGATGTCTATCTATGCTAACCCTATTTGCTTGCAACAGGCCCATACCCCGATACTTTTCCAATTTAAATTCCTCTCCGAAAGCCTTATTGATTTATTTAGAGATACAGCACAAGAACAGGCTTTTCCAGCCCAACAAGCTGCACCACCCAGCAACACACCTATTTAACACTAGCCTAATCACAGTGACCAATTAACCTACTAACCAGTACATCGTTGGACTGTCTAAGGAAACCAGTGCACCCAGAAGAAACACATGCATTCACAGGAGAACGTGCAAACTCCTTACGGACAGCTCCAGAATGCCCAGAGCTGTAATCACTTCATGTTAACTGTGTTACAAGGACATGGCAGTGAAACGAGCCCAAGTGCTGAACACCGGCACGGAGGCAGAGTAGGGAGGCATTACAGTCATAGCGAGCACAGAATTGGTGCCAAGGGAGTCTTTACCAGAGCCTTGGTTTAGTAGAGAATTCAGGAATGATGTTAGACTAGAACAGATAGTGCTAAGAACCATGGAACAAGGTTACTCATACACAAATCAACCATTGAACTGGCAGCTCCTTGTGGTCACAGGAGTTTTATACTGCATTTGCTGATGGAAAGCAGGGTGTTTGTAGTTAGTGGAACCTGGGAATGATTGGGAACTAAACAAGGTGATTGAGGCCCAATTCCTGAGCAAAATAGCCAGGTGGGTGATTGCCAGAAGGGACCGTGACAAACTGCTATGTTGTAACTGTTGTATCTGCACTTAGCAAGCACACTTCAAGCCAAAACCTCACTTGTAGTACACATACAAGAGCTATATTGAGGCACAATAAAATTCATGATTTGTTAAATTAATGTTCTAATATTACTTTAATTTTCCTTTAGAAGCCCAGCAGGACCATTAACAATAAATGACTAGGTTACTTGACTGTTCAATCCACCACTAATTTGCCACTCACCGCTCTACATTTTCTCAAAGGATCATCGAATAATAATCAGGTCTGCCCAGGCACACCAATCCCATCACCGCTCCCCCCCCCCCCCCCCTCCCCCCCCCCCCCCCCCCCCCCCGTCGTCTTACTACCTCTCTTCTCCCAAAGAACATCACCCAAGAAAGAGAAAAAGACGATAGCATCAACATCAGGTCAGGGAAATGAAAATTGGCCTGGATTTAGCTGTCTACCACCTTTTTGAAAAGATCATAATAAAGTTAGTAAAGACTTCACCATACTAGATAACTTGTGTTCCACTACACAGCCATTTTATATACAAAAGCATTTGAAGGTTGCAGGTGGACCTTCGCATGAGGCTGCACTTAGACTGTGAAATCAGTTGACACCTACTTCATTATATGTATGTATATATGTATATAATATATATATAAATAAATCAACATTGTTGCAACTTTCGTCCATTCCAGGGTAGCAACAGGGCAGGCTGAAAACTAAACACGACCGCACAATTTTGCTCCTCTCGTAATCCAGAAATCCATTACAGAGATAAATCGAAGCTTCGATATCCAGGAAAAAAAGGTTACGTGCACTTAAAAAATTCTAACACTACATTTTAAAAGAATTACAATAATTTATAACTAAAGCACATTTTTATTTACGTAATTACTAGGCATGATACATATATAATGTATTTTGTATACGTAGACAGATTCGCACGCACATTTCACAGGGCCACAGACACAGCAGATAAAATGTAAGCAAATCGCTGGAATCAATTATCAACTACCAGTAATCAACTAATATCTCAAAGGCAAGAAACGATGTTTTACAGAAGCTTGAAAAACAGCCGGCAAGCGTGATCAGCAATCTCATTCAGATCAATCGATTTGCTAATGAGAAAACTAAGAGTGGGAGGGAGAGTCGTTGCGATGCCTCAAGTGTGCAGCAAGCAGTAAATAAAATACTTACGCATTGCCCACATATATCCTGGAGTAAACTTCATTGCAGTGCTGGGCTGGGAGGCTGTAAAAGCCACTGTCGTTTGCTAGAAGCTCGTTGAGTTCCTCTACCATCAGCCGGTGCTCTGACATGGTCCGTGGCTGCCGCTGGTCGCACTAGGGACAGCGTTGCTCCTGAACAGGCTGTGTGCTCGCAGGGAGATGGTTTATTTTCCACAAATGTTGTTTGCAATCCTGCCGCTGTCAAACTTCCTGCACCTCCCGCTGTCAGACACAAAGGGTGGGTGAGAGAGAGAGGGGTGGTGGGAAGAAAAGAAATACCGAAAGAGATAATCAGCCTTTGCCAGCCACAACAACAACGCCTTTCCCTCGCAGTCACCCACACACACGCGCGCAGGCCACACATACCAATCCCACGGACTACATCTAATGAAAATGCGAGGCTGCAGCAGCCCGCTCCAACCGCCCGGCGTTCAGCTCTACATTCGCCACACACCGAAGCTCTGTGCACCCCTTCAAGAATGTAACAAACTTTGTGGCGTGACCACCAAGGGAGGAGGAGAATGCCATTTCGATGTTTCCGACTGATAGTGTCAGTGGAAAAGGGCGGGGATCTCTATGCTTGTTTACATTCCTGGATGATTTGGCTCGTAGTGGTTTTAGGATGGGCATGGAAGCGTACCTCAGAAAGGATGTGTGAGTCTCTATGCCTTCCTCAGCCGAACTGCTGTTAAAAACTTCATCCGTGATATCGTTATCCCGGGATGAGTGACTTCCCGTGCTCCCCAATTCCAAAATCACAGCGTTTCCTCTCCCCCCCTCTACTCACTGACCTTGGATGGCAATGACTCGATGATGTTCCAAGACTCGCGGGACTGGTTTATAGAGAGAGGTTGGGGAAGCTAGGACTTTATTCATTACAGTGTAGGAGAGGGAGGAGTGATCTTATAACGGTGTGTAAAACATGAGGCGAATATACAAGGCAATGGTTGGGGAATCAAGGACTAGGGCGTATAGAGTTAGGGTGAGAGGGGAATGATTTCATAGGAACTCAAGAGGCAACTTTATTTCCACACAGAGAGTGGTCAGTCGGGGCTGACAAAAGATATGGCTGAGGCGGGTACAATTACGACATTTGGACAGGTACGTGGATAGGAAGGATTTAGAGGGGTATGTGTCAAACATGGGCAAATAGAACTAGCAGCTTAACCGCAACGCTATAACAGCTGGGGGAGGGGTTGGAGTTCGGAGTTTAATCCTAACAGCCTCTGTAAGGAGTCTCTATACGAACTCCCCATGGAATGGATGGCTTTTCTCCAGGTCCACTGGTTTCTTCCAACAATCCAAAGATGTACCGGGTAGGTAAATTGGTCATTGTAAATTGTCCCGTGATTAGGTTAGGGTTAAATCGCGGTTGTTGGGATGTGCAGCTTGAAGTGCCTATTCCATGCTGTAGCTCTGAATAAAAAAAAATCTTAGCTAGCTTGGACCAGTTGGGCTGAAGGCCCCTTTTCCATGTTTGTATGGCTCTATGACTCAGATTTTAAAAATGTTTCTCTTTGATTTAAAATCGTTAGTTTCTACCACTTCTTTTCTCCTCCAGTACCCCATCTTTGCCCCATTCCATCCAAGCACCCCCACCACAAAGGGTTGCTTCCACATGAGAGGTGGTCAATTTCAGCCAGAAATTCTTGCATTAGACTCAGGGTTGTTGGTCTTTGGATTCCCTTATTCCACTGAATTGTAGGAGCTAAGTTACTGAATGTATTGAAAGCTGAATACTGTACAGGGAAATCGAATATTATGGGAGATCCAGAAAGGCAATGGCAAAGATCTGATCATAGTTGATTGGATCAGCCATGACTTTATTAAAAGGTGAGGGAAACTGAGGTCACGTGGTGCATGAATTAGTCATTCTTCCAGTTGCTCATGAATTCCTTGGCTAGACCTCTTCAACTCTTGGTTTCTCTCAATTCCTTTATGATTCTGCGGTCAGTTTCTGTAGGTTTTTGCTCAAAATAGAGGAATTAATAAGCTCATAAAGTTACAAAAATGTGTCCTGTACCCTTTTTTTTGTGATTCTATCATCTTTCCCATTTCCTCCTTGTATCCCTTGCTATCAAAGTTTGTTTGATAACTCTTCCTGTGACATTTTACAATGTTGTAAGGGCACTGTTAGAACAATGCCCAATGCGCAGAGAAAGAGAAAAATACACAAATCATGCAAATAATAGAAGCGAGCTACAACATTTTACAGGAGAAGGCTATTAGGCCCACTTTGCCTGTGTTGCCCTACTTAATGACAACCCAAAATGCATCCCATCCCACTTTCTCTCTCCATGTATTATATTTTCTGCTGAATTCATTTATTCCTATTCCTTCAACTATTCCTTAAATTAAGCATTTCACAGCTTCTGCTTTAAAAAAAAATTCACACCTCTCTCCTCACTCATTTTAGAAACTATCAAAATCATTCATTGTAAAGTTAAGTTTATTTATACATTCTTTGGATGTGAGTGCCTTTGGCAAGCTGATCCTTTATTCTGCATTGTTTAATGTTCCTGAAACAAGTGGCTTCCTAAAACATTTTAAAAAGCAGTAATATCTCTGCCATTACATAAAGGCCAGGCAAGGTGAGATTGGGAGTTACCTTTTTCAAAACTCATTGATTGACTTTATACAATATCTGTCACTATTGCCAATTTTATTTAAGAATTTAAATTCCATAACCTGCATGGTGGGATTTGAACTTGTATTTCCTAATCATTAGGATTATTAAAATCAAAGAAAAATTGCAACACCTGAGGCCTGTTATCCATGTCTATCTAAAGAGAGAGAACCTGCCTCATCCTACCTTCCAGCCTTATATTCACAGATCTTCATGAACACATGCAAGTACATTTTAAATGTGAGGAGAGTTTCTGCCTTTACTTCCCTTTCAGGCACTGAGTTCCAGACAAATTAATACAACTGTTTAACAACTGTTGGACAATAACCTCTAGATTAGCTTGACTGCTGTTCTTTGACTGTGAGCTTTGCAGCGATTTGCCCCACTAATATGATGAACTGAGACCAAGGCTTGGGCCTACCCTGAGATGCTCTGGGGATTCGGATCTAAGGATTCAATTTTGTTTTGAATGCTGTTGCTCACTCCTATAATTTGCATGATTTGTGTATTTTTCTCTTTCTCTGCACATTGGGTGCTGGTCTTTTTTAATTGGGTTCTTTCAGGTTTCTTGCTTCGTGGCTACCTGTAAGCAAGCAAATTTCAAGGTTGATAGTAAATGTACTTTGACAATCTCTGAGGAAACCTAAGGGTGCTCCAAAGACTGTACCTTGAAATAACGACTAAGTTTTACCCTCAGTCTCCTTTCAGAAATCAAAACTATCAGAGCTGATGCAGGATGTCTACCTAAAATGTTAATTGTCATTTTGCCTCCAAAGATGCTGCCTAACCCCCTGCAACTGGGAAAATGATCAAAGAAGATTTTGGGAGTGTATGAGAGGAAATGGATTGCAGGGATATAGGGAAACAAGGGAGACAGGATGGCTGTGATGGGAGATGACACTAACCCAATAGGCTGAATAGTCTCCTGTGCTATAATAGTTATGACTTTTGACAAAATGTCATTATAGCAAAATCTATTGTTTGAAATTATAGTTCTTGTTTCTTTCATGCATTATTTTTTGTGTTTTATCTGCTTTTTCCTTATCTTTGATTGTGATCCCCTGAGCTCCAGTCATCATCCTAGAAATTATCCAAATAGTCACTTAATACAGTTAAATACAAATTTAAACTTTTTAGTTTAATTTATCGAAATTATTTATTTAAGCCTTCATTAAGTGATCCTACCTTTCTTCTTTGGAGGAATAAAGGAGTTTATTCCTTCACGGATCTGTTTCAAGATGGCCGATTGATGTCTTTTGAGAAATTAGTAACTAAATACTCTCTCTCATATTCACATTTCCTGCAATATCTTCAGGTCAGACACTTCTTACAAAAATACTTAAGTAATTTTCCATATATACAAGACTCTGACCTGTTAGATATTATTTTAAAAATGAATCCTTTAGTGAATGGTTTAATTGGGAAAATTTATAATCTATTGTTACAACAGCATAATTACCCTTCACTTAAGATTAAGCAAGATTGGGAGAGAGAGCTTAACATGACCCTGATAACAGAAGATTGGTTATGGATTTTGAAGCTGGTTAACTCTTCTTCGATTTGTGCCAATCACTCTTTAATTCAATTAAAAATTGTACTGTACATCGTTACTATTTGACAAAGGAGAGATTGTCTAAAATGTTTCCTAATGTTGATAGTCAGTGTGACAGATGTAAAACCAAGACAGCCACATTGACACGTATGTTTTGGTCGTGTTCTGTACTGAAACATTTTTGGAAGTCTATTTTTTCTACAATTTCTAAAGTTTTAAAAATTAATTTACAACCTAATAAATTGACAGTTTTATTTGGTATAACCCTCAATATATTCATGGTATTTCTCCATCAGACCAACATGTAATTGCATTTGTTACATTATTGGCCAGAAGGGCTGTTTTGTTGAAATGGAAAGATGCTTCTGCTCCTCCTTTATACAATGGTTTTCCCAGGTGATGTTATGTCTTAGTTTGGAGAAAATCAGAAGTCGAACTTTTGATCCTCGATTCAATTTTGAGAAAAGGTGGGGTTCATTCACCCGCTACTATCATTTGATTTGAGTTAATTAATATGGTTTCCTTCCAATTTTTTTCTTTAAGTGGATTTGAGTTGGCGGATTGATTTTTTTTCTGTGGAAGCTTGTATGATGTACAGCTCCGGGGTTGTGCTCCCAATGGTTTTTTTGGGTTTTTTTTTTCAGTTAGTAGGGTTATTTTTAGTTAGTAGGGGTTTTTATTTTTTATTTTTCTTTCAAAAAATATTCTTAACACTTTTTTCTCATTATTATTGATATATTGCTTAATTTAAAAAAAATACATCTCACAAACGAGAAAATCTGCAGATGCTGGAAATCCAAGCAACACACACAAAATGCTGGCGGAACTCAGCAGGCCAGGTAGCTTCTATGGAAAAGAGAAAACAGTCAACGTTTTGAGCCAAGAACCAGGACTCGTCGACTGTACTCTTTTCCATAGATGCTCTCTGGCCTGCTGAGTTCCTCCAGCATTTTGTGTGTGTTGCATGTCTCACATCTACCTCATTGGCAGATGTCAACTGGTTTTGGAACATGGAGGATATCACAGCTGAAACCAATGGCTACAAATTGGCAAATTTAAGAATTAAGGAGATGTGCAATAAATGTTTCTGCAATTCCAAATTTTAGAATAAATTATTTCACAAATCCTTAGGAAGGAATTGGAGGCAAGGCAATATTGATGTGAGATTGCTCCTCACTGTGAATGTAAATGTATTGAATCATGCAACCTGTTCAGATAGCAGAACAGAAAATATACTCTCCTTGACAGTGGACCATTTTAAAGCTTCCTTATCATCCATTCTTTGTCGCTAACTTGCTGTTTATTTAAATAAGCACACATCCAGTCATTCAAACCAAACCAAAAGGTAACCTAGGTCCCAATAGAATTGTTGCTTTGTTCTGTTCTTCTCAAAGGAAGAAACATTTTACAAATGTATATGTTGATCCTAGATTAGACACCAATTATACTAATCCGTGGAATTGTGCTGTTCTGATTTTCTAAACCTCTATTGGCTGAAATTTGGAAAGTCGTTAAGATTAAGTTAGGGCCAATCAAGGCATATAAGGTTGGAGCGTGTCTTCAAATAAGCTGGTATGATCACAACATTCTAATCTGATGCTCATTAAACAGCACTATTGCACTTAATAGTGTGGTGGCAGCATGTTCCCCCAATTGAACACATGCAAATCAATTGACATAATTCGATAACATACGTCTCCTGGCACTTACTGGGCAGCTGCAGTTATTGAACACAGTCTAAAAAGGGGGACATAATATAGAAGCATAGTTGGTGCAATTTACAGAATGATGCTATGAGAAGAATGGCTAAAATGGTGTTAGGAGAAGGGAAGGACTATGCACTAAGATTCTATAAGATGCTCTGTTGTTTTTGAGCAGTGGCCAATCAGTGATAGGAAGTGAAGATGTAGCTCACTCAGGTTCATCAACTGAGTACATAAGGTATCGATTCAATAGGTACATTTAATGTCAGGGAAATGTATACAATATACATCCTGAAATTCTTTTTCTTCACAAACATCCACAAAAAAACAGAGGAATTCCCCAAAGAATGAATGACAGTTAAATGTTAGAACCCCAAAGTCCCCCCAGCTCCCCCCTCACACGCGTAAGCAGCATCAAGGCAACGACCCCCCCCCACCAACTCCACCAGCAAAAAAGCATCAGCACCCTCCACCAAGCACTCAAGCGTGTAGCAAACCATTAATAAGGACACAGACTTGCAGTACCCCAAAGACTATTCGTTCACCCAGTATTTGACATACCCCAGGTTCTCTCTCTCCCTAATAAGGGAAAAAGAGGTGTTCCCGTTTCACAGTGAGAGGGGAGACATAACAAACAACTCGCCGATTTATGGTGTTAAAAGTCTGTTGCGTCACTTCTTCCGAGCTCTGTGCCCAAAGAACTCGGGTCTCTGGGCACACAGCCAGCAGCCAGCTCGCTGCTTTCGATCTTCTGTCTCCTACGACGCATCAGGCAGCAGCACCAACCTCGAGTCATGCACCTCCAGAGGCACAAAAATACGGCATCCTGAAGGTGCAGTAGTCTTCCGGGCCGTGTCTTTGGCATATCGAATAGCGGCCAGTTGTGAGACCCTGAGAGCAGGTCCCATTTTCACAAAGAACCGAAGTCTGCATGTAACTCCAGGTCAGGGTCTTCAAAAGAACACTGAAAGGGAAAAACAGAGACATTAAAGATGGAAATAGAGCTGTTTCCGAAGATGCAAGCAAAGGAGTCGCCGTTAGGTATCATCGTCCTCCTGAGCTCCTTCATGACAGTATGGTTTTTTGAGCAGTGACCAATATGCAATCAGAGTTGATTGGCAAGAACAAATTACAATAAGGTAGGGGCAAGCAGAGTGGCCTTTACTGGATTGGACAGTGTTAGTGTGTTATTTGAGGCCTTAGCACTTTGAGGCTTCAGTGAGGTGAAGCTTGAGTGAGAGAAGGTGAAAAAACTGCAAGTAGATTTTCTTTATCCAGTTTATCTATTGTTGCTTTATATTTGCACTGTTAGAACAATAGGGATGCCAGACAGGATAGTTCAGTCCTCCTCCTCCTCCAGTGTCCCTGATGACTACAACTGTGAGAAGTGCATCCAGCTGCAACTTCTAATGCTCCATGTTAAGGAGTTGGAGCTGGAACCGAAGAACTCCATATCATTCGGGAAGCTGAGGGGCTAATAGATAGGACATATAGAGAGGTAACTATTCAAGGTACAAGACACAGGATACTGGGTGACAGTCAGGAAGGGGAAAGGGTTTAACTAGCCAGGGCAGAGTACCCCTGTGACCATCCTCCTCAATAACAGATATACCACTTTGGATATTGTTGGGTGGGGGAGGTGACCTAGCAGAGGAAGTCACTGCAGTCTGGTTCTGTGACTTAGAAGGGAAGGGGGAAGAAGAGGTGAGCTGTGGTGATAAGGGATTCATTAGTTAGGAGAACAGAAAGGAGGCTCTGTGGGATGTTGCCTTCTGGGTGCTAGGGTCTGGAACATTTCAGATCAAGTGCTCAGCATTCATAAGTGGGAGGGTGAGCAACCAGACGTCGTGGTCCATGTAGGTACCAATTACATGGGTAGGAAAAGTGATGAGGCTCTGCAAAGTGAGTTCAGGGAGTTAGGTGCTAAGGTAAAGGACAGGATCTCCAGGGTTGTGATCTCAGGATTGATATCTGTCCAAGTGCCAGTGAGGCCAAACATAGGAAGTTCATACAGTTTAACACATGGCTAGGGAGTTGGTGTAGGAGGGAGAGTACCAGATTTATTTTGCATCATTGGGCTCTCTTCCAGGGAAGACAGTACAGAAGAGGCAGTTTGCACCTGAACTAATATTCTTGCAGGAAGGTTTGCTAGTGCTGCACAGGGTGGTGGGGGTGGGTGGGGGGGTTAAACTAGAGTTGCAGGGGGATGGGAACCAGAGTGCCAGAACAGATAGTGGAAAGGCTGTGGAGACAGATGATGTTAAGACCTCAGACAAAGTCAGGAACCAAGATGTTGAGCATGATGTGACCTTCATCAATCATGGAATTGAATTTAGGAGCTGAGAGGTAATGTTGCCACTGTATAGGACCCTGGTCAGACCCCACTTGGAGTACTGTGCTCGGTTCTGGTCGCCTCACGACAGGAAGGATGTAGAAACCATAGAGAGGGTGTAGAGGAGATTGACAAGGATGTTATCTGGATTGGGGAGCATGCCTTATGAGAATAAGTTGCGTGAACTCGGCCTTTTCTTCTTGGAGTGAATAAGGATGAGAGGTGACCTGACAGAGGTGTATAAGATAATGAGAGGCATTGATCATGTGGATAATCAGATGCTTTTTCCCAGGGCTACAATGGTTGCCACAAGAGGATACAGGTTTAAGGTGGTGGGGAGTAGGTACAGAGGAGATGTCAGGGGTAAGTTTTTTACTCGGAGAGTAGTGAGTGCGTGGAATGGGCTGCCGGCAACGGTGGTGGAGGCAGATACAATAGGGTCTTTTAAGAGACTTTTGGATAGGTACATGGAGCTTAGAAAAATAGAGGGCTATAGGTTAGCCTAGTAATTTCTAAGGTGGAGACATGTTCGGCACAACTTTGTGGGCTGAAGGGCCTGTATTGTGCTGTAGGTTTTCTATGTTTCTAGTGTTCAGAGCTGCGTATATTTCAATGCAAGAAATATTGTAGGAAATGCAGATGAGCTCAGGGCATGGATCAACACATGGAATTCTGATATTGTAGATTAGTAAGGCTTGGTTACAGGACGGGCAGGGCTGGCATCTCAGTATTCCGGGGTTCCGTTGTTTTGGATGTGACAGAGTGGGAGGGATTAAAGGAGGAAAGTTGGCGCTATTAGTCAGGGAAAATGTTACGGCAGTGCTCCATCAGGACAGACTGGAGAACTCAATTAGTGAAACATTATGGGTGGAACTGAGAAATAAGAAACGTATGACCACATTAAAGGGGCTATATTACAGACCACCCAACAGTCTGCGAGACTTAGCAGAACATATTTGTAGAGAGGTCACAGACTGTTACAAGAAACATAAGGATGTTATAGTAGGTGATTTTAACTTTCCACATATTGACTGGGACACCCATACTGTAAAAGGACTAGATGGGATAGAGTTTGCCAAATGTGTTCAGGAAAGTTTCCTTAATCAGTACATAGAAGTCCCAATGAGACTGTGTGATACTTCATCTGCTATTAGGGAATGAGGCAGGGCAGGTAACAGAAGTTTGTGTAGGGGAACGTTTTGCATCTGGTGATCATAATGCCATAAGTTCCAAAGTAAATATGCAAAAAGATAGGTCTGATCCGCAGGTTGAGATTCTAAGTTGGAGAAAGGCCAATTTTGGTGGTATCAGAAATGATCAGACAAGTGCAGATTGGGACAGGTTGTTTTCTGGCAAAGGTGTACTTGGTAAATGGGAAGCATTCAAAAATGAAATTTTGAGAGCATAAAGCTTGTATTTGCCTGTCAGAATAAAGCATAAAGATAACAGGTTTAGGGAACCTTGGTTTTCAAGAGATTTTGAGGCCCTGGTTTAAAAAAAAGGTGCATGGCAGGTATAGGGAGGTAGGAACAAATGAGGTACTTATGGAGGATAAGAAATCCAAGAGAACACTTTAGAAAAATATCATGAGGGCTAAAATAAGGCATGAGGTTGCCTTGGCAGACAAGGTGAAGGAGAATCCTGAGGGACATTACCAGTATGTTACAGCAAAAGAATTACAGGGGACAAAACTGGTCCTCTGGAAGATCAGCATGGTAATTCATGTGTGGAGACAAGAGAGATAGCGAAGAGCTTAAATGGATGTTTTTGCATCTATATTTACTCAGGAGACGGACACAGTTTATAGAAGTCAAACACAGTGGCATCAACTTCATGGACTCTGTGCAGATTACAAAGGAGGAGGTGTTTGCTGTCCTGAAGCAAATTAGGATGGAAATCCCCAGGACTTAACATGGTGTTCCCTTGGACCCTATGGGAGGCAAGTGCAGAAATTTAAATCATTCTTAGTGACAGGTGAGGTATTGGAGGATAGCCAATGTTGTTCCGCTGTTTAAGAAAGGCTCTAAAAATAAACCAGGAAATTATAGGCTGGTGAGCTTGACATCAGTAGTGGTAAAGTTATTGGAAGGTATTCTAAGGGACCATATATATGCATATTAATATAGACACGGACTGATTACAGATAGTCAGCATGGCTTCGTGCATGGAGGGTTGTGTCTAACCAATCCTATAGTATTATTCGAGGAAGTTATCAGGAAAGTTGATGAAGGCAAGGCAGTGGATGTGGTCTACATAGACTTTAGTAAGGCACTTGACAAGGTCCCACATGGGAGGTTGATTAAGAAGGCTCAATTGCATAACATTCAAGATGAGGTAGTAAATTAGATTAGACATTGGCTTTGTAGGAGAAGCCAAAGAGTGGTAGTAGATAGTTGCCTCTCTGACTGGAGGCCTGTGACTAGTAGAGTTTCGCGGGGAATGGTGCTGGGTCCATTGTTGTTTGTCATCTATATCAATGATCTGGATGATTGAGTGGTTAACTGGATCCAGCAATTTTGCAGATGACACCAAGATTGGGGGTGTAGTGGATATGGGGAAGACTATTAACGGGATCTGGTCCAGCTGAAAAAAATTGCAGATGCAATTTAATGGAAGCAAGTGCGAGGTGTTGCAGTTTGGTAGGACTAACCAGGGTAGATCTTACACAGTGAAGGTTAAGACACTGAGGAGTGTGGTAGAACAGAGAGATCTGTGACTACAGATCTATAATTCATTGAAATTGGCGGCACAGGTAGATAGGGTCATAAAGAAAACTTTTGGCACATTAGCCTTCATAAATCAAAATATTGAGTACAAGAGATGAGATGTTGAAGTTAGAGAAGACATTAGTGAGGCCTAATTTGGAGTATTGTGTGCAGTTTTGGTCACCTACTACAGGACAAATGTAAATAAGGTTGAAAGAGTACAGAGAAAAAAATTACAAAAATGTTGCTGGGACATGAATTATAAAGAAAGATTGAATTGGTTAGGACTTTATTCCTTGGAATATAGAAGGCTGAGATGAGATTTGATAAAGGTATACAAAAATATGAGGGCTCTAGATAGGGTAAATGCAAACAGGCTTTTTCCACTAGTGTTGAATGGGAATACAACTGAAGGTCATGGGTTAAGGATGAAAGATGAAAAGTTTAAGGGGAATATGAGGAGAAACTTCTTCCTTCAGAGTTGTGAGAGTGTGGAACGAGCTGCCAGTGCAAGTAGTGCATGCAATTTCAATTTCAACATTTAAAAGAAGTTTGGGTAAGTACATGGATGGCAGGGGTATGGACAACTATGGTCCGGTTGCAGGTCGATGGGTGTAAGCAGTTTAAATAGTTCAGCATGGACTAGATGGGCTAAAAGGCTTGCTTCTGTGCTGTCTTTTTCTATGACTCTATTCACTGAAAAAGACTGATGCTGATGGAATTGCTAACCTGCTGGAGACTTAACTGTGTAGGAAGGCCAGCAAGTTCTTTCAGTGGAGCAGGCAAGCATTAATGGCTGTTCAGGGGATCTCTACTGGAGTCTGCATAGTTTCTGAGTGCCTGTAGATTAGGGAAGCCTGCATTGCTATCACATCCCTGTGTCTGCTCTGCTCTATCATCTGGACTGCAGGAAAAGTAGACTAACCCTCTGTCCTTCAGTAAAGAGTTTTGATAGTTTTCCTAATAACACTGTGTGTCATAAATCATGATCTGTTGGACTTCTGATTATCTTGAAGCTGGGAAGTCGAGAGCATTGATGACTGTGAGGCAATCTAGTTAGATTTATGAGGTGGCTGTAAAATAGATCTCAGGGAGGAGTGTTTTGGTGGAGTCTAATTGGCATCGACATTGCTACTTAGACAAGAGTGGATAAGGTCTTGGTTTACAAAGTCCTCCCATTCACCTTCCTACATGAACCCATTGCTGTCATTTCAGAAACTCAATTGTGATGATGGGAGGAAACCTTGTCGCTGATCGACGTTGAATCAGCTGATTGAAAAGTATATAAAGGCCAAGCATTCTGAGGGCACAACACCATCAACAGTGCACTGACAATGTCTCCTCGCATGGTGATGAAATGTTTGCAAGTAAATTGCCAAGATCAGAGAATAACTCAACCCGACCTGAGCTATTATTTCCAACAGGCTAGTAGTCTTTGAGTTCAGAATTGCAGTTGCGGGTATCAAAGAGGGCTTGAGGAGTGTGTAGTGTAACCAATGAGGCTGAACAGTGCTGTGGAGCAGCCTGGCAAAGAGCATACTGTACTTTGAATAAGATTGGTCTTTTGAGAAGCGTGGATCCAGGTAAACAGTATTAGTAAAAGCTGTTTGCTCTACAAGTATTGCAAAAACTAAGATTTTAGACATAAGAGGTTCTGCAGATTTTAGAGCTTAGGCAGATGAAATTGTAAATGGCAATCAAAGACTCAAGGAAGATCCCACAATCGTTAACAACATTGCAGTGTCAGGTCTATATTTTGAGTGCGAATGAAAGTTCTAAATGTAAGTCAGAAGTTGAATTCCCTCCTGGCACTAACAGAACTGGAGATAGTTCAAAGTTTGCACAATGAATTAAACCTATTTCAAATGCGTAGTATTCTTCTATTCAGAACCAGGCCAAGGAAGGATAAATAGCAAAAAGGAACCAAGAAGTCTGTGCCTTTCATTTTACATCAGGACCATCAGCAAAAGATCGAGCATGTCCAATAGAATGAGTGGCTAAATGGCTGATTCTCAGACAGATGACTAATACTTCGATGAGACTTTGGCTGTTGAGTTTATTATTAACAAAATATTGCAGGTGAGGAGTACAAAGAACAGTTATCAAGATTCTGGGCTATATCCATGAAATGATTCTAATATATTTGATAGTATGTCCACTGCTGATGAAATGCTTGGAGGTTTGGCAGTTTCAAAGGTCATATTTATTGAGGTACCATGGTCTAAAAGGCTAGATTTATTGAGATCATTCACAGTGCAGCCCTAAAGACGCACTGCACTATGGATATCGCCATAACATGTTATCAACAAGATAACAGAATATTTATTAAACATACAACCATACACTTTACCAGGCAAATTTCAGATGTTAGAATAAGTATAAACCTCATTGACTTTAGATAGACAATCACAGTAATTCTATATTATTCATTCCTCTCTTCATTTGCCTGGTATGGAAACACCAATGCCCTTGTACAGAAAAGCCTACAAAAAGTAGTGGATGTGCCCCAGTCCATCACAGGTAAAGCCTTCCACACCATTGAGCATATGGTGTGCTGTTGCAGGAAAGCCACATCCATCTCCATCATCGAGGAACCCCACCTTCGAGTTTATGCTCTCTTTTCGCTGCTGCCATCAGGAAGAAGGTACAGAAGCCTCAGGACTCACACCACCAGGTTCAGGAACAGTTATTACCCCTCAACCATCAGGCTCTTGAACCAGTGGGGATAATTTCATTCAACTTCACTCGCCCCACCACTGAACTGTTCCCACAACTTATGGATTCACTTCCAAGGACTCTTCATCTCATGTTCTTGATACTTATTATTTATTTATTTATTTTTCTTCTCTTTCTTTTTGTATTTGCACAGTTTGTTATATTTGTTTTGCATATTTGCATATATTTGTTCTAGTTGTTTGTCCATCCTATTGGGTATGGTCTTTCATTGATTCTATTGTGTTTCTTGTATTTACTGTGATGGCTCACAAGAAAATGAATCTCAGGGTTGCATATGGTGACATAGATGTTCTTTGAAAATAAATTTACTTTGAACTTTGAATAGAACTGATACTAAAAGTCAAGATGTATTAAATAAATAGATCAATGTCAAATTATACACTTTTAAAATTCTCTCTTAATGTCAGAATGGGCACCAGGAAACATGCTTTTGAAAATAAATCCAATCAAATGTTCATAAAATAGATTGCATACAATTAAGTATATGGGATAGTTTTATGGATTTCTTTCTCATATATTAACATGAATAAAATTACTGCAAATCATGTTTCCATCTTCAACTAGATAAACATGTTTCTTGCAAACCTAGGTTAACTCCATTGGCTGTTGCATGTTTTAGTGTAGCACAGATATGATTAAGGTTTCTTAATGAACCAGTAAAAAATGTTTGTCTTAGAAACGGTAACCATGAAACTAACAGATTGTAATAGAGTTATCATTCACTTAATACTCCATAGGGAAAGACATTCTTGCCATTTTTAACTCAAGCCCCATCGATGTGATTGTCCTTTAGCAGCTTTCTCAATTCAAATTGATTGGAGATGGACAGTACCAAGGTTACCAGCATAATCCACATACTGTGAATGAATTTAAAAAATAAAGTTCAGAAAATCATTATTTTTCAAGATTTTTGGTCTGGATTCATGTCGCAGCTTAGATGGCATTCATCATTGACCAAGTACAATGGTCAATCTTAACTATCTATTCTCAAAGAATTCTTCTTTGCTGTGTTGCCTTACTCTCCCATAATGAACTTATATCCAGTCACAAGATTATGTGTAAAATTAAAATAATGTGTATATTTACTTTGTTGTCAATAACATTATGAGGGGCACAGATAGGGAAGATGTGCACAGTCTTTTTCCCAGGGCTAGGGTGAGAGATTTAATAGGAACCCAAGGGACAACTTTTTCAGAGAGTGGTCAGTATATGGAATGATCTTTTAGAGGTAGGTACAGTATATTAACAACATTTAAAAAGTACTTGGGCAAGTACATAGACAGAAACAGTTTAGAGAGATAAGACTGAATTTAGGCAAATGAACTACCTTAAAGGGACCTCATGGTTAGCAAGAACTAGTTTAGGTGGAAAGCTTGATTAAGTGGACCAGCTTGGCCAAAGGGCCTGTTTTCATCCTGCGTGACTTAATGATAAATTTTATAATGTCTTGGGAATAGGCAATGCTTTTATTTTTAAACTTTCTGCTAATTTGTGAACAATGCTTTAAAGTCTTTGTGCCAGTTGGCAAGAAGATAGCAAAGATAAAATTTTCTGCTAAAAAAAACAAAAATTATTGAAGTTAACAAAATCCCATCAGCAGTCTAGTGTATGAACCTTACACTGACCTATGCCATTCATTAAATGCTCTAAATAATAGTTCACAGTTTTGTGTTTTTTTTTCTGTTCCTGAGTTATAATGATAATTTTGATATTGTCATTTAAAGTAAAATTGGATAGGTATATGGACAGGAAAGGAATGGAGGGTTATGGGCTGAGTGCAGGTCAGTGGGACTAGGTGAGAGTAAGCGTTTGGCACAGACTAGAAGGGCTGAGATGGCCTGTTTCCGTGCTGTAATTGTTATATGGTTATATGATCTTACTTTAAACACTTAATGACAATGATAAATACATGTGAATTAGCATTTGCTGTTCTAGAATATTCTCAAATAATAAGCAAACCATCCCTGCAATGACTATGAAATTATAAATGCATTTCTTCCACAAGATGACCATTACAAGTGATATGTGACTATTGCACCTCGTTTGCAACAGAACATCAGTAATACACTGCTTTAGGTGAGATAATGTAACAACAATGTCTGATGTAATTGCTAGTCCTGTCGATAATCTTGAAACGGATGCCAGAATGACTTGCCAATAGTCTGTGTAACTTTGGTGTGCCAAGTTTCTGTGCTGAAGGAATGCAAACTGCTCAATTGATCTGCAAAGTAGCTGAATGAATCACTAACATCTGTGAAATACCATTGTCTGTGGGTTGCACAGTAACCCAAAGTGGAGCAGAGAGCAAGTTTGTAAATCTGGCAGGAGCAAAGAATGTTGGGAATGGCAAGAATGGAACACCGCAGGAGGGGTGTGGGATAGGTGGCAGAGAAGGAGTACTGAGGTAGGGAATGGCGCGGGTGCAGACATACCCAGCCCTGAGGCACCAGGAGAAGCCATTTGACTCCAAACAATTGGTTTATTGATCATTACAGAATGTCTCTCTGGTGCTTCCCATTCCCTCCCCTCTCCCTTCCCCTTTTACAACCATGATTCCCTTCTCCCTGCCCCCTTCCCACTCTCAGTCCACAATAGTGAGCCATATCAGAAGAAGGTTTATCATCACTCACATATGTTTCCTATGGTGGGAGAGTCTAAAACCAGAGGACTCAGCGTCAGAATAGAGGGGTGTCCTTTTAGAATGGAAATTAAGAGGAATCTCTTTAGGCAGAGAGTGGTGAATCCGTGGAATTCTTTGCCAAGTCTTTATGTAGATTTAAGGCAGATATTGATAGACTCTTGATTGGTCAGGGCATGAAGGGATATGGGGAGAAGACAGGAGATTGGGGCTGAGAGGAAAATCGGATCAGCTATGATGAAATAGCAGAGCAGACTCGATGGGCCAAATGGCCTAATTCTGCTCCTATATCTTATGGTCTTATATGTCATGATTTTTTTGCGGCAGCAGTACCGTGCAATACATAAAATTACTACAGTACTGTGCAAAAGTCTTAGCACTGTGGTTATATAATATGTGCCTAAGACTTTCGCACAGTACTCTATATACCAATGTTATGGAGCTATGAGTGAAATATAGAAAAGGCAAGTTTGTAAAACACTGCAAACAGCATGGATTCCAGTTATACAGAAAAAAAAGATATTGTAGAATCTGGTTCAAACTACAGCTGCAAAGAATTTGGAGTGCATAGCATAATTTTCTTAATGTACAAATCACTCATAAAATCTACCTTGCATCCATGTTGGTTTAAGATGGCACTACTGAAGGTGAGGGACAGCTTTATTGGTAGCTTGAAAGGCAAGAAATTTGATTAAAGCATTATTAACACCGTTTCTGAAGTAAATTGTGGTAAACTATCACTGCAAACAATAAAGAGGTGAGTGAAGGTGAAGCGATTTTGAGGGATGAGCTGTGCTAGTGTATTACAAAATCCATGTAGATGGAGTTGGAGTGAGCAACTCAGAGAGGAGCAGTTGAGGTGGAGGAGTTTTGATGCCTGTCCAACTAACCTGGGTGCAAGGTTGAATCACTCTAAGCGCTGAGCCAATTTGGCGACGTCGAGAACGGCTTCGGGCTGGACAGCAAGGTCTAGGCCCAGAGCAAATCACTGGGTGGCATGGTCTAGGTTTCGATAGACTGGAAAGGCAGGGTGTTGGACCGATTTCGCTCGCTCTCCCACAATATTCACTCCTCTCTCCATGGCGCAGTGGCTGCGAGACTGCCCCAGCTGCTGTGCTTTGCATCTGCGAGCTTTGTGGCAATTTGTCCCGCTAATATGATGAACTGAGACCAAGGCGTGGGACTACTCCAGACTGCTCCGGGGATTCGGATCGAAGAACACAATTTGGTTCAGAATGCTGTTGCTCACTTCTCTTGTTTGCATGATTTGTGTTATTTTTCCCCTCTTTCTCTGCACATTGGGTGTTGGTCTTTGTTTTGTTTTAATTGGGTTCTTTCAGGTTTCTTGCGTTTTGTGGCTGACAGAGCAGACAAATCTCAAGGTTGTATAATTTATCCATTCTTTGATAATGCATGTACTTTGAATCTTTGAATGTTCATAGATTTGTGCATATTTTTAGTAGTAGTACCATCCACTGCAGAAAGCTGGACAATTCTGGCTCCCCATTACAGGAAGGTTCACTAGGATGCTGCATTGATTAGAGGATATTAGCTATAAACAGAGATTAGACACACTTAGGTTGTTTTCCTGAGAGCACTAGAGGCGGCAGGGCAGTCTGATAGAAATTTATAAAGTTATGACAGGCACAGATAGGGTAGGTAGATTCTTTTTTCCATCGTAGAAATGTCAAATACTAGATGGTATAGCTTGAAGGTGAGAGAGGAAAAGTTCAAATGAGATGTGCGAGACAAGTTATTTTTTTAAACAGACAGGGAGGTAGAGGCATTTATACAGGCACATGAATATGCAGGGATATGGTGATATGGTGTGGATTGCGTGCAGACAGATGGAATTAGTTTAATTTGATGTCATGATCAACACAGACATTGTAGGCCAAAAGGACCTGTTCTTGTGTTGCACTGTTCTATGTTGTAAAGCACTTTATCAGCAGTGTCATTTTTCTGCCACCGTTTATGTACCGGTATATCATTAATGTAGGTGTAACACAATATTGGATTCAGAAATCAGGACCCATAGCCCCCTGTTTCAAATCATAGACCAACCAGAAGTATAGCCACAGTAAATCAGCATTTATGTGCAAATGAATTTTTCACTGTTGTGGTACTGATGTTTAAGCTATTGACTCTGCCACAATCACATCAGGTATATCAGCACCGACACATTTTTGAAAGTTGTTCTATGTCAGCAGTACAGTACCTTCTTCATGACTATATCAATGTGTTGAGCTCAGGATAGATTGTATTGAAATATTGACATCCAGGTACTTGAAGCTGCTCACCCTTTCCGCCACTGACTCCTCAATGAGGACTGGTGTGTGTTCTCGTTACTTGCCCTTCCTGAAGTCCACACTCAATTCCTTGGTCTTACTGATGTTGCGTGCAAGGTTGTTGTTGTGACGCCACTCAACCAGCCTGTAGAAAGCTGCAGTGATCACATCCTAATTCAGTGCCTCACTGTCACTTGCCACCTTGGCAAAAGCAGCATTTGATCCAGAGCTGAATCAAGTCCCATGGCAAAACATTTCATACCCCAGCAGCTGTTTTCCCTCAACTTCATGGCATTCTGGTATTATTGTACTAGCGTTCTGTGAACAAGGTACTTTAAGGTTCTCACGTTCTTCCCAGCAGTCAGCTTGGGCATATTGCAGTAGGAATAAGCTCTGCATTCTGCTAATGTTGGGAAACCCACAGGTAATGTTCTATCAAAGGAAGAAGGCTTTTTACAACCTTTGTGATTATTTTTGTAAATTTCACAAATTTAGCAATATTTATTGTGGGCCTTCCAGCTAGGTGATGAGCTAGACAAAGCACTAAAAATGGGTGAATTCAGCTCCTCTGTTTTGCTGCTTTAAACATTGTGGAGAAAATAAAATATTGTGGACATCTATTGAATAAGGCATTCTAAAAGTTACTAGCAACCGAGCAAATGAAGTCTTCAGAGATTTGCTGGCTAATGCAAGGGTCATAATTTTACGGTGTGGTGAGGAAAGTATAGGGGTGATGTCAGAGGTACGTTCTTTGCACAGAGAGGGTTGGTGGTGGAGGTAGATACATTAGGGGCATTTAAGAAACTCTTAGATAGGCACATGGATGATAGATAAACGGAGGGTTATGTAGAAAGGATGGGTTTGATCAATCTTAGAGTAAGTTAAAAAGTCGGCTCAACAATGTCTGCCAAAGGGCCTGGACTGTGCTGTAATGTTCTGTGTTCTACATGCATAAACCGTGAATTCCTGTCATTCAAGCGCTATCCCAAAAGTTAGTTTAAATTAGACTTGTTAGCTTGCTTTACCTGAACATTCACTGATGTAGTGCTTTCTGTCACTATTCAGGATTGATTTGTTTTGTGAGCAATACAATACTTCTGTTCACCATTTTTTTTCCATTCAGAAACCTTACTTCAGCTGCATTAAGCAAAAGAGTTAAGGCTGAATTGCTTTGGATGTTCATTGTTCAAAGTTGTCAGTCCATGGTGTCATGACCTCAGCCCCCTCCTTTGTGAGAATCGCAAGGGAGAGAGAGAGCCTTACGGTTTGGAATGTGGGCTGGTCGCTCAACAAGACAAAAGCCTCGGACATAGCCATTGTCTTGGGAGACACCTTTGTGGGATAAGGAACTGGCCTACGTGCAAAATCTCAGGGCAATGTGAGATGGGTGATGGGGGAAGGATTGCCTCGCCCCCCCACCCTGATGGACATCTACAACCCTGCCAGTCCAGATAAAAGGTGGGCTGCCGAGGCGGGGCCACAGACGCACCAGAAGACGCGCTTGAGATCCTGTGACAGCGTTTTGATAGCGACAGCGGTGGTGGGGTTCGTGTGCGTCTTTTCCTTGCCTGGGATTGGCGACCCCACAACGGAAGAACGGCTTAGCTACAGGGGAGGCCACAGATGAGCGTTCATTCCCCCAACGAGGCTCCGACAAACCGAACTCCTCCAGGTTGGAAAACCTGTCGGGTAACTCTTTCATCCCCCCTCTCTCTCTCTGTCTAACAAAAGTGCACCAACGCGACACCACAACGACGGCAGCGGGTGGAACTGCAGTGACCGCAAGAAGACTTTTAAATATCCAGTAAACAATATATATCTACATTACCCCTAGACAACGATAGAGCTTATTTCTGATTGATTATTACTATACCTGTGCTTTAGATTGAGTCGTGACGACGTATATGATCTGAATGTTTTGTATTAACCATACGTTTGTGCCCCTTTATAAATAAAAACGTTTGAAAATAGTAGCATCAGGCTTCGGTGGATCCATCTATCTTTGCTGGAAATTTACCTGGTTACTGGGGAACGTAATAATGGCAACTTCCAAAAAGGCAGGTATGATTATTTCTTCATGTGTCTTGTGTACACTCGCCCATTCCAGTACTCAAAATTACAGTCAATCCTTTTTGGGAATGCTACCCAAATTCATAAGAGAGCCTTCCTTAGCTCTTTCAAACTAATCTACAAATTACATTTTCCATGGTTTTTAGGTCTCTAGTTTATCCTTCAAATCCTTCTTCAAAACATCAATCCAGACAAATGTCAAAGCAGTAAACTAGTTGTCCATAGTGCATCAGGCACGTGATATATTTGTTTTCAAAAGAAATTCCTTTATTCTGTGATGAAGAAGGTTTAGAATGATAAAGCACAGAGGTGTGATGGAGTGGCAGGATAGTAGATATATCTGAGCAGCAGTTTTCAGCTCTCACTTTACCACTACGTTGCCACAACTATTGCTAATTAGTCAGGCTCACTAATTGCATGCTTTCCTGATATGATGTATTGGCCTTTTGTAACAGCAAATGCAAAGATTTATGGACTGTAGAAAATACTAATAGGCTACTCTTCAAGATGACAAGGCCAAAGCTTATGTTGTTGATGGTATTTGCTAAGTCTTGTATGCTTGTGTATATGATTGAAAGTAACGGACTAAAAGTAATAATACATCAACATTTCAGAAAGAGCTTCACTTTCTATATGCCACAGTCTGTCCGGATATACAAGCTGAGGGAGGCAAGACACTGTGACTGTGATTCATTCTGACTGAGACAAAATCACTTGAGTATTTTACCACCCTATTGTGCTGAAAAGTTGCATTCAGATACTGCAAGTGTAATGCCTTGGGATAAATTAACCCAAAGTACATGACCGTGCGTGAGCATGAATTGTGCAACCCCTTGGCAGTTTGATGCTTTGATATGTGAGGCACTGGAAGGTGCAAGTAAAGGTGGTTTTCATTTGAACTTTGCACCTTGAATGTGACAGCACTGAGAGTTTGGCAAATGTGAATATTAAATACAAAATAGACTGATAACATTTCATATCAAAGAATCTAGAGGTAACTTCTTGTCTCAAGTCTTGGTAGTGTTGGATTTTTTTTAACATTAGCAGAGTTCTTAAAAAGAGGCACTTTCTTTCAAAGCTGCTCTAGTGTCCTGCAGTGTTAAGCAAGCTGTTGAGATCCAAGACGTACTGCCATCCCTTGAGACGATGCTTTGATGCATCTGATAACTCAAATACTCTTTGTACTCCCCAACTCAGTTGCACATGCTGCTCGACCTGCTGAGATCATCCAGCAGATTGCTTGGCATTCTCTTTTGCATCTCCACTTCTGCCCCACCAAAAGTCCAACCTCTGCCAAGTCAATTTCCCCATCACTCATTCACCATGCAGATTTTGATCAACTCTTTTTGACATTTCAGTTTGATATTTCAAAAATGTTCATAAATGTCTAGGAGTTGCTGTTCCCTTAAAAATGGAGGTACAAGAGAATCTGCAGATGCTGAAAATCTGGAACAACACACAAAAGATTCAGCAGGTCAGGCAGCTTCTGTGGAGGGAAATGAGCATTCAATGTTTTGGGTCAAGATCTTTTATCAGGTCTGGAAAGATAGAGGACTGGTGCCAAAACAAAAGGATGGTGGGGGTGGAAGGAGAGGAGCATGTGCTGGCAGGTGATAGGTGATTCCGGGTGAGAGGGAAAGGTAGGTAGACAAGTAAAGAGAGAATGGGTGGACTGAAGAAAAGCTAGTTGGCAATAGATGAAAGAGGCTAAACCTGAACAAGACAAAATCTGATTGGAGAGGACAATTCAAATGCTTATCATGTCCTTGGCAAAGCCTAAAACATTTTGCATTAAAATGACTTGGAAATTCAATTTAATTATGTAGATAAAAATTAGTGGTTAATTTATGCACAGGGGTTTCTATAATTTAGAATTTGCACATGGGGTTGGAGAGACAAAGGCTCCCCAGATATCACTAGACCTAAAAACAATTTGTATATATCTGTATGAATCAGGTTAAAGTGTTTCTCCAAGAACAGTTAAATATAAATCCGTGTAAATTCCTGTTTTCAATAAGTAAATGAGATAAATAACCTGTTCCCTACTTTGGTTTGCATTTGCCTGTGTTCACTAAAGGCCAAAGGATAATTAGATCCAAGCACTTTGCTTTGATCAAGGATTAAATTCACATATTTAAATTCTGAGCTGGGCTTGAAGCCACAGTCTTTTTACTTGGAGGCAGGGCGTTTGCCATTTGAGCCATATTTCTGTAAACTGAAACAATGTACACTACAGAGCATTTTAACTTGTTGCATCACAGCCTGGTACAGAGGCTGAAATGCACAGGTTCACAAGAGGCTGCAGGGAGTTGGAGATACAACTAGCTCCATCATAGACATAAACCTCTCGCCATCAGGAGGTAATGCCTCAAGAAAGCAGCATTCATCACTATCCAGGACAGGCCCTCGTGTTCCTACACAGGAGGAGTACAGGAGTCTGAAGACCCACAGTCAATGTTTTAATCCGATTTCTTAACGTTACATGAACAGAAACTCATTATTCATCATTCGCACTACTTAGTTGGTGTAGTATTTTTATGTATTTCACTGTACTGCTGCCGCAAAACAACAAATTTCTTGATATATGTCAGTGATAATAAACCTGATTCTGAAATATTCCAAAATCCCCACTCTTAATCCAAGGGGTGGGGTGGGGGGGGTGGTGGTAACATGGTTTCCTGTTTAAACTATATGAATGAACTGGGCTTGATTATCTGGTTAGTCAAACCACCTAGTTCAACCAAACTTTTGGCAATCTGCATGAACTTTTCCTTAAATGGCTCTGCAAAATTTCTTATTTAACAATGCTCCACTTAAGTGCCTTGGAATGTTCAATGACAGAAATGGAAACTTGTTGAAGGCTTCTGCTAGCAAGCTTTTTGTTACAAAAATTGTAGGGTTTTTTTTTTCCAGATCCCATTTCCCATGTTATCTCAAAATGTTTGCCAATGAAAGAAACGGGCATTTTCAGATGTTAAACATGATTTCTCCTACTTTTCTCGTTGAGATTGATTGAAAATCTATATTTAGACTAGTAAATCAATTTATTAATGTACTGTTATGTACAGAGAGTAAACTAATACCACAAAGTACATTCACAAGGACATGCAACACACAAACTGCTGGAGAAATGTTCACAAGGATATGTGTACCATATAGCCTACATTATAACAAGGGACTACTTTATGTTTTAGTAACACGTCGTTGCATGCGTTATTAGGTGCGTATTGATCTGTATGTGTGTGTCAAGTTCAGACTCTATCAGTAAAGGACCATGAAACTTAGTTCCCGTCTCCAGTGTTTTTATTGATAACATAGTTATGTAAACACGCCACATACACAACAAATTGGCGACGAGAATTATGAACCTACATCTTATCGGAACGCCGTGTTTTAGTTGATAACAACACTCGGAGAAGAGAGAGAAGGGAGATGAAAAGGAGCGACACATGCATCTAGACGGAATGCGCTCATGGCGCTAGCAAAAAGGACACGTGAGTCAAGTGGAATGTGCAGTGATTGCAAGGAGCTAGCTAAAAAGAAAACAAGGAAGAAGTGGGACTAAATTAACATAACAAAGATGGCGAGGATTGGAACCATTACAGCATTTGATAGTAATGTTGAAAACTGGGTAACTTACATTAAGGCTACGTCCACACTAGACTGGATAATTTTGAAAACGCCGGTTTCACATAAAAATGATGGGCGTCCACACCAAGCGTTTTTGAAAATACCTCCGTCCACATCAAAACGGGTATTTCGGCGAATCTCCTCCTACTGAGCATGCGCAGGACACATCTACAGAAAACAAGTCATATGTTTGGGGTCGAATCTCACCGTGAAAGACTTGGTGTGCGTTTGTCCAGTTACAGACTAGAAAAACTTAAAATGAAATTGCTAAACAACGGACAGCTGTTGGCTCTCATGCAGGAGGACTTAAAACTAAAAAAAAACAAATACTGGAGCACATGGAGGCAACCGACAGGGAGTTCATGGACAGTATGACTCGGCTGACGACTCTGTTGCATTAATAAAGCACCTCGTTAAATGTGTAAAACATGTGTGCATCAGTGTTACCTTGTATTTCCATACAATGTTACATTAGGATGTTACACATCTATTGTCAGAGAAGTACTTGCATAACTAGGTAAACCACCTTCATACAAGCAAGGACAGAAAACGGCAAAGTGAGTATACTTATTTATTCAGTAAGTTATGGGTCAAAGTATTTGGTGATTACATTTCTAACTCTTCTGGCTTCAGTCTCATTGCCGTCTGTTCTGAAATTGTTAGGTTGTGTGGGGGTTGCGTTCAGGAAAACAATGAAATGCCGCCATCTGTTCCGGCACGTCATGACAGCGTTTCTAGAAATCTCCGGTTACCCCGTCCACACTGCTCTGTCCAAGCGGCGTTTTCAAATTTACACACTCTAGAGGGCATTCTAGAAAAGCTCCGTTTTCAGGGGAGGAAAACGCTGTTTCAGTGTGGACGGAGGGTCAAAACGAAGAGAAAAAGTTTTGGTTATGGATTTATCCGGTCTAGTGTGGATGTAGCCTGAAACTGTGGAGTTATATTGTGAGGCTAACGGTGTTAATGATGAAAAGAAAGCCAGCATCTTACTCAGTGTTATGGGAGCAAAAACATGCAGGCTGCTACAGAGCTTGTTAACCCCTGAAAAGCCAGCTGTCAAAATGTTCAAGCAAATAATAGACACTCTCCAACAGCATTTAAACCCCAGACCACTGGCCATTGCTGAAAGATTGTTGGCTCAGGAAAATCCAGTTGGATTGGCACACCATCAAGGCACTAGATGTGTCAGCAGAGGAGGGCAGCAAGGCTATTGTCACAAATACTTGCTGACTCTGAGCAAGTGTTCATGAAAGGAACAGGGACACTTCAGGGCATGAAGGCAAGGATTGAGATTGATGAAAATGCATGTCCAAAATTTCACAAAGCCAGACCAGTGCCATATGCAATCTGTCCTACAGTAGAGGCAGAGCTGAAAAAGTCTGGAGCAGACTGGGGTTCTGTCAAAGGTGGATTGGAGTGAATGGGCCACACCTGTTGTTCCAGTGATGAAGAAAACCTCCAGCACAAAACCAGGAAAACCAAGCAAGGTGCGCATATGTGGAGACTTTAAAGTGACTGTTGACCCAGTTCTCCACACAGTACTGTATCCTCTACCCCGTATTGAGGACATCTTTGCTTCCCTGTCAGGAGGGGAACATTTCACAAAAATCGATTTGGCCCAGGCTTATCCCCAAATGGAAATCGATGATGCAACCAAGAAATACCTGACAATAAATACACACAAAGGACTTTATCAGGTTTGTGTTTGGGATAGCATCAGCTCCTGCAGTCTGGCAAAGGGCAATGGACCAGGTTCTGCAGGGGATTCCAGGGACTCAGTGTTACCTGGATGACATCACTGTCACCGGCAAAGATGACGACAAACATCTTTCTAACCTTGAACAAGTGCTCACCTGGTTATGAGAAAGTGGGCTCAGAGCTAATCGACAGAAATGTGAGTTTTTCGAAAAGGAAATCTCATACTGTGTGCATGTGATCAACAAGGATGGCTTACACGTGTCTCAAGACAAGATAGAAGCAGTGCTCAAGGCACCACCACCTGAAAATGTGTCTCAGCTGAGAGCATATCTTGGACTAGTGAACTATTACAAGTTCTTGCCTAACCTATCCACAGTCCTACACCCACTAAATGCACTATCACAGACAGGGACACAATGGAAGTGGACTGAGAGCTGTAAGAAAGCGTTTCAGGAAACTAAAAGACTCATAACTTCAGATGGGATGGTCGCGCACTTTGACCCTTCCTTACCGATCCGACTGGCTTGTGATGTCTCCCCCCCATGGGATAGGAGCTGTGTTATCGCACAAGTTTCCAGATGGCTCAAGAGACCAATAGCCTTTGCCTCAAGAACGCTAACTTCAGCTGAATGCAACTACGCTCAGATCGACAGAGAGGCCCTAAGCCTCGTGTGGGGAGTCAAGAAATTCAGTCACTACCTGTACGGTCAAAAGTTTACCCTGTCGACTGATCATCAGCCTCTCTAATGTGTCAATCTTCAACCCAAGGAAAGCTGTTCCAGTGATGACAACACATAGGCTGCACTGATGGTCTCTTTTCTTAGGAGGTCACAGGTCTGACATTGAACACAAGGAGACCAAGCAACATGGCAACGCAGATGGTTTGTCACGTTTACCACTGCCCACTTCCGAGATAACTACGCAAGTGGACTCAGCAGAGGTCTTTCACACAACAGTAGTTGAACAATTACCAGTGACAAACAGCCTCATTGAAAGAGAAACACGCAATGACCCTATGTTGTCAAAAGTGTATGACATCACGGTAAAGGGATGGCCAACGCGTGGTAACACACTGTTTCCAGCCTTCTCAGCGAGGAAGGAGCAGTTGTCAGTGTGTCGGGGAACACTAATGTGTGGCTCACGAGTTGTGATTCCTCCCAAGCTACGCACCAGAGTGACGGAGGAACTGCACAAGGGGCACCTGGGTACCGTGAAGATGAAAGGTCTTGCCTGTGCCTATGTGTGATAACCAGGAATCGATAAACAGATTGAGGACTTGACCAAAAACTGCTCTGGCTGTCAAAAGATCCAGAACACACCACCACAAGCCCTTCTCCATCTATGGGACTGGTCCTCATCACCAAGGCAATGAGTGCACAACAACATTGCTAGACCATTCATGAACTCCATCTTTTTAATCGCTGTTGATGCACATTCCAAATAGCCAGAGGTCATCAAAATGAAGACAACCACATCGGAAAAGACCATTACAGTTCTGAGGACCATGTTCGCCAGGAATGGCATACTGATGCACCATCAATAACTCTCTGAGACGTGAAGTTGAGATATCGGCTTTTATTGACTGGAAGAAAGAACAAGCAGTAGTTGACCACCATACTACATCCTGGAGAATGAGGGCCGGGCTCAGGCCTCAATCACCTTTATACCGGGGTCTGTGGGAGGAGCCACAGGAGCAGTCAACAGGGGGCGTGTCCAGACAGGTATATGTAGTTCACCACACATACCAGAACAAATCTGCACAGACAATGGACGACAATTTGTCTCTGAAGAATTCCAAAGTTTTGTGAAGGACAATGGAATCAAGCACTTTACATCGGCCTCTTACCATCCATCCACAAATGGCTTGGCAGAAAGATTTGTGCAGACATTCAAGAAAACCATCAAGGCAATGGACAGTGAAAATCGATCACTGCAACATAAAATAATCAACTTTTTCCTTGCCTATTGTAATGCAGTACATACAAACACTAATCAGACTCCAGCGATGATGTTTCTGAACAGAAACCTGAGATCCTGCATGGATCTTCTCAAACCAGATGTATGGCGTGATGTGGAGAACAGACAGTTCAAACACTTGAATGCTAAGTCAACACAGAGCTTCAATGTGGGACAGTCGGTTCTTGCATGGGATTAATGGACAGAAAAGTGGCAGCTGGGTGCAATTTCCGCCATAGATGGGCCACTGATGTACACAGTGGAGGTGGGAGAGAATGTATGCAGACGTCATGTGGACCAAATCCTGGATGCTCAGGTGCAAAACACAACAACACGTCGCCCAGACTCTCCCGACATAGAAGCAAACACTCTTGATGTGACCGCATCAGCCTTATCTACAGATAAGCCTGTCATCAGTGCTGATGACCCACCTGATGTACCTGTGGAGACTCATTCCCCAAAGCAAACGTTTTAGGACAGACGTTACTCGGAGAGGCCGAGAAGACCTCCCCAGAGACTTGAGTTCTAAATGGGTCTTAGACCAAAAGTAAAAAAAAAAGAAAAAGAAGGCTTGTTATAATTGGATATTATTGTTACTTTGTTATAATTTGTAAACAAATGGTAGGCGTTTGTATGTTAAGGGTAAACATATTTGTTTAGCATAAGTGCTCCTGTTAAAATAACAATTGATACACTATTAAAATAAAAGGGCAGGAGTGTACCGTACAGCCTACAGTATAATAAGGGACTACTTTACTGGAAACTTTGACCCAGAGAAGACATCATTTCCGGTCACAGGTGGTTTACGTCATTAAGTCCCCTTTGTTTCAAATTTGAACCCAGAATATGGTGGTTTGTAAAATCGTCGCATTTACGCGGCTTGGGAATGTACACTTTGAACAGTCTCCCAGGCTACTGAGTATATTAAATTCTCTTTTATACTTGAAATGGATTACAATGAAGAATAATGTTTATATTAAAAAGATAAGCCGAAGGCTTCCTGACTGGTGCTAACATAAGGAATAAGCAGAGAATGAGAGCAAACATTGCAATTTGAGACGATTGAATGACAAATAACACCAAAGTAAACGCAGCTAGAGAAAAGAGCAAACATAAATTAGGATTGAAAATTTAGATATGGTTAGACTTGCTATTCCAAATTGTTGGGATATTTTAAAATAAACCAGATATTTGCTTGGGAAACTTGAAATACGCAAGCTACTGCATCGTCAATTAAATTAACTTCTGAGCACCAAAATCTGATAAATTAAGTTCACATGAACTACTAAAGTGGCGGGAGAGGGATTTAGATTTTTAATTCACTATAATAATGTGATGAGTTTTATCTTCATAAGTGGAAAATATGGATGGGAAAAGAAAAGTCACCGTCCTTATTTTTTTACAATTCTGCTTCGTGAAGTGGGTTCACCCCCAGGTCAGAGTTCGCCTTCAGAAGCAACTTTGCAGTGACAAGGGTTAAAGACACGTGTAAAGAAGTTGCAGACCAGAGGGTTGACGTCAGTGTTATGCCACACGATGATTGCATATAAGAAGGAAAAAATACAGTAGTCCGGTTCCCGGAAGTGGCGTCTTTGAGTCGGTCTCTGGAATTTTGATATATTGCTGCAGACAATGGACGAGGAGCATCTCGCGACTCTGAAGATTCTCTTAATCGGGGAGAGTGGAGTGGGCAAATCGAGGTAAGAAGCCGCAAATAAAGTGTCAATTTCAAGCATCCTCGGTGAAATTGCCGCACGTCTGCTGGGTTAAAGCCTGGAACTGAATCTTCAATTCATCATTACGCGTGGGGAGGGAAGCTGTCTTCACCTTTCCCGGATTATCCAGCAGAATAGGGACTTGATGAGAAGTACATTTGTTTGGCTGTTGGCTGCCTTGCTTTAGACCTTGTACTAAGAAAGAAATGAGAGTTACCAGTTAATTAAATTAATTTCTACATGACTAAGGTAATCAGTTCAGAGAGGAATAATCTCATGATGGAGTTCTAGTCAGGAATCTGTAAATTCTGAATAATTGAACTAAAGGTCCGAGTAAGGCACGGAATTGCCCAAAGTCAATATCATATTTCTGACACTTCACGCCACCCCTCCTCCAGTACCTTGTCCATAACAATTACTCAGAAACTTTTTAGAAGTTAAGGACGACTGGGAGTACTAGAATAGAAAGTGGGCATTTTTTTTTACAATAAGAATACACCAGGTACGGTCTAACTTGGGTGTTATGTGCTTTTGGGCAGTCTGTCTGTTGATGCTGACTAACTTCCACTCGAGTTTTGACAGTTCTGAAGCAGACAGGGCAGGAGATGTAATGAGGTACACTGGGCTTTTATGTGTGTCTAATGTATGGCCTCAGAGCTCTCAATATCATCTTCTATGTTCCTTCTCAACTTTAAAAAGTTGTGTGCCAGAGACCTTGCATTTCCAGGATTCCTCCAACAAGGCTTGAACTTTTTTTTCACTACTTAATAAACTCTTCTCACGTTGGAAGATCAATTCCGCCATGGACAGTCCCAAGCCTGTCGGTGAAAAGAGGGATGGGCATGGGGCTAGCAACCTCATCCTGTTTAAAAACCCAGTGCCACAGAAATGCCAACAGAAGTTCCAAAGAATGCTGGGGAATTCGGTCAGTCAGGCAGCATCAGAAGCTCGGTAGAGATTCTTGAAGCATCACCTTTTGAAGATGTTCTCGATGGTGGGGAGGTTAGTGCCCATGATGGATCTGACTGAGTTTCCAACTCTTTGCAGCTTTTTCCGATCCTGTGTGTTGACGCCTCCATATCAGACGGTGGTGCAACCAGTCCACAGTACATCTGTAGAAATTTGTTAGAGTAGGATAAACGATTCAGAAAACTCCAGTTAGACAGTGAGCAAAAGGCAAGTTCTGATCAGTTTTTCCACAATAGATTCAAAATCTCCTTTTCAAGAAATTAATTTTTTTTGGTGTTAAATCCAACTGATATTTGATGTACTGAAAATCAAAAAATGGAAATGCTGGAAATCTGAAATAAAACCAGAAAATGCCGTAAGTGTTCAATAGGGTCAATTGCTTCTGTGGAAAAGTGTTATGTTACATGTCGAAGATCCTTTGCTAGAATGAAGTGTCTTTGATCTGAAACATTATTTCTTCACACTTGGTTAATGATGGCATAAAAAAGGTTGGGAACCCCTACTTTACACAGATGCTGCCTGACCTGCCGAATGCAACTTGCAATTTTTTTAAAGCATGGTGTATTTTCATTCAGCATCTGGGTTGTCCACCTCAACAGACTTGATCTAGCATTCCCCCCATTGAGCTTTCTGTTGAGAGTTATGATGTGTCTGGAGGAAAGGGGATCAATCCACTCCTTGTGCCATGAAATGGATTTATTTTACTCAGTTCATGCCTTCCATTGTCCTAAGTAGGGATTTGAGTTCTGGTACATATAGTGCTGGACTGAAACACTGAGATCAAAGGTTCTGTTCGTATAGTTTTATACATTGTGAATTGATATATTTCTAACAAAGTAAAATAACCATATGTTCCTGTCTTGTTACTTTTTCTTGCTTCACTGATGTCTTTCAGTGGAGGGCAAGTGCTACCCTTGCCCAGTGTGACCAATATTCATTTCCATTGCCATTCCCATTCCATAGAGTTGGCTATGAGCCAAATAACAAATGCTGTCTATTTAGAGTGAAGGGGAGATTGGGAGCGAGGGATGGATGATGTTTACTTGTGAAGCGTGTTGCTAATAGCAAAGCTCTGGGACGTGTAGCAGACCAGGCTGTGAGTCAGATGGAAGTGGCCATTTCTGATGCAGACAGAATAAATGTGACTTGTGTGAAGTTGGAGAATTCAATACTGTATCTGTCTTTTGAGTACTATCCACATTCCTAAAGCACATTGGGAGGGAGGGGAAAAAATCTCATTGCCTGGCTCTCGGATGACAATTTCATTAAAAGCAAAGTGTAGGCTTTAGTGGCTTCTCAGAACCTACAGTTGCTTTGCATTGAAGTCATCCAACTACTTTCGCAAGTGACAGGAAAAAGATAACAACATTTATTTAGGTTGGAGTGTACTTAACGCATTGAGTTGTTGCATTTTGCTCTGCATCCTAAGAGTTCCTAATGTGATATTCCTAAATAAATTTCCATTTGTACATTGGTCTGCATAGTATGTATCTGAACATGCACAGGATGTGTTGTCCCAGATTCAGCTTAATTAGAATGTAACTGACAGCCAACCATTCTTAATTAGCAGAGCAAAATTCAGGGCACATTCAAACAGAAACAGTATATATTGTGAACAAGCACACTAAGTCAAAAGATTTGACTAACAACTTTGAACGTGACCTACTTTAAATAAAAACAAGGATTGAAAGATAATTTTCAACTTGGCATGCTGTAATGGACCTTGTGGATGACTGTTGACAAAATTTTGCCTCATCAAATTAGTCTTGGCAGTGCTGAAATCTACAGACAGTTGTTATGAGGATATTTGCTTCTGGTCACTGATAAGTTTGTAACATTCACAGTTAAACATATTGGACAGGGTGTCGCACGATTCAATCCACTCTTTGCTCCTCTTCCTTCCCCACCTCTAAACCACCTCCATCCTCTTCTTCAGCAGGCCAATCTGGCAGCAATTCCACAGTTTTTCATTCATAATTTTGAATGTTAAAGTTTGATTTGAGTGTCATCTGAATGTTTCTGACTGTCAGAAAACTTTGGTTTAGGCAGGTTAAGTAAAGAAGATTTCATGTTTTTTTGGGGGTAAGGCTTGTTCCAAACAGACCATGTGATAGCTTTCATTTACCTGAGTTCAGACTCTGAGATTGAAGATCAGGCTAACTTGAGTTGACAATCTATCAACAATATATTTTGCATTTGCAAAGTGGATCAGTGGTGAGAAAGGATAACTCTTGGCTACCAAAACATTTGAGGTGTATGTCTTTTGTAGTCAAGTCAGTCTGTCATTTGATAGTTTTGATATATTTATATTTTTCTCAGTTGCTTGTCCATCTCACCTGTAACCTCTTCCTGTTATATTGTCAATGGCACTGGGCATTATCAGCTCTTAGCAATACTATACACTGCAGTTTTTATTTTATTGTTACAAGTTTCTACCCCAGTATGTGGAGAAAGATCTCAGGTTTTGTCAGCAATTCTTGTGGATTTCACTGCGGCTTTTCAGGTTCTTGGCTACTTGCTATGAACTAACCTTTTTGTCCTGGTGCTTGTTAATGGCTCTAAAGTTTGAGGTTTATTTCAGAGTTATTGGATGGTGCACGTGCAGAAGATATACTTTGGCTGTCAAACATCCCCACATTTAGTAGTTGACTTTATATTTTAATTCTATGGGGTTAGTAGTAATCTGCTCTTGCCTCCTAGTTCCTTGCCGTTTCTCAGCACTGACAAGTTTGTTGTTATAGAAAGAAACATAGAAAGCCTACAGCACAATACAGGCCCTTCGGCCCACAAAGTTGTGCCAAACATGTCTTTACTATAGAAATGACCTAGTTGCCCATAGCCCTCTATTTTTCTGAGCTCCATGTACCCATCCAGGAATCTCTTAAAATACCCTATTGTATCTGCCTCCACCACCGTCGCCAGCAGCCCATTCCATGCACTCACCACTCTCTGAGTAAAAACAACTTACCCTTGACATCTCCTCTGTACCTACTCCCCAGCACCTTAAAACTGTGCCCTTTCCCATTAGCCATTTCAGCCCTGGGAAAAAGCCTCTGACTATCCACATGATCTATTCTATAGACTTCGCTGCTTTGAAGTTGTAGATCCAACTAAAACACAAAACTATTTAGAGTTTACCGTGTGTTTTAGCGATGTACTTTCCATGCAAGTTCAGCATTTGTCCCCTTTCAGTTTATTCCTTTTTCTATGTATGAACTTGACCATGTAAACGTGTAACTTGGTTCCCTTATAATTTTGATTTTCAAGCAAAGTTGAATATCAATGCTACCTCATTGCTATTCGAGTTTTTTTTCATCACTACTCCGTCAGATGGGGTTCTATACAAATGATACAAAATTTCTGTCGTTCTGTCCAAGGAGATTTGAAGGTGATACTCTTGAGATGGAACTTTAATTTTTTTGAAGTGTTCCCCTTTTTAGAGAGATAATGTGATCCTAGTACTGTTTGTAAATACCATAAAACTTGACTTGAAAATCTTAAACTAATGTTGTAGATATAACAGCTCAAAATGTAATATTGTAGTAGCACATCCTTGTATTAATACTTTTGCATATTTCTTTTATTATAGCCTTCTGCTAAGGTTCACAGATGGCACATTTGACTCTGAAATTGCCTCAACTATTGGTGAGAATTCATCTTTTTCTTAATACACACTTCTGTTTTAGAAGGTGCATAAAAATAGTTTGATAATGTGGAAATTCACTTCTTTTACTTAAAACTGTTTTTCTTTTTAGGGGTTGACTTCAAAGTGAAAACAATGAGATTTGATGGAAACAATGTAAAGCTTGCAATATGGGTAAGTCGGTTGAATAATTCTTGTCCTATTTTAAAGACTACTTGTGCATTAGACAGTCTATCCAGAAATTTTTTGAGATCTGAATTACTTCACAAGAATATTCACTCAACGGCCTATTTATTAGGTACCTCCTGTACCTAATAAAGTGACAACTAAGTGTATGGTTTTGGTCTTCTGCTGTAGCCCGTATACTTCAAAGTTTGATGAGCTATGAGTTCAGAGATGCTCTTCTGCACACCACTGCTGTAATTCTTGATATTTGAGTTACTGTCATCTTCCTAACAGCTTGAACCTGTGACCTCTCTCATTAACAAAGCACTTTCACCCACAGAACTGGCATTCACTAGATGTTTTCGTACCATTCTCTGTAAACTCTAGAGACTGTCGTGCATGAAAATCTCAGGAGATCAGCAGTTTCTGAGATACTCAAATTACCCTGTCTGACACCAAACATCTTTCCACAGTCAAGGTCACTTGGATCACATTTCTGCTCTATTCTGATGTTTGGTCTGAACAACAACTAAACCTCTTGACCATGTCTGCATGCTTTTATGCATTGAGTTGTTGTCACGTGATTGGATGGCATTAATGAGCAGGTGAACAGGTGTGCCTAATAAAGTGGCCACCAAGTGATCAATCAATCCATACATTGTAACTGATTGGGAATGAGTTTAACAGTACATTTTTTTAACTTGTTTCAGGAAAGGTGGCAGTGAAAAAGATCGGCATATGGGAGATGTTGCTAAATCTGTTGTCCTGATAATGCAATGAAAACAACTCTCTAGAAATTTATGCTGTTTCCAAGATTGCATCTTATTTTTTACTTGGCTCCATTACTGTTAGTTTTGTTTCTCATTTTATTTGGTTAAATGTCCCATCATTCTCATACTTGTCAATCTGTCATGTTACTTGTACTTGGCCTTCAGTTAACCTCCATCTTCACCTGCCTGTTTTAGAGCTTGAAGGATGGGCCATATGCCAGAGGCTTCCACTGCCTTGCAAGCCCATCCCTGAAACTGAGGGAACCGTGAGTGAGGAGCTCTGTATTAGGCAATGCTGGACCATTCGGATAACCTTTGATGGCTTGCCAATTACAAATATACCATATCTTTCCCTATATACATATCTCTCATGTTTGCAAGTGCTTCCGGCCCTCATTGTAGATTTTCTGAATCGACAGGACACAGCTGGGCAGGAGCGATTTCGGACATTGACACCCAGCTATTACAGAGGTGCTCAAGGTGTCATTTTAGGTGAGTGGAGATCGATCAACTTTTTGTGTGATGTTCTTGCATGTTATGTGTTACCATCAGTTTTTACCTTGTCCTTCCTGTAAGGAAGGAAGTTTTAGTCAGAACATATTCCTGATGTTGATCTGGGGGGAATGAAAAAGTGATCTGAACCACATGTTGTCTTCTAATTGAACTGCTCACCTGTAATTTTTTAAAGATAGGAAGTGCTAAAACATTTGGTAGGTTAGGCTGCACCAGAGAAAGAAATAATTACTTTTTTCCAGATGATGCCTGGCTTATTAAGTGTTTCCAGCATTTTCTGTTTTTGTTTCCAATTTCCTGCACCTGCAATTTTAAAAAAAAATTTTACTTGTGCAGTCGTTGAATAGAGTTTGGTGCGGTTTCCAATTTAATTTTGAGAGAAAATTAGTGGATAGTTTAGAAAAAAAAGTTTTGTGGCATGCAGATATTTGTACTTCTGGACGTTGGAAACTGCTCTGATTTCCAGTGCACAAATCTCTGTAGCCAGCCACAGGACCTTGTACAAACTTGCAGTAGAACACAAAACTTTGGGAATAATCGGCAGGTCAGGCACCATCTGTGGAGAGCCAGTGTTTCAGGTTGATGACCTCTCAGCAAAACTGAGGGAAAATTAAAAATGAAATATTTGTAGAAGAAGTTGAAGAATTCAGAGAACAAATAGAGTAGTGAAGGTTGATCTGTCTGGTGGAAATGTAAACAGGAGAGGGAAAGATGGGGGAGTGGGGGGAGGTGCAGTGCTGGTAAGTTGTCACCCAATCTGCATTTAGTTTCCCTAGTGTTGAAGTGCCGTCATTGTAAGCACCAACTGCATTATGCTAAATTGTAAGAGGTATATATGAATTGCTGCTTTGCCTGGAATTAGTATTTGAGTATGTTGATGATTGGAAGGAAAGATTAAAAGGGCAGGTATTGTGTGCGACTTTGTCATATGAAGGGGACTGTGTGTTGGTGGAGATGTAAGAATGAGTTAAGTGCACAGTGGGATCATGCTGAATCTGAGAGCTGGAATGTTCTGTATGAGTTTCCATTTGAAAATTGCCCACAAGTCACCTTATTCCAGCTGGTTGACCAGAACTAGGAAGAGGACTGTGCTACATGAGGCTTCACAATGAATGAACATTGAGGGTGCTGTTTGTGTGGAGTGTCCACGTTCACCCCATGATCATGCAGCTTCTCCAGCTGCTTTCTTTGTTTCTTATCCCAAAGATGTTAATTGGCCACTCCTTCAAATGGCCTCTATATAACAAAGTGGCAAAAAATCCAAAAGCGATTTCATAAATTCATAGTTATACACTACAGAAACAGGCCCTTCGGCCTAACTTGTCCGTGCCAGCTTAGACAAGATGCCTATCTGAGCAGTGACATTTGTCTACATTTGGCCACACCTCTCTAAACCTTTTCTATCCATGGCCCTGTCCAAGTGTCAATGCATTGTAGTTGATTATGTCTTCATTTTTCCAAACACTTGGAACAGTGTGCACACTATAGAAAGGATGGGGTAGTGCTGGAAAGAGTGCAAAAGAGATTTGAGAGTGAAAAGCTGAAAGACTACAGGGGAAAAGGGAATGAGACAAATAGGATCGCTCTGCTGTGGACTTGATGGGTTAAATAGATTGAGCTAGGTTGCCTTCTACCCGAGTTCTGTTTGAGCCATTTTTCCCTCCTTCATGTCAACAGTGCCCTTCCCCCTTTCTCTCTTTCCCCCCAACCCCTTGTACGCTTACCAATTGCCAAAAGTGCTGTTTAAAGTAATAGCTTGTGAAAATCCTTCACAATCACTAAAACTGGTGAATTAATAACTTCTTTCAAAGTTGCTGAAAAGCGTGCTGAACGTGAACAAAAGAAAACGTTTGAACTACTTAAAAGAAAAAAACTATGGATGCTGGAAGTTTAAAATAAAAACCAAAACTGCTGGAAGTCAGCAAGTCATAAGCACGAGAAAGTCTGCAGATGCTGGAAATCCAAAATAGTGCACACAAAATACTGGAGGAACTCAGCAGGTCAGGCAGCACCTCTGGAAAAGAACAAAAAGTCAGCGCTTTCGGCCAAGTCTCGATGATGACTCTCAGTCTGAAATGTTGACTCCTTATTTATTTCCCAAGATGCTGCCTGACCTGCTGAGTTCCTCAGCATTTTGTGTGTGTTACTTTGGAAATCAGCAAATCAGGCAGCAACTGTGCAAAGCGAAATTGAGTTAATACTTCAACTCAATGAGACATCATCAGAATGAGAAGTATTCCTTGCCAACCCATTTTCAAGAGGCAAACTGTACTTGAGCTGGCCCATTATAAGCAGTTTCCTCATTTGATAGGTAGGATTTGTGTAAATTCACAGAGCTCCTGGTGGCATAGGTTTCCCTTGACCAGTGTCTTCTAAGCAGAAGACAGCTTTGTCTCATTGTGATGTCATTTTAAGTGAGTTTAACTCTGATTGTACTGATTTGCTCATTTCTTGGACATTGTTTTGAGAAGGAAAAAAATCCAACACGTTATTTACAGCTACTGCATTCCGACTCTGATCTATCAGTCTGTGGCCACTGAGGCCAAACACAGGCTTAAAGGTCAGCACCTCATCTACTGTCCAGGAATATTACAGCCTTCTGGACTGTATATTGAATTCTACAATATACAGCCCAGAAGGTAACTTGATTTTTCAGTCTTCTATCTGCTGTCCATCTGTGATATTTACTCAGCATATTATTTTATTCCCTCCTTTTGTATCCCCCCTGTGAGAGTAAGAGGGCACACCCAGCCTGACTTGCCGGACAGGTTTTCCTGCACTGTTCTGCAGTTCCTACATTAATTTGTTTTTGTTCTCACTCATAACTGTTCCCATTCACTCATTAGCCAAATAACCTTTGTTTATAGCACATCCCATCTCTTCCTGCAGCTTAATGTACTACTTGTCTCTCCTTGTGTCCCTCCTTTTTCTGATGATGGATCTTTGACCCGAAACATTTCTTACAGGTGAAGTCTGACATTTGCAGCATTTTCTGTTTTATTACAGTGCTGCGATTCATCAATTTATTTTTAATTTAACCTACTGCAGAAAAAACTATAAAAGACTGTATTAGCCTTGACCTTCAATGTACACCAAAACAAATTATTGAAATTGTCTACCACATATTTTGGCTTTCTTCATAATGGAGCTTTTTAAGTTTATGGACATTTGGAAAATAATCATAAAGCACTCTAGCTAAGTTAATTTAAGTAGAGCTGTTCAGACCATCAGATTTGGTTGTTTATCTGAAGGTTTATTTACTAATTACTCATTTACAGTGTATGATGTCACAAGAAGGGAATCCTTTGTAAAGCTTGAGAATTGGCTGAATGAATTGGATACCTACAGCACAAAACAGGGTATCGTTAAGATGTTGGTTGGGAATAAAATTGACAAGGTAAATATAGTATATTTTGGCTTGTTATTTTACCATTTTGGATTTGTAAATGGTTTGGGGTTTTATCTGTGAACAGCTTTTTCCTGGTAAGAACTGAATTTAAGTTGAAAATGTAAGGGTAATGACTTAATTTTACTCTGAGATGATCAGAAAGGAGATTAGATGTTTTAAGGATTAATTGAGAAGGAAGGAATTTGTACCCAGGCACAGTCAGAACAATAGAAAGCAAGTCAGAATTTTTTTGAATTCTTGATCTGGTTATTTTACTGATGCTGAGTAATGTAGAAGGGCAAGAGACCCTTCTGCCCAACATGTCCTTGACGACCATATCCAGCCCCATTTGGCCCAAATCCCTCTAAACACCAGCTATTAATGTACTTATCTAAATGTCTTTTCAATTTCAAGCCAATTTCAAGATGGTTTAATGTCATTAAACAATCTTTAAAGAACCAGGACACCTTTAGGAAGCATTGTCTCAGAAAGGCAGCGTCCATTATTAAGGACCTCCAGCACCCAGGGCATGCCCTTTTCTCACTGTTACCATCAGATAGGAGGTACAGAAGCCTGAAGGCACACACTCAGTGATTCAGGAACAGCTTCTTCCCCTCTGCCATCCAATTCCTAAATGGACATTGAACCTGTGAACACTGCCTCACTTTTTTTTAAATATACAGTAATTCTGTTTTTGCATGTTTTTAAAAAATCTATTCAATATATGTAATTGATTTACTTTATTTATCATTATTATTATTTTTATTTTTATTTTTATTTTTTTTCCTCTGCTAGATTACGTAATGCATTGAACTGCTGCTGCTAAGTTAACAAATTTCATGTCACATGCCGGTGATAATAAACCTGATTCTGATTCTGGTTTCCAGTGCACAAGGATGATGTAACACAGATCCAAATGTTACTCCAGTTCCAATGCAGCACAAAAAAATCCCCAATAAGATAAAGATCACAATAATAAAAAACACATTAAATATAAATACATAAGTTACCTTATACGTTGACTGTATGTCTATATAGCCAAGTGATGCTAGGCATAGGAGTGTATATGTAAGGTGCCTCTAACAGGAAATTATAAAATAGTGGTGGAGGGGTGAGTTGGGGGTAGAGGTGTTGATCAGCTTTACTGCTTGGGGAAAGTAACTGTTTTTGAGTCTGGTGATCCTGGCATGGATGTTATGTAGCCTCCTCCCTGATGGGAGTGGGACAAAACGTCCATGAGTAGGTGGGCGCGATCCTTCATGATGTTACTGTGCCTTTTTCCGGCACCTTTCTGTATATACGTCCCTGATGGTGGGTGGACTGTTCTGGTGATGCGTTGGGCAGTTCTGACTACCCGTTGCCAGTCCACCACAGAGCAGCTCATAGTCCAGCTCTTTTCAGCCTCCTCAGAAAGTAAAGGCATTGGAGAGCTTTTCCAGGCTCTAGTATGTGTTCTGGGGCCATGAGAGGGTGTGCAAGATTTGCACTTGGGAGTTTCCAGTGCTGTACTGCCAATGTAAACAGGTGTGTTATTTAAAAGTTGCTATTTTACCTGCTTTAACCACTTCCTCCAGCAGCACATTCCATGTACACTAAAGGACTCTTTTAAATATTTCACCTCTCATTAAACCTATGCCCTCCAGTTTTCAGTTCCCTTTCCTTGGGGGCAAAAAGACTGTGCATTCACCCTGTCTATACACCTTTAAGGCCACTCTTCAGTCTCCTCCATTCCAAGCATTAAAGGCCTAGCCTGCCCAAGCACTCTATAACTCGGGTCCTCAAGTCCTGGTGACGTAGGAAAGTAAAAAGTTTAAAAAAAAATCAATGTGCTTAGTGTCCCACAGGGTGTGTGGTGGTGGAGGGGGGAGGGGTGTGTAGGTCTTTCTACACCCTATCCTTGTTATATGTGGGGGATACGTTCCTCACAGTCGACGCATTGTATGGAGCGCATAATGTGAATAATTATCTAAATGGAGAAGATAGGAATGCGTTCCAGAGGGCTTCCTAAATATGTTTTATCTGTAATTTATTCACATTTTCATACCAATATGACACAAAAGCAGTACCACAAGGCAACATTCGTATTATATTTCATCAGCTTAAGGTAACGTTCAATGTAATAAATCATAGAAAATCTTTTCATCCTTACTTATATAACTGCATTTCGACATACACTTCCAAAAAAGCCCGGTCTCGTCTGCATTAAACACCTGCTTTGGTGTGATGCCTAACTCAGCTATCATAGCCCCCAACTGCACAGGGTAGCGTTCAGCAGCTTCGTGGTCAGCACTAGCTTGCTCACCACGCACAGCTAAGTTGTGAAGCCTGTGATGATTAACAAAAATAGAAAACCATCCCCTACCTGCATTAAAGCTAACAATATCACTTGACACTTCCTCACTAGCCTCTGTACGAAGGCGACCATAAATTTCCAAAGCTTTCACACAAAGATGATCAGCACTGAGTGTTGTTTTTTTTCTTTGTTTCATGCTCAATGTACAAACTCAACATTTTCTCCATTTTTGTCATAATCGGGTTATGCACTTTGGTAACAATCTTTGAAGACACTTGTGATGAATCAATCACTGCACTTTTTATTTTCTCAGCATTTTTCTTATGTTTCTGATGGTGGACTCACTCAGGCCGAAGTAGCATCCCAGAGCTGTGTTACCTTCACCTGACGCGGCCCTGTTTATAACTTCCAACTTTTTTCAAGTGTTAAAGTGGTTCTCTGCCACTTGGCTGACGGCCCAGAACTTGTCATAGGACGCTTAGGAGGCATAGTTAAATATTTCAAGCACAAAATCAGTGCACCATAGGTAATAACAACAAAGGTTTAAGAGCACAAGATTGCACATCCACACACTGCCAAAACCAATGCAAGACTGGCAGGAGTGAGACTGTGAGGCATGCGCACGTGACTTGTATTGGCAGGAAAGCTGTGCTTCTCGTCCCAACGACCTCGCATAACTGTGAGTTTCAGATGTCTATAAGGAGAAGTTGGTAGAAATAGGTTCAATGCATAACTGTGAATCTGCGTTGTCTGAAGACGCATATAATGAGGATAGGGTGTATTTCTATATTGTAGTTCATTATGTCCAATGAATCTTGCATGCATTTAGCAATATTTTCTTTCAAAGCATTCTCTTAGGGTCAAGGATGATATGAAACATTTTAATGAAGCCATGTAGCGCATCTATTATATATGTAGCTTTAAAAATTATTTTAAAACATGTATCTTCATAGGTAAATCATGAAGTTGACCGGAATGAAGGACTTAGGTTTGCCAGAAAGCATTCAATGCTTTTTATAGGTAAGTGCCTCATCTATCAGCAATTTCTTTGTTGTGTTCTGTTTTTGCCAGTGGCATAGTTTTACTCAATAGCCCAAAGGCACAAGGGATGACATAATTTCTGGTTACAACCATTAAATTTTAATAGCAAATGCACATTATATGTTGGTACTGAAATTTGAAATGTGTTCCATTAAAGGCATTGTAACTAAATTTCGGGGGGCGGGGTGGCACCACTGGCTGAGGATGAACTTTTACACCATTGATTCCCGGATTTGATTTGGGTTCTCTTTCAAAGTAGATTCATTGTCCAAGTACATATATGTCACTAAATACTACCCTGAGATTCATTTATCATCTGACTGTACATATATACAACCAAATAAACAATATTCCTCCTGACAACAGTGCACCCAAATTACATATATCACACACAGCACTAAAATATTGATACTAACTTTTTATTCGTTTGTTTGTTTAACATCTCAAATTTCTCAACTTTCTGTGGTGGGATTTGAGCCAGTCTCTTGGGAATAATTCAGGCTTTTGAATTAATACTGTCCTTGAAGTCTCCTAACATTTTTTTTGCTTTGGTGCACAGAGACAAGCGCTAAAACCTGCGATGGAGTTGTGTGTGCTTTTGAGGAAGTGGTAGAAAAAATAATCCAAACCCCTGGACTCTGGGAAGCTGAGAATGTTAACGCTGTGAGGCTTTCAGACTTTGCCTCCGATCAGGATGGAGCATGTGGTGGCTACTGTTCCTTATTATAAAATAATTTGTAATGACCCATGTCTTAATGCCATTACTGTCAACAGTATTTTAAGTGTCAATTCAGCTCTGCCTGTACAGAAAGCTGCTTGGATCTGGAACACTAAGGAGACAGTTCACTGCCTTAATGAATTCACTCACATTTTTGGTATAATCTTCATCTGAGAGACTTTCACATTGTCTTTCTGGCCACTTAACTTGACCTTCTGGCCTTAATATGTCATTTTAAGTAATTTTGAGGATTTCAAGAATGTATTTCATTTTGATCACAGTACAAAACTTGATGGCTATGACAATTGCCTCAAAGTTGCGGGAATCAACATTGTAGTTTCCTGCAATTTAATACATTTCTATTACGATTCCTTCCTCATGATGCTTCTCTTGGGAGCAGAATAACTGTGTGTCTGCTAGCCTGATGTGAGGGCACTCTAGATTATTGACGTCCTGAGTTTTTCTTGTTGCATGATAAGGAGGAATAGATTATGCTTTTGATAAGTAAGGAATTTTTGATTTAATCAAATCATGATTAGAGATTAACCTTGGGACCATGACAATTTGATGTGTCCCTCTGCCCTTCTACTTAAACTCTGCAAGGGTACCTCACTCTAAAGTTGTGGTCTTGTGCAATAATGTTCTATGGTGCCATTAATTAATGAAGAGTAATTGTATAATCACTGGTTACTAATAATTATAAAAATACTCTTGTAAGGGCTGTGTTGATGACTTGGCTTATTTCAAGTAATATTGTGAGCTTCATTTTCTGCATGGTCTTACTGAGTTTTACATTGGTCTATTTGCAGTATTAATTTTAATTGAAAGCACATTCATAGGTAGAGAGGGTGAAAGCAACATTAGATTAAGCTGCAAACTGCTCCATATGAAAACAGATCAACTATGAGTGGTTCATAATCACTCTGAAATTCCCAGTACTTTTCAAGACTAGTTTCATTTGTATTCTAAACTGTCTGCACAATTTGTATATGAAGTGTAATCTATTTATTATGTTTTTTCCAAATGATCTACCACTTGCTGGATTTGTGAGTTAACAGTATTTAGAAACTCTGTTCTAGAATGGGAAATGTTGATACGTTCCAATGTAAGTGTGAGCAATAATAAAGAGCAACTTACCTACTGTTTCATTTTCAAATGCTGTTTTTTGTGTCTTTTATAATAAACTGTTTTCTCAAAACTTAAGTAATAATGGATTTGTTCCTCCTGTCTTTGTCTTTCCCTGTTGGGTGTAAGTGTTGGCTCTTTGTAAAGCATTGGTAAAGATCTCCAAGGGCCTGTAAATAACCAATCTTTCATTCATTCCATAAGCTTGGAATTTGAGATTTGGTGTCTTTTGTTTGGGTCTGCATTAAATTGAGCATGAAAATGGGAAAGGTAGTTAGTGAGGTCTAGCTGTCCCTCGTCTCAATTATCTTCACCGACCAGGACTAATTTTGCTATGACAGAAGCAGAGAATGCTTGGGAAAAACTCATCAGTTCAGGCAGCATCTGTGGTAGAAGAAACATTTCGGATCAGAACTGGTGGACATCGTTGCTACTCTGCTGACATGAACTAGCCTGCCACAAGCTGGAATCATACCTGTGATGTTCTTTTGGCTCTAATGCAGCCTCAATATCCTAAACAGTTGAGCTTCTTATTGGAAAGTTCAGCAATGTGCCAATTTAATTGCTTACCATATTAATGCTAATTTATTTCCTTTTATTGTTAAAACTTTTTGGATGGAATTTTTTAGCTTAATTCTTAATCATTGCATAATATTGGATTGTGTCAGTCTACTGTCAACCCCTCCTGAACTGGACCTCCAAGCCATTTTGAATAGATTTCTTGGACTTGCATTACGATATTCTTAAACAGCGAGGCACTTATTATGCATTTGTCTTAGTTTTAAAATGAATATTCACCATACCATGGAGTAATTTTGATAGTTTAATAAGTAGTAAATTTTGCAATATTTTTAGCACCTGTGATCTTTTGGGTAAAGGCCCATTAGGATGACAGTTTGAATAGTTTGTTCTAACTGGGGGATGTGTTCACGAACTGCATTGTCGCTTTTGAGGGTTATATCACAGAGCAGAGTCTTTGTAAACAAAAGCACCAAATGAAACAATGATTCTTAATCGCATAATTCTAGTTCCCATGTGTGTTAAGAGGCTTATTCACTTCTCTGAATGCCAGCATTATTCAATGCATTTCTCATGTGATTGATCTGTCTTGTTTAAGATTTTAATCTGTAACCTATGTCTTTCCAAAAACAGAAATCACTTGTAGAATAAAGCCACTACTGTTTTGCTATTTCACAGCTTCAATACAGGAAATCAAATGATGGAAGTTCCAGATATATTTAAGTTTCTTGCATGAAGAATGTAATTTTCCCAAATAATTTCTAAAAAATCTATTTTAAAATGTTGGCTTCTACCTTTTAGTCTTTATTTAACAGCATTTGACAGAACATTAAAAATGATTTTCTGGCTTCCGGTTTAATAACTTGGTTGTTTAGCCAGCTTGATTACATCATAGCTGCAGGATGCTAGGAATTCTTTTGAACTGTTGCTTGACAACGGCCAGTTCGTGAGGAAGTGCATTGTATGCCACATTGCCTACTAGGTTTTTGTTCTCTGCATTTTCTACAATAGTCTGAAATGTGAGTTGTGGTTTTATTATTAAACCAGACAATGTTATGGCAACCCAGACAAAATGCTGGAGGAACTCAGCAGGTCAGGCAGCATCCATGGAAATGAGTTGGCAGTCAACGTTTCGGGCCAAGATCCTTCTTTGGAACTGAAAAGCAGCCTTTGATTTTCCAGGACTCCCATTTACTGACACCGCTGTGCCACCCAGTTAATTGAAGACAAGTGAACGTTGAGGACTAGTCTCCTATTTTACACTAGTTGATAAGATCATCAGAACTCTGATACAAACTGGGAGGGGCTGGTTATCAGCAATTGTTGAATATAAATTGGGGATGATTACGCTTTGTTGGAACAGCGTAAGCAGCCAAATAGAAACCAGAGTGGGATGAGGATGGAAAATTAGTGACAGATATTTGAAAGCCCAGGGTTGCTCTTCTGGACTGTACAAAGGTATGCTGCAAAATGGTCACCCAATTTGAATTTTGATTCACTGATGCACTTGGACCATACGAGTACTGAATGGCAAAATAAAAGATGTTCCAAATGGTCATTACTTCACCTAGATGTACAGTAGTGTTTAGGGAAGGGATAGAGGGAAGGTGTTGCATCTCCTGTGCCTGTGCGGAGGGAGGATGCCTTGTGTAGGGGAGTGGGTCTTGGAAATGGAAGAGTGAACCTTGTAATGTGGATGAAATGGTTCCTCTTAAGATGCTGAAAGGGAAGGGGAAGTCAGTTTGGATGGTGGTATCACCATTGTGGACTGCATCCCTGCATTGGGTTGGAGAGGAAAAGGGGTGGTCAGAGTGCAGGACATCTAGAGCTGGAGGAATTTAGTGGGCAGGCAGCATCTATGGAGGAAAATGGATTGGTTTTCAATGTGAGAAAAGGTTCAGCCAAGTGAAGATGGGTCCCCTATTCAATGAACAAGTGAATGCAATTCTGCTGTGGGATGGGGTTGTGAAAGGTCCATGTGGAAATGGGTCACTAGGAATGGAGAAACTAGAAATTGTCAGAAGACATCAGAAATACCACGGGCAAACACAAGGAAATCTGCAGATGCTGGAAATTCAAGCAACACACACAAAATGCTGGTGGAACACAGCAGGCCAGGCAGCATCTATAGGGAAAAGCACCGTCAACGTTTCGGGCCGAGACAAAGGGTCTCGGCCCAAATTGTCAGCGGTGTTTCTCCCTATAGAAATACCATGGGGACTGATTGTGGACTTGAGAAAGGTGAAGTCTGCAGAATATACACCAGTCTTCATTAAGGTGTCGGAGGAGGAAAGAGTGAGCATCTTCAAGTTCCTGAATGTCAAAGGATCTATTCTGAGCCCAACACATAGATGCAATCATGAGAAAATACACTAGTGACACTACTTCATTCAGAGTTTGAGGAGATTCTTCCAGATTTCTGCAGATGTACAGTGGAGAGTGTTCTGACTAATTACATCACCACTTAGTGAGGAGTCTCCAATGCACAGCTTAAAAAAAAGCTGCAGAGGATTGTAGACTCAATCAGTTCCATTGTGGGCAGCTTCAGAAGGTAGTGCCACAGGCAGGTCGCATCCAGGAGGAAGGACCCTTCCTGACATACTCTCTTCTCATTACTGCTGTCGAGTGGGGTAAAGTAGCCTGAAAACCCACACTTAAAGTTTTAGGAACAGCTTCTTTCCCTCTGCCATCGGATTTCTTAATGGTCCATGAACACTACCCAACTATTTTACTCTCTTTTTGCACTAATAAAGTGACCAGTTAACCTGTACGTCTTTGGAATGGGGAGAATGTATAACAACCTCATGGACAGTGGTGGGAATTGAACCTGGGTTACTGGCACTGTAAAGTGTTATGCTGACTGCCACCCCAATCACTCTGTTTCTTGATAGTGGGAGATGGACTCATTCAGAATCTGACACTCAGAAACCATGAGGCACTATTAAAAATGCAATAAATAATAATTCATTTTAAAGATTTAAGTTAGAAATATTAACCATTTAAGCCATTAGCAAAAAGTGACTTGTTAAGACACCAATAAGTTAGCAATTGAGACTTTTCTAAAGCTTTTTGAACAAGGGAAGGTAAAATTCTTATAAAGATTAGCATTATTAGTCACATGTACCTTAAAACATAGTGAAATGTGTCATTTGAGTCAAAGTTCAAAGTAAATTCATTATCAAAGTGTATATATGTCACCATATACAACCCTGGAGATTCATTTTCTTGTGGGAAATTGCAGTAAGTATAAGAAACACAATAGTATCAGTGAAAGTCAGCACCCAACAGATCAATGAGGATTGTACTGGACAGACCAAATGTCACCAGACTTCTGATGCCAACATAACATGTCAACAACTGACTAACTCTAATCTGTGTCTTTGGAATGTGGCAGTAAACGGGAGCACCTGGAGGAAACACATGCGGTCACGGAGAGAACATACAAACTCCTTAAAGACAGTGACGGGAATTGAACCTGCCCAATGAAATATTTCATTATGAGGTGATCGTGAAATCTAAATGGCTTTTGTTGATCTGGGCAACCTTAATGTAGTCTAGTGTAATCAAATAGTTTCAAAAGTTTGACATAAAAATTAGTTCCTTCAGCCAGCTGAATATGGTAAATTAAAATGTGTATGTATTTATGTATGTATAAATCTGATACAAGTGCTTTGGACTGATTTTTGATCAAAATATTGTTTTCTACTTCCTTTTCTCCACCTCTCTTTATTAGCTCTTTAGCCTGCCTTTCTTGTGCTCTTCTGATTAAATGATTGTAACGTTGAATCAGGTTTGCAGGTCTGGCAAGTGAGACAGAAAATAGTGACTGTGAATAAGTATATTAATCATTTATTTACAAACAGTAAAATTTCGACCAAACATTCATGTTCCCCAAGTTACAGACACTACAAAGCGGAATATTTAGCAAACATAGGTCCATTCAACAAATGTACTTAGTTAAAAGCGCGCACAGAGCATACCTTCCCAATGGCTATGTGCACCGCTTGCCTTAAACAAAGCAAGAGAGAAAGAACCTCCCCACACGTGCTCAGTATATACCCAGGATTTTTGAAACCAGACACCAGGCAGCTAACCAATGCGAAGAGCAGCTGCAGTTTCTAAACTAACCAATCATGGTGGAAATGACTTTCGATAGTCAGAATAAGCTGCACCCCCCACAGGACATCCCATCTCTCAAAAGTTGTGAATGTGGTGATCCAGCCCTCAGACTAGTATGACTCTCATGAACTTCCTAAATGACATGTAAGACAGAAGAGTGTAAACCCATTAGCCTCCTCTCAGTATACTAAGTAGTCCACCAGCCCCACCCCAGAATGGTATAGCTAATGAACTGGTTTCCCCCCCCCCCCACTTAATTTTATACACTGACTTTCAGATAAGATCAACCAGGTGAGTGACATTCGCCCACCCATCAGGAATGTAGGTGCAGTGTTCCTGACCAATAACAGTACAAGTGCCACCTTCCTTTGTGAGCAGGAAATCAGTTGCTGGGACAACCTGGTGGACCATGTTGAGAAAGGCTATCAAAACCTTCCCTCTCGCCAGCCAGCATGGGTAAGGTGCTCATCCAGGGTGCTGGGGAACCACGGGTAGGTTTAGGAACTGCATATCCAGTAAGAGCCATTCAGCATCCACCAAGTGCCCAGCTTCACAACACCATTTGTCAAAGACACAGCCATCCCAGAATACTGTTCCTGTTCACACTTGCTATCTACCTTGCACCTTGCGCCTCTACTCAAAATACCACCTACACCAACACTCCATCAGCTGGGGAAAACACCAAGCATCAGGACATTCCAATTAAACAAATGGTACGTAGGGAAATACCACCCCCCCCCCCCACACCCTTAAAGCACTTACTCCACCAGGGCTATTAAGACTCAAGTCCCTTAAGGCTGTTAATATAGACTACCCCCTCCCAGCTCTCCCAAACCAGAATGCCAAAACCCGAGAACCCAGATAATTTCTCCCAACAGTTGTTTTCTTGCCAAAGGGATCAATATCAGTGATGCAGTAAGGAATCCTCATACAAACTCAGCAATCTGACCCATTCAAACACCATCTCCAAGAATGTGTCACGGGATCTCCTACCACAAGTCAGCATCCACCACTTCAATGCAGGGAGATATAAATGTACTCACTCCTGATTAGTCTCTGGGTATTTAGAAAACACATAACAACCCTACTGGAATTGCTTCCCAAATGCTTGTGTCCCTTTGAAATATAGGCACCTTATATCCTGGATAAAGTTGCCCAAATTTCTACCCCATCAACGTAAATTTCATATGGCCAGTATGAAATGTGAGTCATCCCTAAAACCAATTTCATGGGGAAACAAGTAACTGACTAAACAAACACATAAAACAAAGTAACAGTTTAGTACACAAAACACAAAGCCCAGGCAGTATTCCTCTTCTTTTAAAACTCCGTATGGAATTGCAAAAACAAAACAAGACAGTATATTTTCACAGAGAAATAGCATACTTATCAGAGAACGACCGAGAAGCAAAACGCAACTGGGTGGTGCCCAACACATTCACAGTGTCTTAAAGGCAATGTCCACACACACACACACACACACACACACACACACACGCACGCACGCATGCACGCACACACACACACACACACCATGTGGCCACTCCTAACATCTCTCTGCATTCAAATTATTCACACTCTATTTACAGGGAAGAGGGATGCAGGTCAAATGACCCCCTTCTTGTGACTCTGAGACGTGAATGTGCTAGCCACCTCCAATTCCCACTGCAGCCAAACATTCGCTGATATCCTTTGCAGAGAACCCTGAATGGGATACAAGGAATCTGGCAGAGGACAATAGGAGCCCTTATCTGCAGAGGGCTTGAAGAATGACCCTTCCTCCTCAACAGCCTCATTTCCTTGCTTCCCCGGACAGTACATCCTCCACATTGCATAGAGGGTGGGGTTGGAACCCTATTTATCTGCTCCACCGGGACCCCAGCTCTAAGCAATGCTAAAAGCATTTCTTTATGGGACATCTCTGCTTATCTAACTTCCTTCCCTGGCTATGCACACCCTCTTCTACGTACTCTAATCCTTGCAATAATTGAATCACTGTGCTTATAGGATAACCAACAACTGGTGCTATTAAAGACAGTGCTACTCCCTTTATTTGGGAAGCCACCAACATGCCCTATCATTCCAGAAGCCAATTCAATATCCTCTGCTGGGCTACCACTATGGCAGTATAATTTTGTGATAAGAGCCACTGGCGTAGAACTTTAGTGCCCTCCTCTACTGTGCTCCATTCCACTTGGGGTTTTAAGTTCCATTCAGTAAGAGTGGGATACCTAAGTTTAACTACAGCCATTACTCAAACCCATACTGATGTATTATGCTCAGGGGAAGCAAGCAGTGTTCTCAGGGCACTATTGATTGCGTGTTGGGACAATAGGCTCCCACCTCTCTGTCAGATAGGGTCACTCTGATACTCTCTCATCCAATATCCTCAATAACCATGAGGCCAAAGACTCCCCAGCCTTTTGTCTGTACCTATCCCCTAAACTCGCTAATTCCTCAGTGGAGAACTCTCTGAGCTCTGTTGTCTCGAAGGTGTCCATTGTACCACCCCACACACATTCCAGATCCTCTTCCCCTCCCCCTCCTCCCTTTAGATGAGCCTACAGGCTGATGCCCCCCTCAGCAGGTGTGGGAAGGTGTGATCACTGGCTTGGCCTGAACTGTTTCAGACATGCAAGGGGGAAGGCGAGGGATAAACCAGAGGGTCCACACTACCCTCTCTCCCTCATTTTCATCATCCAACCAGACATAGATAGATAGATAGATAGATAGATACTTTATTCATCCCCATGGGGAAATTCAACTTTTTTTCCAATGTCCCATACACTTGTTGTAGCAAAACTAATTACATAGAATACTTAACTCAGTAAAAAAAAAATATGATATGCATCTAAATCACTATCTCAAAAAGCATTAATATTAGCTTTTAAAAAGTTCTTAAGTCCTGGCGGTTGAATTGTAAAGCCTAATGGCATTGGGGAGTATTGACCTCTTCATCCTGTCTGAGGAGCATTGCATCGATAGTAACCTGTCGCTGAAACTGCTTCTCTGTCTCTGGATGGTGCTATGTAGAAGATGTTCAGAGTTTTCCATAATTGACCGTAGCCTACTCAGCGCCCTTCGCTCAGCTACCGATGTTAAACTCTCCAGTACTTTGCCCATGACAGAGCCCGCCTTCCTTACCAGCTTATTAAGACGTGAGGCGTCCCTCTTCTTAATGCTTCCTCCCCAACACGCCACCACAAAGAAGAGGGCGCTCTCCACAACTGACCTATAGAACATCTTCAGCATCTCACTACAGACATTGAATGACGCCAACCTTCTAAGGAAGTACAGTCGACTCTGTGCCTTCCTGCACAAGGCATCTGTGTTGGCAGTCCAGTCTAGCTTCTCGTCTAACTGTACTCCCAGATACTTGTAGGTCTTAACCTGCTCCACACATTCTCCATTAATGATCACTGGCTCCATATGAGGCCTAGATCTCCTAAAGTCCACCACCATCTCCTTGGTCTTGGTGATATTGAGACGCAGGTAGTTTGAGTTGCACCATATCACAAAGTCCTGTATCAGTTTCCTATACTCCTCCTCCTGTCCATTCCTGACACACCCCACTATGGCCGTGTCATCAGCGAACTTCTGCACATGGCAGGACTCCGAGTTATATTGGAAGTCTGATGTGTACAGGGTGAACAGGACCGGAGAGAGTACGGTTCCCTGCGGCGCTCCTGTGCTGCTGACCACCGTGTCAGACCTACAGTCTCCCAACCGCACATACTGAGGTCTATCTGTCAAGTAGTCCACTATCCAATCCACCATGTGAGAGTCTACTCCCATCTCCGTTAGTTTGTGCCTTAAGATCTTGGGCTGGATGGTGTTAAAGGCACTAGAGAAGTCAAGGAATGTAATCCTCACAGCACAACTGACCCCATCTAGGTGAGAGAGTGATTTGTGCAGCAAATAGGACATCCCCATGTCCTAGCCCCACAGAAGGACCAACACTCTGCCTCATCATGGCTTTACCTTAAAAGGATTGGGCTGTTAACCAGCTCGGCCTGCAGCGTCTGAATGCTGTAGTTTCTTTAGCTGACAAGCTATCTCTGTATTCTTATCCTCCAACTTTGCAGCCCTACCCTGATCCATCAATAGTGATTCTCTCAGAATAATACTGCATTGACTTAGATTTTCCAATTCACTCTTAAGATTCACTATCATTTTATACTGATGCTTTGCAATTGCTGCAAACAGTCGGAAAGCAACCCACTGGGAAAACCCAATGATTTAAGTATAGAAACAATGTGAAGTCCCATTTCAACCCCGGCAAAATCTAACTGGTCTGACCAATGTACCAGCATCCCGTAACCCATCAGTAAGTTAGCGAGATTTCAAAGCCCTCACTGTTATCTATCCACCCTGGGCCTCTGCATCTTTCATACTGATGGCCCACTCTTTTAAATAACCTTTTAAAGAAACGCATTTTGCACAAAAACTCAAACCCTACTCACGGCACCAAAATGTAATGCTGAATCAGGTTCGTGGGTCTGGCAGTGAGACAGAAAACATTGACTGTGAATATGTATATTAATAATTTATTTACAAAGAGTAAAAATTCAACCAAACATTCATGTTCCCCAAGTTACAGACACTACAAAGCGGAATATTTAACAAACATAGGTCCATTCAACAAATGTACTTAGTTAAAAGCGCGCACAGAGCATACCTTCCCAATGGCTATGTGCACCGCTTGCCTTAAACAAAGCAAGAGAGAAAGAACCTCCCCACGTGTGCTCAGTATATACCCAGGATATTTGGAACTAGACACTGGGCAGCTAACCAATGCAAAGAGCAGCTGCAGTTTCTAAACTAACCAATCACGGTGGATGTGATTTTCTATAATCAGAATAAGCCATGCCCCCACAGGACAATGATGTATTAATATTTGGATAATTTTAGAGTAAACACATACTAACATGTGAGCATAACCCCATTGTTGGATGCAAAGAAGAGTTGATCTTAACATTTTCTAACTCCTGCTTGCTTCTTCATTCAAGTTTATACCTCTAGAGTATAATATGGTTTTAAGTGTATTGAACCAATCCATTAGGCCTTAATCTTAAACTGAATGATTTGTGCTTTAATCTCTTTTGCTCTAGAACTTTTACAAATGATACATTGAAAATATTGGTGTTGAAGAATCTTTTTTATACCTTCACGTACAGAAGTCTAAATTTCTCAATAAAACATTTAATTGTGTCAGGGTAACCAATGCCATGTCCCCCTCTAGTGGATGATGCATTCAGTACTTTATTGTATGTCTAATTGATTATTTCGAAGTTTGATTGCCAGATTATTAATTGTGAATCACAGGGGAATGGGTTATTTACTTAAAAGGAGGTTGATTATTCTTTCTGGAAATCATTTCAATGAACAAACATCTATGATTTATATTTTCCCTCTCTCTTAATCTTGCGCTAGTTTCATTACGTTTACGTTGTTGTTTATTTCACACATGCATAAGTTATGTGTAGTTTATGCTAATTAAAGTCTATGTTTGGCGTCAATGTACTGTGTTGCTACAAAAGGCAAATTTTCATGGCATTTACAGTATATCCTGTGTATACAAGCCAATGACAACATTGAACTTGAACTTGTGTTTATATCTCTTTAAGATGATCACATGCTCCTATAATCTAATATCCCGACAGCATTATATACTTGTCAGCATTTTTTACGAGAAACCTCACACACAAGAGCACATATACACACGTACATAGTATTTCTCCAACATTCAAGTATTCCAGAGTGAGATCATTAGCTAAGCTGGTACATCATCGCAGCAGTTCATAAGATGCATTGCAACAGCTTGCCAAGGCTCTTTCATCAGATTTCTAAAAACCCGCGATCTCTGTCACATGAAAGGCAAATGCATCAGGTCCATAGGGATGCTACTACAGTACCTGCAAAGTCTTTTCCAAATTGTGCACAATTCTGACATGTAAACACTTTGTCACTGGTCATGGGTGAATATTCTGCTACTTGATAGCTCTGTGTGACCACACCTCCATAGTGAGCTGATTCAAGGGGGAATGTAATACCAGTTCTCATGGACTGGCTGATGGATTTGCAGCAAAAAATCTGGTGAAAGAAATTTTAAAAGGATGAAAACAACGGCTCACAAGGAAATCTGCAGATGCTGGAAATTCAAGCAACAAACACAAAATGCTGGTGGAACTCAGCAGGTCAGGCAGCATCTATAGGAAGAAACACTGTTGATGTTTTGGGCCGAGACCCTTCGTCAGGACTAACTGAAAGAAAAGATAGCAAGAGATTTGAAAGTAGGAGAGGGAGGGGGAAATGCAAAATGATAGGAGATGACAGGAGGGGGTGGGGTTGAAGCTGAGAGCCAGAAAGGTGATTGGCAAAAGGGATACACAGCTGGCGAAGGGAAAGGATCATGGGACGGGAGGCCTAGGGAGAAAGAAAGGGGGAGGGGAGCACCAGAGGGAGATGGAGAACAGGCAAAGAGCGATTGTGAGAGGAACAGAGAGAGAAAAAAGAGAGAGAAAAAAAGGGGGGAATAAATAAATCAGGGATGGGGGGAGGAGGGGCATTAATGGAAATCAATGTTCATGCCATCAGGTTGGAGGCTACCCAGACGGAATATAAGGTGTTGTTCCTCCAACCTGAGTGTGGCTTCATCTTGACAGTAGAGGAGGCCATGGATAGACATATCAGAATGGGAATGGGACATGGAATTAAAATGTGTGGCCACTGGGAGATCCTGCTTTCCTTGGTAAGTGTTCAGCGAAACGGTCTCCCAGTCTGCATCGGATCTCACCAATATATAGAAGGCTGCACCGGGAGCACCGGACGCAGTATATCACACCATCTGGCTCACAGGTGAAGTGTCGCCTCACCTGGAAGGACTGTCTGGGGCCCTGAATGGTGGTGAGGGAGGAAGTGTAAGGGCAGGTGTAGTACCTGTTCCGCTTACAAGGATAAGTACCAGGAGGGAGATCGGTGGGAAGGGATGGGGGGGACAAATGGACAAGGGAGTCGCGTCGGGAGATATCCCAGTGGAAAGCAGAAAGATGGGGGAGGGAAAGATGTGCTTCGTAGTGGGATCCCGTTGGAGGTGGTGGAAATTACGGAGAATTATATGTTGGACCCAGAGGCTGGTGGGGTGGTAGGTGAGGACAAGGGGAACCCTATCCCGAGTGGGGTGGTGGGCAGATGGGGTGAGGGCAGATGTGCGGGAAATGGGAGAAATGCGTTTGAGAGCAGAGTTGATGGTGCAGGAAGGGAAGCCCCTTTCCTTAAAAAAGGAAGACATCTCCTTCGTCCTGGAATGAAAAGCCTCATCCTGAGAGCAGATGTGGTGGAGACGGAGGAATTGTGAGAAGGGGATAGCATTTTTGCAAGAGACAGGGTGGGAAGAGTAATAGTCCAGGTAGCTGTGAAAGTCAGTAGGCTTATAGTAGATATCAGTAGATAAGCTGTCTCCAGAGATGGAGACAGAAAGACCAAGAAAGGGGAGAGAGGTGTCAGGTAAATTTGAGGGCAGGGTGAAAGTTGGAGGCAATGTTAATGAAGTCAACGAGATCAGCATGTGTGCAGGAAGCAGCGCCAATGCAGTCGTCGATGGATACCTGTATAGGGTTGGAACATGGACTGTTCCACAAAGCCAACAAAAAAGGCAGGCATAGCTACACCTTTGGTTTGGAGGAGAGTGGTGGTAGAGGGGAACTGATTAGGTCTGGAATCCAAAAAGAAGTGGAGAGCTTTGAGACCTTCCTCGTGGGGGATGGAGGTATATAGGGACTGGACATCCATGGGGAAAATAAGGCGGTGGGGGCCAGGGAACTTAAAGTCATTGAAAAAATTCAAAGCGTGAGAAGTGTAGTGAACATAGGTGGGAAGGGATTGAACAAGGGGGAATAAAACAGTGTTGAGGTATGCAGAAATGAGTTCAGTGGGGCAGGAGCAAGCTGAGACAATGAGTCTATCTGGACAGGCAGGTTTGTGGATCTTGGGTAGGGGGTAGAAACGGGAAGTGCGGGGTGTGGGAACTATGAGGTTGGTGGCAGTGGATGGGAGATCCCCAGAGCTGATAAGGTTGGTGATGGTGTGGCAGACAATGGCCTAAAGTTGATTCCCTTTTGCCAATGAAGCTCTTAGCTTCATCCTGCCCTGTCTTCTCCTATCATTTTGGTTCTCCCCCTCCCCCTCCCACTTTCAAATCTCTTACTACCTCTTCTTTCAGTTAGTCCTGACGAAGGGTCTTGGCCCGAAACATTGACTGTACTTCTTCCTATAGATCAGTGGATCCCAACCTTTTCTATACCCCACACCCCTAGGAAATGTTTGATTAATGTTTGCACCCCCTACAAAAGTAATATCACATTTGAAGATGAAGAAGTCTAATTTCTAATTTTTGAACCACAAATTGAACCACATACAATACTGCGGGTGAACAAACTGAAGTTAAAAAATAAGCTTTTAATTCAGTGCATAAAATGCAAATCTAAATTGAGCAATTGGATTCTAATTTATTCAGAAAAAATTGTAAACAGTAAAATCAATCCCAATGGTGAACATAAAATTCAATGACTTCTTTGCTCCTGCTTCTCATTCATGATTTTGTCAAAACGTGGAACTTTCTTGCTGACCGCGATCTGCAGGTCTGCCTGTGGATTCAGGCGATTCCTAGATTTTGTCTTGATTGACAAAAGAGAACTGAATCCAGATTCACCCAAGTATGTTGTTGCAAATGGAATGAGGACACGGAGTGCTTTTCCACCAAGTCTTGGGAACATATCCGGTGCTGCACGCCAAAACTCCTCCAAACTCTTGCATTCAGATTGCATTTCAAGAGCTCAATTTGTCCGCAAATCAATATGATCTTCTTTCAGCTCTTCATCATCTGACATTTTCTCCAAATTGTAGGAATATGGATTCATGATCCATTCTTCTGAAATCTTCAGGTCTCCAGCAGCAAAATATCCATCAAACGATTCTGACAGCATTTCCAAATGAGCCACAATTTCTTCACGCACAGTAGGAGTTATGGATCCAGCATCATCAACCATCTCTTCTAGTGAAGGAAAATCTGAGAGACTGCCTCTTTCGATCCTTCAACGCCAAAGATGTAACTTTTCTTTGAAGGCATTCAACTTTTCACAAGCTTTCAATATGTTTATCCCTTTTTCTTGAAGAGAAACACTCTGGTCATTCATATGAGTGAAACTGTCAGCTAAGTAAGACAGCATTTGGGCGAATTCCTGTGATTCCATTGCCCCAACCAGATCACTGTCAGGAACGGCGGCCGGATGGACCCAAATGCAGGACGCAGACACTGAAGTACTAGGGGGAGGACAGGATGGGGATACCATGGTATTTAAGGGTAGAGCTGGGGTTCAGGTCGATAGAGTGTCGGGCGGGCAGGCAGAGCGGGCTCCTGGAGTCCGGGCAGGCAGAGCGGGGCGGGCTCCCGGAGTCCAGGCAGGCAGAGCGAGGTGGCTCCCGGAGTCCGGGCAGGCAGAGCGGAGCGGGATCCCGGAGTTCGGGCAGGCAGAGTGGAGCGGGCTCCCGGAGTTCGGGCAGGCAGAGCGGAGCGGGCTCCCGGAGTTCGGGCAGGCAGAGCGGAGCGGGCTCCCGGGGTTCAGGCAGGTGGAGCGGAGCGGGCTCCCGGAGTTCAGGCAGGCAGAGCGGAGCGGGCTCCCGGAGTCCAGGCAGGCGGAGCGGAGGGGGATCCCGGGGTTCAGGCAGGCGGAGCGGAGCGGGCTCCCGGAGTTCAGGCAGGCAGAGCGGAGCGGGCTCCCGGAGTCCAGGCAGGCGGAGCGGAGGGGGATCCCGGGGTTCAGGCAGGCAGAGCGGAGCGGGCTCCCGGAGTTCAGGCAGGCAGAGCGGAGGGGGATCCCGGGGTTCAGGCGGGCAGAGCGGAGCGGGCTCCCGGAGTTCGGGCAGGCAGAATGGAGCGGGCTCCCGGAGTTCAGGCAGGCGGAGCGGAGGGGGATCCCGGAGTTCGGGCAGGCAGAGCGGAGCGGGCTCCCGGGGTTCAGGCAGGCAGAGCGGAGCGGGCTCCCGGAGTTCAGGCAGGCGGAGCGGAGGGGGATCCCGGGGTTCAGGCAGGTGGGCAGACAGGTCCCCGGGGTTCAGGCAGGCAGACAGGTCTAGGTGGCTAGATAGGTTGGCGGGCCGCATATATCCTGAGTAGGGGCGCCTCCCAGGCGGAAGCACCGGAGGCCTGGGCACGATGCGAACCCCTAGGCAGGTGCGGGGCACAATCCCAGAGTTCGGGCGGGAGAGGAGGACGGGGCAGAAGAGAGCCTTCCCTGGGCGGGCTGCATATGTCCCGGGTAGGGTCGCCTCCCAGGCGGAAACACCGGAGGCCTGGGCACGACAGGGACCCCTAGGCGGGTGTGGGGCACACTCCCAGGGTTCGAGCGGAAGAGGAGGACAGGGCAGAACCCCCGCCCGGGCAGCGGCAGACCGGCCGGGCCTGCCCGACGGAGGCAAGGGATAGGAACGGGCAGAACCACCACAGGGCAGCGGCAGGTCGGCCAGATCTGCCCAATGGAGGCAGGGGGTAGGAACGGGCATAGGTCCAGGGTGACTAACACAACAGTCATGATAACAGGAAATTTGGGAAAGGCCGGCAGACAGCACGACCGCGTGAACAACACTAATGAGCAGAGAAGCAGGACCAGCGCATGGGAAGAAAGGTAGGGGAGCGGACCAACCTGGCAGTACTGGTACGGGGCAGAGAAGCATGATGAGGAGTAGATCTGAGCCTGGGCAGGATAACAGAATGTGGAGAAGAGTTCGGAGCCGGTGAAGAAACAGGAAACAGAACAAAACAACCACCCGCCTGGTCCCAGTCCCAAGGCCCCTTATAAACACCTGCAGCTCAATGAGTTACAGGTGTGTCTCCTTGAGCCAGGAGGGTCCTAACTAGTTCACGGGTGACGGGAGGGACAACTGCAGGACCCGGAGTCCGGAGCCCTCGGATCGAGACCCGGAACGCGGATTCAGGACCAGACCGGACCCTGACAATCACATTCACGCTCCTCCAGAAAAACTTTGATTTCTTCCCGCAGTTCAAAGAAGCGGGTTAAAGCTTGTCCTCGTGACAACCAATGGACTTCTGTGTGGAAAAGCAAAACTGAATGCTCACTTCCCAGATCCTCACAAAATGATTTGAAGATGCGATGGTTCAAAGCACGCCCCCTGATCCAGTTGATGATCTTCACACAAGTATCAAAGACTTTCTTCAAATTTGGAGGCAATGTTTTTGATGCTAAAGCATGCCGATGAAGAAAACAATGGGTAACTTGCAAGTCTGGAATCTCCTTTTTCATCAATGCAGAAAAGCCAGGTTTATTTCCAAGCATTGCAGGTGCCCCGTCAGTGCACACAGAACCAATGACTTTGATATCTAAATCATGTTTGGCAAAGAAGTCTTTCACCAGCTGCATCACATCCTTTGCAGTTGTGTTTGTTTTCAGATCTTTACAAAACAGGAGATCTTCCTTCACAGCACCATTATTGACATACCTCACTAATGTGATGAGTTGACTACAACTGGAGACATCAGTTGACTCATCCAATTGATTGGAGATTTTAAGAGGACTAGCTCTGACATCTGAGATGACTTGGTCCAAAATATCTTCACTCAAATCACTGATTCGGTTGTGAATGACATTATTTGATAGGGGCACTTGTTCAAATTTTTTTCTTGCTTCTTTGCCCAGGATAATTGTTGCCATTTCCAGTGCACATGGCTCGATGAGATCTTCCGCAATTGTATGGGGCTTCTTGGATTTGGCCACTTTATATGCCATTTGGTATGAAGCAAGAAGTAGTGGTTTTTCAACAGAAATGAAACCTAATTTTGAAAGAGTTCCTTGTGAATCAAAACGAGCTGTTTTGATTTTCAATGACCCAACATCATGTCCTTCAACATCAGCTCTGCCATGCTTGTTCTTGAAGTGCTCTTGAAGCTCAGATGGCTTCAGATTTGAGTTGGAAAACACAACGCTACAAAGAATGCACTGGGGTTTTTGCGAGCCGTCATTTCCTGTTGTGCAAGTGAAACCAAAGCACACATAGTCATCATTCCATTTCCTTCTTTTTGACATGATGAAGGGTTAATGAAGGGTTAAGGGTAAAGAGAAAAATATGAGCTAATATTCAGATTCAGATTCAGTTTATTGTCATTTAGAAACCACAAATGCAATGCAGTTAAAAAATGAGACAACGTTCCTCCAGAATGATATCACAAAAGCATATGACAAAACAGACTACACCAGAAAATCCACGTAACGTTTGGCAATCCCCAATCCAGAGTCCGGAGAGGCTGCTGCATATTAATATCATGCTACCGTCTAGCACGTTCCCCGGAAAGGAGCTCCAAATGCACCAGACAAAAACAAGACCAAAAACTAAAGCTACAAGACCTGCACAAAACCACATAATTACAACATATAGTTACAACAGTGCAAACAATAGCATAATTGATTAAAAAAAAACTGACTATGGGCACAGTAAAAATAATCCAAGATGTTAAAGGACTGTAAGTTCAAAAGAAATCACCACACAGTTTCCACAAGTCCCCAGGGTCCCGACAGACTCGCCATCCCACACCGGCGGCAGAAGGGAGTACCCCCGCTATGGACTTCCAAGGCGCCGCCCGACTCAGCCTCGCAGACGCAGCACACAATGGAAGCTCCGTCGAAACCAGCCTCGCAGATGCAGCACACACCGAAAGCGACCTGAGTCCGTCGAAAGGACTCCGAGTCAGTCGAACCTCCAAGCCGACGACCATCCCCTCCGGCACAGCTTCTCCGAGCACCATCCTCTGCCGAGCGTATTAAGACAACCCCGCCAATGGCCATCGGCAACGCGACCCCGAGGACTGAGGGCCTGTTCTTCCCAGCAGAGTCCCGGACCTCACAGCAGCAGCAGCAACAAAGAAGGTCTTCCTGAAATTTCCCGATGTTCCTCCATGCTCCCACATCTGTTTTCAATCGATTAGGATTGCGCACGGCACCCCACTTCACAAATAGCAGATAATCAGTTCCGGAGTGGCCGCTGCAAGCTGTGTCGCGCCGCCATCTTGGATCATGCGACTTTAATATGAGAAAAACTATCTGACTAAGTCAGGGATGACCACTTTACTCAACCAGACACGCCTATAGCAAAGTATCGCGAGAAATACACTTTCAAATATTATATTACGATATTTGCGGTTATGCCAAGATAAATCGTCAGGTGGAAATGCTGCGGGGACGTGACGCGACTTACTAGGTTACTCTCTACTGAATTTACACACCTATTTCTGATGATTACCGGAGATATCAACTCCCATCACATGATTCAAAGTCCTCGGTGCTAACCATGTTACCTTCTCAACTAACACAATTCAAAATTATCAATGATTCAAGAAAAAAACCTTTTATGAGAAAAAAAACCTTTGAAATTCAAAAACTTCTTTAATGCATTGAGTCAAATATGAATGAATGACTTCAGCTGCTTTTTATCAAAATGCAGCTTTTTAAAATTTTATAATTGAATAATTTACCTACTGTCTGCGGGTTTGGTTTTAACGCGAAGTCGTTACTCGATGGTTGATTCAGGATGTATAAAGATTTTGGCATTATGAGATGATTCTTAACTCTAAGATGTAACCTTCTAGCTAACATTGATGAGACTCCTCAACTCTGAGGTGTAACTTCCCAGGTAACGCTGATGAGAATCCTCAACGCTGACTCGGGCAGTGGGAGACTGGAGTGAGTTTACGTCTCTCTTGACTCGGGCAGCGGGAGACTGGAGTGTGCTTGGGACAAACACTACTACCACTTCTCAAGGCACACTGGCAGCTGGCTGAGTGATGACTCGTGACTCGTCACTCAAGGACACAAGCCACTCTTTGTCGCACCCACTGAAATTCCATCTGGCATCCCCTGGGGATGCGGGCACCGCAGATTGGGAACCCCTGCTATAGATGCTGCCTGGCCTGCTGCGTTCCACCACCATTTTGAGTGTGTTGCTTGAAAAGAACAGCTTCTTGTTGCAAGTCACACCGCAGTTGTATAAAACTTCGAGTAGGCCGCACAGTGCATTGTATGCAGTTCTGGTCACCCCACTACAGGAAGGATGTGGAGATGTTGGTGAGTGTGCAGAAGAGGTTTATCAGGACGTTTCCTGGATTAGAGAGTAGTAGCTGTAAGGAGAGGTTGGAGATTGCTTTCTCTTGTGGCCTGAAGACTGAGAGGAGACCTAATAGAACTTTATAAAATTATGAGAGGCTTGCATAGAGTAAGTAGACAGCTAGAATCTTTTTCTAAGGGTAGAAATGTTGAATACTAGAGGGCTTAGCTTTAAAGTGAGAAAGGGCATGTTTAAAGGGAGATGTGAAGAGCAAGTTGTTTACAGTGAGTGTGGTAGGTGCCTGGAACATGCTGTCATTTGTCATTGTGCAAGTAAGTATGATAGTGGCATTCAAGAGGCTTTTAGATAGACACATGACTATGCAGGGAATAGAGGGATATGGACTCTGTGCAGGCAGAAATGAGTAATTTAATTTGGCATCATACTCAGCACAGAAATTATGCACTGAAGGGTCTGTTTCTGTGCTGTACTCTTCGATGCTCTATACGCTCTTTGCCCCTAATTTACACTTTCCACGGCCATCGCACTCTCCTTCACCGTGACAGGTCAGAGAAGTCCTGTTCATTCAGTCCTAGATGGCCTGTGTCCCTTGCTGCAATGTTATCAATTCTAAATTTGAGCAAGTTGCTATTCAATATATTAAAAATCAAAATCTTCAAGGTCAAGTTTAATTATCAGCATACTCTGCTTAGTGCTCTACTAAAACAAGTTACGGTTGTGAGTTCAGATGATTTTGCTATTTATCTTCCAGTTTATTGGTGACACTTTACTATTTGATATCAAGAAAACACTTTTAAAATAACTTCAATTTTCTGACATATATTAAGGTGCCTTCAGCACAAAATATTTAACTCATGATGAACCAAAATTGGGCAAAAAGTGACTGACACTGTATGTTGTGAGGAACCCAGAATAATCCTTGCTAAACTTTCCAAACAGATAGGAAGCTGAAAAGAATTATTGAAAGAACACAAACACAAGCTTCTCTCTGGACACCTGCAGTGTAGTGATATCATAAATCAACACAGAAATACTGAGAAAGATGCCAAACTGTCTTCTCCTCTCTCCAATGTCTATTCTTTTCCATTATACTGTGATAATAATTTATTTTTAAACCAATAAATCTGCTCTATTCTTTTATCCTTTAGGTAACTTGGAAATGACTTTTTTCAAGTATATTTTGAATGTAATGTGCACATACCGAAACAACATTTAAGAGGTGCTTGGACAAGGACATGGATAAAGTTCAAAGATTAGAGTAAATTTATTATCAAAGTATGTGTATGTCACCATATACTACCCTGAGATTCATTTTCTTGTAGGCATTCACAATAGAGCAAAGAAATACAATTGAATCAATGAAAAACTACAGACAAATACTGACATTACAAACAAGTACATGGATGAGAAAGGTTTAGAGGGCTATGGACCAAATGTGGGCAAATGGGCCTACCTTAGATGGGAATCTCGGTCAGCATGGACCATTTCGGTTGGAAGGCCTGGTTCTGTGCTTGTGGCTCTATGACTTATCTAAGCAATCTTCAATAAAATTACTGGCAGTACTCAGTAGGCCATGTAATGTCTTTAGAGAGGTCAACACCAATATCAAGTAGTTCTGATGCAAGGTTATCAACTCTATGCCTTTTCTCATGGATGATCTCTATCCTAATAAACATTTTAAGTAATTTAAGCTTTTTGTAATTTCTGCATTATTTTTGATCTTAAGCTTTTTCAGTACTTGCTGTTTGGGTTTGATTTCAAAGTTCAATATCAAACTACATTTATTATCAAAGTATATATATGCCACCATGTACCACTGAGATTCACTTTCTTGCAGGCATTCACAGTTTATGAATGAAAGACAATGGAATTAATGAAAAACTGCAGACAAAGACTGACAATCAACTAATGTGCAAAAGAAGACAAATTGTGTAAATAAAAAAATAATAATACTGAGAACATGATTTGTAGAATTCTTGAAAGCGAGGCCATAGGTTGTGGAATCAGTTCAGTGCTGAGGTGCACGAAGTTATCCACGCTGGTTCAGGAGCCCGATGGTTGAAGAGTAGTAACAGTTCCAAAACCTGGTGGTGTGGAACCTAAGGGTCCTGCAGCTCCTTTCCCGTGGCAGCAGTGGGAAGAGAGCATGGCCTGGATGGTGGCAGACCTTGATGATGGATGCTGATTTCTTATGACAGCACAGCTCAATGGTGGGGAGGGCTTTTCCTGTGATGGACTGGGCCTCCTTCTTGGATTTTTCATTTTGCAATATATGTGTTAAATTTAGGGTAGAAACAGAACCCTAATTTATCACTCCTTTGGGTTGTATTCTCTTGCAATTAATCACTTGGTTATTCCATGCAAATGTGACACCCAGTGCTTAATTTTGTTTTTTTAATTTGGTTTCACTTCCCCGTATCCTGTTGCTGCAAAAATACCCAGTAATTTAGAAGAGTATGTGAGCAACCTTTTGTGCTTTCCTGCGGGGAAGGAATTGTCATTTAATGTTGCAATAATGTTCATTTGATTAGCTTTCTTACTCAATGCCATATCTATTACACTATTATTTTCATTGCCAAGGTATGTTAGGCAAATACATACAAACCAAGCTTAAGAATGGCAAGTCTAAATATAGCAAGGCCTGCATTATATAACTTCATGGTTGTAAACAAACTGATAATGTTAATATAATTATGGAATTCATAACCTTTGCTGCAATAAATTGAAGACTTGTTATTATTTTCCAAGTACCTAGTAATTAAATTAATTAAATGAAGATACATTAAATGTAGCCTGTTATTTGGTGGTTTACTCCTAGTACATAATCACTATCATATTATCTTGCTGCTTGTTATGTGTTTGATAGCTTCAGTCAGTTATTATGGAAAACAAAGATGCATATACTAGAATTTGAAAATTAAAGAAAATTATTAGAAAACTCAGTCAGTCAAGTGGCATCAATGAGTGAGGAACCAGTTAAAGTTGTGAGTCAATGATCCTTGTTCAAAACTGAGGGAAGATAGGTTGACTTGATGTGGAGCAGAAGTTTTTTTTTCCCATTTGTAAGACATTTTAAAGAAATGGAGCGAGAAAGGAATGGAAGAATAGAAGAATGATAAATGGAAAAAATGAGAACAGAGTCTACCTGGAATCAATTATTATTGGTTTCTCTACTGTGCTATCTTTAGAATGCTCAGTGTATTATACTGAAAACTAAAGTAATGATTTTCCCATTAACCCTTTAGAGAATTTGGCTTTTAATTTTCTCCCAAATAACTCATAACAGAAAACATCTTTTAATGCATCGTGAAGTAGGATCTGAGTACCTCAATGGGGAATGTAATGGATGCAGATTCAGTTGTGGTATTCAAAAAGGGAAGTAGATAAATACTTGAAAGATAAAAAAAATGCAGATTTATGGGAGAAGGGATAGTGGGACCAGCTGAACTGATTTTAGTCAGAGGCAGTATGAACATAGTGGGCAGAGTGACCTCCTGTACAGTAAGTAACCTGTGATTTTGTTACCACAGTATTTATTAGCACAACTTCCAAATGCTTCTTTCTTGACATTGCTATTGAACAGATTGTGTCATTCACAATAGAATGCCAACCATTATGAAAATCAGTAAAGTGAACACAAGGGAACTTTAACTGAATAATTCAAAAGCATTGTAAGCATACTCAGGAAATAAAGCCCATTAGCAATGGTAGGCTCATGATAAAACCCTTTATTGACATGCTGCTGTTACAATTTTCCAGTGCACTCATTAGAATGCTCTAGAATTTCCGAGATCCAGGAAATTCCAACGTCAGACATCTTCCCTCTCCTTATGATAATGTGCCTACTCTATGTGCAAATCCTCTTCTATTCTATATACTGCTTGCATTTCACGTATACTGTTTTGCCTACCAATTTTTGATTCCAGTCAGCCATGGCCATAGCCCTCCTTAGCTTACTAAGGTCAGCCTTCCTTCAGTTAAGAGTATGCTTGAATATTACTTACCCTTTTCCACATTCCACTCCTGAACATTTGACCTCTACGCTCCTTGAATGAAACATATCTCAGTTGCCCCATGTCAATCACTCAGAACAAGATCTAGCACTGTTTCCTTCCTCACTGGGCAGAAAATGCCTACGCTATGATTAATTTAATGCTTGAAAGTAACTCCTTCTAAAAATAAGTAGTAGTCTAATATGCATAATATATTCTCTAATGTTCTCAACCCACATTATTGAATAAAGAGAACCAGACTTTGCCAAAATTTAATTTTATGTCAATTATATTTTATGGTTGAATAACTTTACAGCTCATTACAATTGCTTATGATCATCTTCGCTTCAAGAAGCTCATAGTTGTTGGAGAAGATACAGCACAGAGCTAGGCCCATTGGCCTTCTGACTCTGTGCTGACCATCAACCACCCATTTGCACTCCGAGGCCACTTTATTAGATTCCTCCTGTACCTAATAAAGTGACCGCTGAGTGTATGTTCCGGGTCTTCTCCTGCATGTAGCCCATTTGCTTCAAGTTTCAACACGTTATGCATTCAGAGATGCTCTTGTAATTAGAGGTTATTTGAGTTACTGTTGCCTTCCTGTCAGCTTGAACCAGTCTGGCCGTTCTCCTCTGACCTCTCTCATTAATAAGGCATTTTCGCCCACAGAACTGCCACTTTTCTAGATTTTTTTTTGTTTTTTGCACCATTCTCTGTAAACTCTAGAGACTGTTGTGCATGAATATCCAAGGAGATCAGCAGTTTCTGCGATACGCAAACCACCCCATCTGGCACCAACAATCATTACACAGTCAAAGTACCTAGATCACATTTCTTCCCCATTCTGATATTTGATCTGAACAACAACTGAACCTCTTGACCATGTCTGCCTGCTTTTATGCATTGAGTTACTGCCACATGATTGGCTGATGAGATATTTACATTAACGAGCGGGGTATAGGTGTAACCAATAAAGTCGCCACTGAGTGTTTATTAAACTTTTATTAATGCCTTCCTTTATTTTCTCTACAGTATCATTAATTCTCCCTAGATCTTACACTTTAATGGCAATTTACACTATCCAGTTAACCTATCAGCTTGCCTACTTCTGGGATGTAGGAAAAAAATAGAGCACCAGAGAAAACCCATATAGTCACAGGGAGAACTCCACAAGGCACTTGAAGTCAGGATTGAACTTGTGTCTCTGGTCCTGTGAGGCAGTGGCTTTATTAGTTCTGCTACTGTAACGCTATTCTGAATTTTTAAACATTCTCACAGGAAAGATTGAATTTGAGTTTGCTTGCATCATACACCGGGGTGCTCTCTTCCGTTACCTGATGACATAACCATAGCCTCTGGCCAGGAGCAGATGTCGTCAGGTGGTTCCCAACCTTCAGAGAGTGTTTCAACCCTTAAGCACTACATTCTCCAGTTGGCTGGTCAGCAGTGGTGGTCAAGTCACTGCCCATCTGCTCCTGACTTCCAGTTCAACTTCCCTGAACTGCTCCATATCCAGCAAGAGGCTCTTTCTGCTTCCTCCCCCATCCTGTGAGCTGCTTGGTTCTTGCTTTTTTCATCAAAGCCTGGCTCAGACAGCAACCTCCATGCCAATCTTGCTGGGAACCCTCTACAACCGATCTCTACTGGGAATAGCCACGTCTGCCATCCTTTCTTCCTGCACTCCTGGACTAAGGACTGGTATTTCAGGGCCTTCGACCCATGAACCTCCTCACATCCTTCATCTCATGGTACTGTGAGCTCCATCAGGATGATTTTCTTGTCTTTGGTGGACCACAGTATGATGTCTGGTTGAAGTGTGGGTTGCACCACCTCCGGGAACTGCAGATTCCTCCCCACATTGACCCTCATCATGTTTTGGCAATTTGCAGCAGATTGGATTTAGGCCTCTTTGATATGACTGGCATGGCCCTCTTCTTGATGAAAATGACTGCCCTGTTTGTCTCTCTGCCAGCTGGTCTCTTTCTACACCTCTCCTGCTCCAGTGTATCAGCAAGGGACAGCAGGACCCTGTGATGCCATCTATACCATCCTTGTGTTAAAGCTGTTTTGCATCCTGACTGTATGTGTGCCAGTGAACCCTGCAGACCACAAAGCTTGCAGTTAGCGTCCTCTCTCAGCCCTCATGTGTACAGCTCTGATGGTGAGAGTGTCATACGTGGACCGTAGAAGGAAAGAAATGGGGAAGGGCTGCAGTATGTAATTGTAACAGTGTCTCAAGTAAAGTGAATCAAGGGCACATACTATATGTTGGTCAACTTCAAAGAAGCAGCTCCATGTCTTATTTAATTGTACTTTGCATTTTATGGGAAGTTTGGTCTTTTGAGTTTTATAACATAGTCATGAGCAGAATAAATTAACAAGTTGATAGAATTTTGGAATGGATGCTTTGAGTTAATGATACCCTTCAATACAGCATGATTTAATGCTGTTTTACTTTCTAATTATAATTCAATGACAATGTATTCTTTCACATCGTTTTGGCTCGGACTCTTAATTCTCAACATAATTCTTTGTTATATTTTATGAATTGTTTGAAGATGAGTAGTAATATATAAAACTCTGATAATCTGTCACTTGGGATTTGGTGGTGCAGGACTAGCAGACTATTGAACATTATTCCTATTATTGCCCAAACACTCTTTAAATTCAGTATTTTTTAGATGTTATTTTTGAATAATAAAAGAGGTAATGCATTCTCTGGTGAAGCCAGTATGTTTAAAGGGTGCATTGAAATCAAGCTACAATATATTTTAGAGGAACACAGGAAACGTCACCTGTGAACCACATTTCAAACCATTGGGATATCAGAATAGTCAGATAGCAAATTATTAGTGTTTTATCGTGCACTGAATTAATTAATCTCAATGTAGTGTTTGGTGGGTGTTTTACAGTTAGTTTTATTTTCCTATCAATAGAAAGGATATGTCAGTCAGAAATACCCCCTCTGGCTGCTGAGAGTTTCTGATTGAAGGTTTATCTCCTGCCAGGAGATCAGGTGAGGACTTAGATAGGTGTTCGCCGATTCTCACTGGGTTAGAATGGAATATTGAGAATGTCTACCTAACTAATATATTGAATGATTTTTTTCTATGTGTGAAATATAGTATATCTCATGGTTTATCAGCTGCTTTAAGAAAACAGGAAAAATTCTTTATAACAAGCACTTTGAAAAAATGTTCACCTGGCAGCTTTTGAGGCCAAAGCTGTTCACAGTGTTCAAAAACTGAACTTATCACATAACACTGCTTTTAAACATTGGATTTGTTCCTTTTTTGAGGTATGTTTTGTCTATATATATTGTCTATATAGGTACGTTTGTGGCTTCAAGCCTGCTGGTGATAAATGTGTTTGTTTAGTAATACCAAAACACAGTGATGATGCAACCATAGGCTTTATTATATTTCATAATGCCTTTTTATTTAAACCTTCATGCCCCCTGGCAACTTTCTCACCACCATTATCCAGAACCTGGAAGAAAAAGATACAATTAATAATTCAAAGGTAAAGAAAGAGAGGGACAATTTCATGAAAGCGTATCAAGTTAATGCTGTGGGCAATTCAAGGTTCAAGGTTCATTGTTGTTTATTGCCATTTCTACAGTACACAGGTGCAAAGGAGAATGAAATGATTGTTACTCTGGCTCTGATGCAGCATAAAAAAGCAATGTGCATAAAGAACACAATAAATAAAATGGTTGAAGTCTCCTGCAGTTATGAAGAGACCATCTGGATGCTTGTTTTGTAGAGAGCTGATGGTACTGTACAGCTCTCCCAATGCGTCCTTGGTGTTACTGCTCGGGGGGTGAGGGGCGGTGCGCGGATTGTAAGATGGCAGTGATGAACTCAGTAGTAAACTCCCTGAACAGGCAATGTGGCCTGCCTTCCTGTTTCCCAAGTAAATAGAAGGTGACAGAATCGGACACAAGTTTCCAACACCTCTACCTTTCCATTTTGGCCCTTGTCAAAACAGCTTGGGTTCCATCGTTACAGCTGAAAGCACGTAAAAACAAGACAATGTAAAGTTTACTCTTTAGCTCAGTACTACCATGAGGATGGGACTGAAACAGAACAGCACTGGTGAACTGACAGAGATGTGAATGATATTAAAAGCAGTACCTGCCTTTTACACCTTCCATCAGGATGTTCTAACGAGCTTTACAGCCAACAAACCATTTTTGAAGTGTGGGAAGTTTTGAAGTACAGACAACTTACAAGGACGATAGCTATAGAATTTAACTTGAGAATTTCAGTGCCTGGAAAGCTTCCTATCTAAAATGTTACATGATCTTAAGGATGCTTCCATCCATTAGAATAAGCAAAATATTATTGTGGCCTGCATTTGCAGATTACAGTTGCGTCCAAGCATTAATGCAGGATATTTAACCCTTGAGCAATGTTACTTCCAGACTGCACCATTTCTGAATTCCCAGTATCCTCCCTGAGCTCCTTCAACAAATTCCCCAACATATTTTCTGTAAATTTGTGCAGAGAGGTGCCAACATGCCATGCCCACAATATTCAGCAAACAACATGAACAGCAACAACAACAGAACAAAACCAGGCAACAACAAAGAAGACACTAAATTAGTTAAGTAAATTTGTCTTTGAAATTTTAATTTGATACAGTATAACCTCCCTTAAGTAAGGGTACTAGAAAACACATATAATTGATAAGACTTAGAGTGTTGACTTAAGTGTAGGATTTTAGAAGCGGTTGTTGTTGTTCGTCCTTCGGAGTCGAAGACGACCACGACTTCTGTCAGGTGGAGAGTTTGTGACTGTGGGTCCGGAGGTGACTGGTGAGGCCAATCTGGGCCCTGAAAGCTCGCCCACATGTGGGACACATGAGGGTAGGTGCTGCAGTGGAAGTGGAGGTAGCTCGAGCCTTGCGCGCGGCGCATTTCCTCTGAGCCTCTGCGGTGCGTCTGATTTCTGCTGCATACGCTCCTTTAGTGGTCCTGCTTCACCAGGTTGGGCGGTCCAGAGCAAGCGATTCCCAGCTACTGGGATTGATGTTGAGGTCTTTGAGGGACACTTTGAGGCAGTCTTTGAAACGTTTCTTCTGCCCTCCAACTGAGCGCTTGCCCTGGCTCAGCTTTCCATACAGCAGCTGCTTTGGTAGTCGACTGTCAGACATCCTGACGACATGGCCAGCCCATCTGGCTTGGGCTTTCTGTAGGAGGGTGTAGACGCTGTGGGTGCTAGCCCGCTCCAGGACCTCCGTGTCTGGGACTTTGTCCTGCCATCGTACGTGGAGAAGTCTGCGGAGGCAGCTCAAGTGGAAGTGGTTGAGCTGTTTAGCGTGTCTACTGTAGACAGTCCAGGTCTCGCTGGCATAGAGGAGGGTGGTGAGAACCACTGTTCGGTTAGAAGCAGTACATTTCATCTGTACACCTCATAGTGGTTCATACTCTTTTCTTTGTTGCATCCAGCATCCGGATGTTAATTCTTGGGATTAAAGAACTTGAGCAAAGTGTGATAAAGTTTGATTAATGCCGCCTCTAATGTTTTGACGAGCATAATTCAATGTTAGGCTTGCTTTACCTACTATAGCTGTTTGGTATTTTTAGCCTTGAGTCATACAAGATTCTTAATCATGTTCATCTCCACTATTAATCATTTGAAGATTTGTCTCCTTTGATTCCACTCACTGGCTAGCTTTATTTTATTTGTAAATAATTATCTTCCTGGTCTGCACTGTGATCCACTTGCAGAATAAAGGTGTGTAGTAGTTACATTAATGTTTTAATTGAAACTCTCACATACTTTATTTTATCTTCTATAAATAGACAACTGTCACAAAAGGCAGGAATAGAGCTCATGAACATTTAGAAGAGTTACAACAGGTTTTGGATGGATACCTTGCAAACTGGCCCTGCCATTACAAACCTTAACAATACTTGTTGTAGTCAGCACAACAGTCGTTGTATTTGGAGCAGCTTGATGTACAGCCGCAAGGAAAACTTTTTGAATAGGCACCACATCGGCCAGCGCAAGAATTGAAATTGACCCCTGCACAGCTACAAGGACCGCCAGACTTCCCGCCGCTGATGCCGCTTGTCTCCCCACTCTTGTAGTAAAAATCGGGCTTCTTTGCTACAAGAAGAGAAGAAAACTGGGTGAGAGTTGAGGAATCTTCACTTTGCAAGAATTATTTAGCAAACACTTTGACAATGATCTTCTCATTTTTCCAAAAATCCAGGTTGTCCTGCTTCTTTTATCTTGCACTTTTGCGCTGACAATATAGCCCAGTACTGTAGATGCTGTACTATAACCTGTATTCAGCTTTTGTTTCACTGCCTTGACATAATTATGTACAGGCATAGAAACAAAGATTTTCACTATATCTCAGTGCATGTGGCAACATTAAACCAATACCAATACATATGGGCTGCACCAGCATGCGTTCACCCTGTTAGACCCAAGATAGCTTTGGCAACCAATGAGGCCCTGTCCCAGGCTCAACAGCTGCCAATCTGTAACATTCACAAGCAGACAACACTTAGAACTTGCTTATATATTTTTTGTACATTTAGATCACAGAAAAACGTACATCCGCATTCTAAGAATTCGCAATTAACATTGAATTGAACTTAACTTTTAAAATAAAAATTTAACAAAGCTTGTTATCGCTTCCCTTGCAGCTGATGTCTCACATTCATTTATCATTGCACAAGATTTAACCCAGTTCAGGCTCAGCAGACAGATTTCCCAGTCTGAACAAAAGCCTGTGGAACATTGGACTTCCGCAGAGTCCATCAGTCCATCGATGCATCCAGCAGTGGCAGGATGGAATGTACTGCTTCCATCTTAGTTGATACCAGAATCAGAAACTATCAGGGCTGAACATTGACCTCCCTCAAACTTGGTACAAACTGATGTGTTTGCTTAAATGACCTCAAATTACTTAGCTGACAATTGCATTTAAAAGTATCAAACAATTCTTTCAATTGAAGTGGATATATCCACAAATGTATGTAAATAGATAATTAATCCTAACCCTAACGCAGATTAATGATGCATTGCACATGGGTATGATGAACACCAAATATATATATCATATAGTTAGGAACTAGAGGACTTTCAATGGGTAGCATATGGGCTTACACATTTCTAAAGGCCCAATTTAAGTTAAATCAGCAAGTTTTTATTATTTCACAAGTACAAAAAGTAATATATTTTGACCAAATTCAATGTTAGGTAGGACAATTTATAGTGATGGATCAGCATTCAGTGAGTTCTTGCTATTATTGTCCTGACTCATTCAGAGTCCAATTCATCCACATTTACAGAAACAGGTGGCTGAAAAGGGCCAGAAGGATCATTTGGGGACCCGAGTCACCCCAACCACAAACTGTTCCACCTGCTACCATCCAGGAAACGGTACCACAGCATAAAAGCCAGGACCAACACGCTCCGGGACAGCTTCTTCCACCAGGCCATCAGATTAGTTCATGCTAATAAAATTGTATTTCTATGTTATATTGACTGTCCTGTTGTACATACTATTTATTATAAATTACTATAAATTGCACATTGCACATTTAGACGGAGACGTAATGTAAAGATTTTTACTCCTCATGTATGTGAAGGATGTAAGAAATAAAGTTAATTCAATTCAATCCTGGCATATGTTGGTTCCCACTTAAACAACTAGGCAATTTTGAAAATGCTTATACTTGTTTCTGAATCCCTTCATGACATTATCCCTTCATACCATACAAACTCCTAAGATATAATTTCTTCTCTGATCTTACCTCAGCTTGATTAAAAGCACAACCATTATCAGATGGACAATCAGTTGCTGAGGCCAAAAGCCCTGGGATTCCCCCCATAAACCTTACCCTTTCTTCATAAGGTAGCATCCATCATTAAGGACCCCTATCACCCAGGACATGCTCTCCTCTCATTATTATCATCAAAGAAGAGGTACAGGAGCTTGAAGACATACCCTCAACATCTTAGGAACAGCTTCTTCCCCTCCATCCTCCACCATCAGATTTCTAAAACGATCCAACCCTTGAACACTATCTCTCTAATGTTTGCTCTCTCTGCACTGTTTATTTTATATATATTTTTCTTATTGTTCTTTATATATTATACTGCACTGCTGCCGCAAAACAAAAAAAATGACATTTGTCACTGATAATAAATGCTTAGCCCACTGCTCTACTCTCTATATACACATGACTGTGTGGCTAGGCATAGCTCAAATACCATCTATAAATTTGCTGATGATACAACCACTGTTGGTAGAATCTCAGGTGGTGACGAGAGGGTGTACAGGAGTGAGATATGCCAACTAGTGGAGTGGTGTCGCAGCAACAACCTGGCACTCAACATCAGTAAGATGAAAGAGCTGATTGTGGACTTCAGGAAGGGTAAGGTGAAGGAACACATACTAATCCTCATAGAGAGATCAGAAGTGGAGAGAGTGAGCAGTTTCAAGTTCCTGGGTGTCAAGATCTATGAGGACCTAACCTGGTCCCAACATATCGATGTCATCATAAAGAAGGCAAGACAGCGACTATACTTTATTTGAAGTTTATAGGGATCTGGCATGTCAACAAGTACACTCAAAAACTTCTATAGATGTACCGTGGCGAGCACTTTGACAGGCTGCATCACTGTCTGGTATGGGGGTGGGGGCTACTGCACAGGACCGAAAAAAGCTGCAGAGGGTTGTAAATTTAGTCAGCTCCATCTTGGGTACTAGCCTACAAAGTACCCAGGACATCATTAGGGAATGGTGTCTCAGAAAGGCAGCGTCCATTATTAAGGACCTCCAGCATCCAGGGCATGCCCTTTTCTCACTGTTGCCATCAGATAGGAGGAACAGAAGCCTGAAGACACACACTCAGTGATTCAGGAACAGCTTCTTCCCCTCTGCCATCTGATTCCCAAATGGACATGGAACCCTTGGACACTATCTCACTTTTTAAAAATATTTAGTATTTCTGGTTTTGCACAATTTTTAATCTATTCATTATACACATACTGTAATTGATTAACTGATTTATTTATTTATTATTATTTTTCTTCTTCTATATTATGTATTGCATTGTACTGCTGCTGCTAAATTTAAAAATTTCACAACATACGCAGGTGATAATAAACCTGATTCTGATTCTAACATTGCTCCTTAGAGGACATTTTATCACATTTCAGTTTTATGTAAACTCAAACTGGTCGCTTTGTTTTTGAGGTGCTACTTTCTCTAGTGCTATACTTAACGTCATCTATATAAAATCAAAAGATACTGAAAAGATATTAATAAACACAAGAAATACCTTAAAAAGATATTGAAAAGTATTCATCTTAGCAGATAAAGTGATAATGTAATGAAGTGCTTGTTATTTACTTATAATAAGAGACGGAATGGTTAGGGAATGCCATGATATTTTAGCTCTACTGAATGTACATTTTGTTTACTCTCCTCGCCCCCAGCAGAAACCAAGCAGATTGCTGAGTTTGTGTGCCTACCACTCCAGAAAACGCAACAACAGATATGTGTTGTGAATATTGGTAGAGCTCATGAGAAGGATGAGTGATTTATGTGAGAATACATCTCAGGTTCAGGATAGTCCTTACCCCTTAACCATCAGGCTCTTAAAATATAGGGGATAATTTTACTCAACTTCACTCGCACTGTCACTAAATTGTTCCCACAACCTGTGGTCTCACTTTCAAAGAACATATCATGTTCTCAATATTTATTGCTTGTTTATTTATTATTTATTATTATTAATATTTTTGTATTTGCACAGTTAGTTGTCTTTTGCACATTGGTTGTTTGTCTGTCCTGGAGGGTGTGTGGTCTTTCATTGATTCTATGGTGCTTCTTGTATTTACTGTGTATCTCAGAATTGTATATGGTGACATATGAAGTATTTACTCTGAACTTTGAACTTTGAACATGTGGTTTGTTAGTGCTCAAGGGAGGTCAGGGATGGCATCAGTGAGGTGGTCATGTCAGGGAGAGATGGGGCTGAGTAGGTTTGTTGTCTGCTTGTAGGCCTAAAGAAAGCATCTCTGCACCATTTGGCCACAAAACGATGCTGGAAATTTGCTTTTATCAGATTCAGCCCATGCTATCTAATTGTGAAATACAACCTTCATGGGTAAAAACTAGAAGCTCTAAGAAAATAGAAGCTCGCAAATTCCTCAGATGGGTTCAATAAATTGCATGAGTCCTATGATCCTTTCCCTGCCTCAAATCCATTAAAACCAATAGTGAGTTGTCATTAAGAGGCGGGCTTCCTGTTTCAAATCTGCTCCTGAGGGCCTTTTAGATATTGATTTAAACCCAATAGGTATCAAGTGTTAATGTTATGATTCATCAGGATTTTGTAAGTTTCAGTAAGATTCTTCTGAATTCTAAGATTATTGATCTGATCTGTTATACCTCTCCTTGTAAAACAAACCCACCATCCTGGGAGTTGAACTGGTCAACTTTGGTTGCACTCCACTTAGTACAAGCAGAAAGTAGAAGTGTAAATAATCTTCCAGTCCTATAAGTTTCCCAAACTTTCAAACTTTATATAAAATATTATCATTGTCTCCTAAATGTCCCATAATTCTCTGAGAGATCCTTTCTCATAGCTCAAAACTAGATCTAAAATAATCTGTTCATTGGTTCCTCAACATACTAATCCAGAAAACTTCCCTTATGCTTCATTGTCCTTCAGATGAATTGTTTTATCTTCCACATTACTACTGCTAATTTGGTTTGCTCAGTCTATATGAAGGTTAAAGATCCCCACACTTAATCCACTGGTCTTATTGCATGCACCTCTAATTTGCAGATCTATAACGTAGCTTTTATCATCCCTATTATTTGGGGAAATTTAGATAACTCCATGCAATGATTTTTGCGCTTTGTTTTTTTCTTAGCTTCACTCAAGCTGATTCTAGTTATGCATTTTCTGAGCTGAAAGCCTTTATCTCTACTGTCTGTATCTTACACTTTATTATCAGTTCTACTACCAACAACAACCATTTACACTTTGCCTTTCTCTCCTAATGGATAAGGATCCTGGAATATTTAACTCCTACCATGGCCACTCTGCAACACTGCTACCATATCATGGTTATTAGTTTGTACCCACTTATTTCTATGTATGGCGTTAATTTATTTATCCTGTTATAAATGCTGGATTATTCAGTTGAAGAGTCTTTATTTTTCTCAGTTCTCATTGCAATTAAAAGGTATATACTTTTTTTGCTTGTTCTTTCCCTTTCTGACAGATTCTGGTAATTAATGCCCATTTCAATACCCTGTACTGACCCCTGAACTTTCGATTTAACTTTCTAACTTTCCCCTCATTATTACCCTCCCCACCACCCTTATCTACAGCATATTGGTCCTAGCCTCATTCAAGTCAAGCCTGTCCCAATGGAACAGTTCCTTCTTTACCCTGTATTTGTGCCAGTGACCTATCAATTCAAACCCATTTCTCCCGTATAGATCCTCGAGCCACACTTTAGATTAGAACCTCCTTCTCAGTATGAAGAGCGACCTTCTCCTGTTCCAGATTCCTGTGTCTTAGAATTAAACTTATGCTTCCTTTGTTTCAAATGATTATTCACAAAGGGCAGAAAACATTGGAGGGAGTTATCTAAATTTCCCCAAATAATAGTGATGATATAAGCCATGTAATAGATCTGGAAATTTGCTTTAACTTTCCCCTGTTACACAGCATTCAATGCTCCAATCTCTTGCAAGAAAAGAAACTTCTAACCTTTCCTCCTGCTCTTCAACCTACAGGAAGGGGGCATGCTTAATCAAAAAACGTAAATACAAAAGGTCAGGCAGCATCTATGGAAAGAGAAGCAGAGTTAACTCAATATCAATTTCTATGGTTTTAGAGAGCTCGCTTTGTAGCAAAACTGAACAGTCAATCTGTGACATTTACAGCAGAACTGGTCAGTCAATCTGTGACTTTTGCCCATTTCCCTTCCCTTTCAGCACATCCTGACTTGCTTGTCATGTTCTTCCAATCTGCAGTTCACAATTTTTATGTTCTTTTGTTTGTATACTCACTCCCTAACATGTCACCATTAACTTAACAATAGCATGACCTCATTTACAGGTTATCCCATGGCAACCTGGTCTCACCATATCAGAAATATTCCTTTTGTTTTTTCACCTCCAACCTCTTTGTAATTTAAAACCAAATGATTTTGTTTCACTCTGTTCTGATGGTTTTACATGAAACATTAGCTCCAAAGAAACTACCTGACCTGCTGAGTTCTCCAAATATTTCCTTTTAAGATTCATTGTCATTTCCTGAACACAAGTGTAACAGAGAAGGAAGTGATTGATACTCTAGATATGATGCAGCACAAAAAAAAAACACAACAAGATAAAGAGTACAATAAAAAAAAACACAGCAAATATAAGGTGACTCTAAGGAAATGATAAAGTAGTGGTTGTGGGGGTTGTGGGGTGGGGTGTGTTAGTGGGTGAAGGTGTTGATCAGCCTTACTGCTTGGGGAAAGTAACTGTGAGTCTGGTGGTCCTGTGTGGATGCTACATAGCGTCTTCCCGGATGGGAGTGGGACCGACAGTCCATGACCAGAGTGGGTGGGATCCTTCATGATGTTACAGGCCCTTTTCTGGCACTTTTCTTGATGGCGGGTAGGCCAGTGCTGGTGACGTGTTGGGCAGTTTTGACTATCCATTTAGAGCCTTCCCGTCTGCCACGGAGCAGTTTCTGTACTGTGCAGTGACAAGCTTGACAGGATGCGCTCTACTGCACGTCTGTAGAATGACGCGAATATAGTTGTACATAGTCCAGCTCCCTTCAGCCTCCTCAGAAAGTAGAGGCATTGGTGAGCTTTCCTGACTATGTAGGATGTGTTCTGGAGCCATGAGAGGTTGTGTGGAATGTGCACTCCCAGGGGTTTGAAACTGCTTTGTTGTCAATGTAAAGAGGGGTGTGTGGTGCAAGATCTCCTGAAGGTAATAACCATCTCCTTTTTTGTTTCAAATTATAGCATATTATTTTGATCTATCATCGGTCAATAGGAAGTAATATTTATTTACTTACGATCATCTTCCATTTCAAGTTCAATGGGATAATGATCTGAGACATCTTTGACCTGTAAAGTGAATTAAATGTAAAGCCTATTAATTGATTAAAATACCTAGGTCTGTAATTTTCATATTTAATCATACTAAATATTGCCTTTGATGCATTCTGAACATATGTTGGAAGATAGAGTCATGAATTCTGATATCTTAGATTACATGTGGACCCTATCATATATAGACTGCTCAGATAAAAACACATTCAGTAGTTTGGACATATTCACTAGATGATCAATGGGAAAACAACTGAAGATGTTCTCATTTGAGAACTAGCTTTAGAGTAAAAAGCATTTGGGTGCATACATCTGCACTTCAAAGATATCTGAAGAAGGGCCCATATCTAAGGAAGGATGTTGGAGAGGATCAAGAGGAAGTTTATAGGAATGATCCCAAGGATGAAAAGGTTAACATATGCAGAGGGTTTGATGGCTCTAGGCCCACGCTCACTGGAGCTTAGAAGGATGAGGGGAATCTTATTGAAACCTACTGAATATTGGACTCCTGGATGAAGTGGACATGGAGAGGACAATTCCAGTAGTGGGAGAATCTAGGATCAGAGGGCACAGCCTCAGAGTAAAAAGGTGTCCCTTCAGAATAGGGATAAGGAGGAATTTCTTCAGCCAGAGGGTAGTGAATCTGTGAAACGCACGCAAAATGCTGGAGGAGCTTAGCAGGCCAGGCAGCATCAATGGAAAGGAGTACAGTCGATGTTTCATCCAGTCCTGCTGACGAGCCTCAGCCCAAAACATCAACTGTACTCTTTTCCATAGATGCTGCCTGGCCTGCTGAGTTCCTCCAACATTTTGTGTGTGTTGCTCGGATTTCCAGCATCTGCAGATTTTCTCTTGTTTGAATCTGTGGAGTTCATTGCCACAGAAGATTGTGGAAGAGAAGTCATTTGGTAGATTTAAAGCAGATGTTGAGAAGTTCTTGATGAATAAGGGTATTAAAGATTACAGGGAAAATGGGGTTGGGAGGGAAAAAGTAAATCAGCAGGATCGAATGGTAGAAGAAATTCGATGGGCTTAATGGCCTAATTCTACTGGAGCAATGCCACAAGAACGCAGCATCCATCACAAAGGACCCCCTCTCTTCTTGCTGCTGCCATTAGGAAGGATGAACAGAAGCCTTAGGTCCCACACCACCAATCAGGAACAGTTAATACCCCCGAACCATCAGGCTGCAGAACCAGCATGGATGACTTCATTCATCACTAAATTGATTTCACAACCTACAGATTCACATTCAAGAACTCTATAGCTCATGTTCTCAGTATTATTTATTTATTTGTTTATTTGTTTCTTTCTTTGTTTTGTATTTGCAAGGTTTGTCTTTTGCACATTGGCTGTTTTGTCAGTCTTTGTGTGTAATTTTTCATTGACTCTTTTGTACAGTATTTCTTTGTTCTATAGTGGATCTCTGCAAGAAAATGAATCTCAAGGTAGTGACACATACATACTTTGATAAGAAAGTTACTTAGAACTTTAAACTTCATACTCCTATGCCTTACGGTTTTATGGTCTTAACCAGGAGGCAGCTGCTTAGTATTGCAGTAATGGAATGACAAACTTTGCCAAGGTTTCCCAAAAAAAGGGAAGCAAACACTTCATGAGATTGCAAAGGGAGCTGGAGAAGGCATGTAATAAGGGTAATGACACAATTGTAATGGGGGACTTCAATATGCAAGGGGATTGGGAAAATCAGGTTGGTGTCAGATCACAGGAGACAGAATCTGTTCAATGCCTACAGAATGGCTTTTTAGAGCAGCTTGTGCTTGCGCCTACTCGGGGAAAGACTATCTTAGATTGGATGTTGTGTAATAACCCAGATCTTATTAGGGAGCTTAATGTAAAAGAACCCTTAGGAGGCAGTAATTATAATGTGATTGAATTCATACTGCAATTTCAGAGGGAGAAGCATAACCAACATATATCAGTATCACAGTGGAATAAGGGGATTTACAAAGGCATGAGAGAAGAACTTGCCCAGGTGGATGAGGATACTGGCGGGGATGACGACAGAGTAGAGGTGACTAAAGCTTCTGGGAATAGCTGCAGGATAGATACGTCCCTCAGAAGAAGTTCTCAAATGGCAGGGATGACAAGGGAAGGACCGAGGAAACGGCATATAAGGTAGCAAAAGTGAGTAGAAGGTTAGATGATCCAACAAAAGGCAACTGAAAAAGCTATAAGAAGGGAAAAGATAAAGTATTTTTTTGCTGGTGGGGGAGGGGGATTGTTGCTGCCGCTTATGCACGGGAGGGGGGAGCTGGGAGGGACTTTGGGGTTCTAACATTTAACTGTCGCTCATTCTTTGGGGCACTCCTCTGTTTTTGTGGATGTTTTGCGAAGAAAAAGCATTTCAGGATGTATACTGTATCCTTCCAGTATCCTTCTCTGACATTAAATGAACCTTTGAAACCTCTGAAGAGTAAAAGGGAGGTGAGAGTTGATACTGGACCACTGGAAAATGATGCTGATGAGGTAGTAATGGGAGACAAAAAATGGCAGATGAACTTCATGGGTACTTTGCTTCTGTCTTCACTGTGGAAGATATTGGCAGTGTGCCAGAGGTCCATGAGTGTCATTGCTATTACTACAAAGGAAAAATTCTTAAGCGAACTCAAAGATCTTAAGGCGGATAAGTCACCTGGGCCAGATGGACTACATCACAGAGTTCTGAAAGAGGTTGTTGAAGAGATAGCACATGCATTGGTTATGATCTTTCAAGAATTACTTGAATCTGGCATGGTTCCGGAGGACTGTAAGATTGCAATGTCACTCCACTCTTTAAGCAGGGAGGAAGGCAAAAGAAAGGAAATTATAGGCCAGTTAGCCTAACCTCAGTGGTTGGGAAAGTGTTGGAGTCTATTATTAAAGGTGAGGTTTCAGGATATTTGGAGACTAATGATAAAATAAATCAAAGTCAGCACGGTGTCTGTGAAGGGAAATCTTGCCTGACAAATCTGTTAGAGTTCTTCAAGGAGGAAACAAGCAGGGTGGACAAAGGAGAGGCAGTGGATGTCATTTACTTGTATTTTCAGAAGGCGTTTGATAAGGTGCCACACATGAGGTTGCTTAACAAGACAAAGTATTATGGCGTTACAGGAAAGATACTGGCATGGATAGAGGAATGGCTGACAGGCAGGAGGCAGTGAGTGGGAATAAATGGGGCCTTTTCTGGTTGGCTGCCAGTGACTAGTGGTGTTCCTCAGGTGTCAGTATTGAGACCACTACTTTTCACATTGTTTGTCAATGATTTAGATAACGGAATTGATGGCTTTGTGGCAAAGTTTGCAGATGATATGAAGATAGGTGGAGGGATAGGTAGTGCTGAGGAAGCATTGTGATTGCAACAGGACTTAGACAAATTGGAAGGGTGGGTAAAAAGGTGGCAAATGGAATACAGTGTTGGGAAATGTATGATCATGCATTTTGGTAAGAGGAACAATAATGTGGACTATTATCTAAATGGGGAGAAAATTCAAACATCAGAGGTGCAAAGGGACTTAGGAGTCCTTGTGCAAGACTCCCAGAAGGTTAATTTACAGGTTGAGTCTGTGGTAAAGAAGGCAAATGCAATGTTGGCATTTATTTCAAGGGGAATAGAATATAAAAGCAAGGAAATAATGCTGAGCCTTTATAAGACACTAGTCAGGCCACACTTCAAGTATTGTCAACAGTTTTGGGCCCTATATCTCAGAAAGGATGTGTTTTTATTGGAGAGAGTCCAGAGGAGGTTCACGAGGATGATTCTGGGAATGAAGGGGTTAACATATGAGGACCGTTTGGCAGCTTTGGGCCTGTATTCACTGGAATTCAGAAGAATATATGGGGATCTCATTGAACCCTACTGAATGTTGAAAGGACTAGATAGGATGGATACGGAGAGGATGTTTCCTATGGTGGGGGTATCCAGAACTAGAGGACACAGCCTCAAAATTGAGGGGTGATCTTTCAGAACAGAGGTAAGGAGGAATTCCTTTAGCCAGAGAGTCGTGAATCTGTGAAATGCTCTGCCACAGACTCTGGTGGAGGCCAAGTCTGTGGGTGTATTTACGGCAGTAGTTTCCTAATTGGTCAGGGCATCAAAGGATATGGCGAGAAGGCAGGTGTATGGGGTTGAGTGGGATCCGGGATCAGCCATGATGGAATAGCAGATCAGACTCGATGGGCTGAATGGTCTAATTCTGCTCCTATGTCCTATGGTCTTATGCAGAGGATAAAACAACCCTCATGAAGAGTAAGCAGGACACCAACCCAATTTAATCTACCTTCAGGTACACTAGACCCAACAGGGCTTACCATTGCTATGTGGGCCATTTCAGCCACAGCAGACACTGCCTCCAGCATTTGAAAATACTAACTTGGCCACAAGGCTATCGTCTCTTAGGGAGCTTACATTAATATACCCAAATCAACTGCTGCAACCTGGGTCCTCAGTATTATGTTGGCAAATATTTTGCATTTTTCTAACATTGTGAGGAAATTCCATTCCAAATTAATATTTTTTTTATTTTTACCGTTTGATATTCGAGGTGATAGGCTTCCTGGAAATTGAAGACCTTCACTGAGCCAGGAACTATGGTGTCAAGCAGTCCATCTGTGGTTACAACAAACCTAAAGAATAAAAGCAAAGTCATGTCAAGATGAGAATGCAGATGAACTGAAGCAAATTTTGAGATAGAAAATACATGCAGTACAAATATTTGAGTCAATGTGCTCTGAACAATACCTGTCATAGGCACAGTGTGTGTTTCTACTAACAGTTGTATCTACATTATCACCAATCAACCAACGGAATTTCTCATATTTACGCAATCGTATTTTGGACCAGTCCTCCTCCTTGACATAACTACAAGCTGCATTGTAATCTCCAAGTATCAGAATGTTCTGTGTGATAAAAACCAAGAGACAATGAAGTGAGTTAGATTGGATGTGTTCTACTGCAATGAGTGAGTAAGCTGTTATTTGGGAGCATAAATTACATGATCAAAAAGTACTGAACACTGTTACATCTGTCAAAATAGCTAATATTTTATTTTATATAACCAAATACAAATAAAAATAAAAACAAGCTTTTAGGAGTATGCTATTTAAAATAATAGTTCAGCAGAGGGAATTTCACTTTGTAGTAAAACAAAATTATGAAAACACTCAGCACATCAGGAAGCACCTGTGGAAAGAAAATATAATTAATGTCTTTCTCCTTCCACAGATGCTACCTGACCTGTTGAATGTCGCTGGCATTTTCTGTTTTCATCCCACATTTCAGCACCTCTGGTTTTACTGAACTTCACACTGTTCTGCTTATTTAATTCGCCTTATTTGACATTAGCAAGAGATGAAACATCAGCTATGCTGTGATGAAAGGAACCAGAGCATTATTAATCAGTTGCTCGATCTATTGTGCTATCTAGAATAAACCAGAAGTGTTAATATCGCTACCTTTCAATGAAAGAAATATATTTTTCTATACAATCTACCTTTTGGTCTGCTTTTGGTATAGCAATGTTTGTTCCATGAGCGAAGAAGATGAATCTAACTGGATAATTTTAATTGAACCTTTGATGTTGAGTGGAGTTGGGGTTGATCACCAGATTTACTGCTCATTCTCTGTCCCAAGTATGCTTAGATGGACAATTTTAATAGTCCCCTGGTTATTTTGCAATTTAGATGCCTATACATAATGAGGGGACTACAGAATGAATCCAAAGCTCCTGAAGCTTGTTCCGTGCCTTGTGCCACCAAGTTATGTCCTCTGCTGTATTTATATCCAGTTCATGGTCAGTTCCTTGGCCAGATTTTCTCATATATTTATGCACACTTGTACAGTTTGGGGTATACCTATTGAAGATTGGAAGGCCTAAATAGACTGGTTGTGTAAAGGATGGTTTCTATAGTGGGATAGGCTAGGACCAGAGGGTATAGCCTCAGAATAGAAGGACATCCCTTTAGAACAGGGGTGAGGAGCAACTTCAATAGCTAGGAAGTGGTGAATCTGTGGAATTCACTCCCACAGATGGTTGTGGAGGCCTAGTCATTGGATATATATAAAGCAGAGGTTGATAGGTTCTTGACAAGTAAGTGCGTTGAAGGTAATGGGGAGAAGGCAGGAGAATGAGATTGAGAGGGATAATAAATTAGCTATGATGAAATGGCAGAGCAGACTCAATGGGCTGAACAGACTAATTAATCGGCCCCTATGTTTTAGAGTTTTATGGTATTTGTTACGTAAATATAAATGGCTGCCATTCCATGGATCATAGGATTGTGATGTGGATTTGCACCTAAGGTTCATCAATTGTCAAAATTCTGTTCTCGGTTCCCTATCAAAAGAGATGAGTAACAGGATCTAGTGTGCTCACACAGGATACAAGAACCTCAAAGACTGCATTATGCCAAAATTGCCCTGCTATTGTCAAACAAAGGTATGAGTGAGGAGGAAGCTGGCAGAGACTCAGACAAAAATAGACTGTAACCAAATTATTGGGAACTTACTGGAGAACGACAGGTTACTGGGAGGAAAGAAGACAAAAAAGTGGAGCGTAAAAACAAAGCTGAGGTAGAAAGATTGTTCATAAAATAGTTCATTGAGTAGATGGATGTTTAATGCAATAATGTTGAATGCAGATTTGCCAATTGGCTTTGTCAACAATACCTCTGTATTGAAGTGTTTTCTTGCATCAGCCCAAACGTCATATAGGGCATCAACCTCTCTGACAGCATAACTTGGACTGGTGTGGATGGCTGCCAGAACAAAGTCCTTCACAACTGTCAATACAAATTGTACCACATGTTATTAGGAAGAAGTTTGTGAAAGCTGTTTATTTTGTTACACCCATCAGAGGTATTTTAAAGACAAAATAAATATAGAACTTGAATTATACTGTAATTAGATCACTATTTAATCATTGGCCAAAAATAACATATAGTATCAGCTGTAACCATTTCCACAAAATGGATAATTGGGAAGGGAGCACAATGGAGGTTTAATGCCAAATGTCAACTTAGCACCATTGACCAAAGACAAATTTCTACTCCAAAAACCTGCCATTTCAAAGCATTGCCTCCAAGAATCAGAAAAAAGAAGTAAATGCATAACATCAAGAAACAAGCTAAAATGAGACAGTTTCTAAAACAAGACTTCATTTACTAGGAGCTAGAAAACAATACAATTGGGCAAGTATTTCAGAACATACTTTTCAAAAATTCATCACTTTAAAAATTATTCTATTACTATCTGTAAGAGCGCATACATGCTGCTATTTTATTAGTATAACTCAATTGGATATTGTTACCAAAATAAGGATATATCAGAATATATTAGGATTTATCAAAATATTTAAATATCTATCAGAATATTCATAACGTTTGAAGAACCACATCTTAATTAAATAAAAATGACAGTGAATCCATTCAGAAGAATCCATCAGTTGCCAGATACATAACTAGTTTCTCAAACTAAAGACAGGAGTAAAATATTTTTAAATATGAAAATACAAGCATTTGTGCCAAAGTAAAAACAGTTTAACTTTAAGTGCCTAGCTGATGGCCAGGAAGGAGGTGACAATTGGTGAATTCCTGCTATGCTTATTGGCTGGTTTTGTAGATGGGTTTGGTTCCAACAGTGTAAAAGATGGTGGTCTCTGTATAGCTTGCTCTTGATACTCCCTAATTTGGCTGATTTTGTGTAATTTTCATTGGTGATGCTAGCAGTAGTACCAGGCATTCTCAGTATAAGATAAAGTAATGTGTTGCAGATTTAAAATTTGACCTCTGGGTTGGTAGGATGCACAGTTGTGCTCCAGTCTTAAATGTGATGAATTTGTGATCTCTAGTAACTTGTCAGTTGCCTGAATTACAGAGAAGAAAGATCAGATTGTGGATTATCGAAAGCCTTACAACATCATGCTAAGGAGAAATCATGTGAAAGCTAAAACCAGCCTGCCATCCTTCTATCGGTCAAATGATTTTCTGTAAGGTGGAAAAGATACTGTAAAATTTTAATGAAATAATTAAAAAACTTGCAATGTCATGAAAAACCTTGACTCTGGAATCGTAGAGTAGTAGATCATTTGTACTTCAAGATTAGAAGATGGATAATCATAACACTTAAAATAGATTTATTTTTTATCAGGTTCACCTGAATAAATTACAGTTTCAGTTAGCCAAAATTTTCTCAAAAAAAATCAAAAGAAATGCTTAGTAACCAGATGACTAATCCTTACTTGTGGTGAGAGAGTGAAAGTGCACTATAAAAGGTTCACGCATGAACGTGTCAGTCCCACATTTTTCACACCCATCATCGAAGTGGTACCATCCCATAGGCTTGAGAATTTTTTCTCTGTCAAAATTAGACCCCAGAGAATGAAACTCATAAAATTAAAAAGTCATTGAACATTGTAATTATATAATAATTTTATAAGCAGTATGTGCTTAAAATATAGTCTGCAGACATGTTTCTGAATGTTTCTCAACAGCATTTCAAGATGCAAAATCTAAATTTCACTCCTATTTTTGTTCCCTGTTTCAATGGTTCCTCTTTGTGAATATATTGCATTTGTATTAGCTAGTCCCATTTACTTGTATTTGGCCTACATCCATCTAAATCTTTAAATCAATGGATAATATGTATTTTTAAAAATCTTAAATTGTCCACTGATCATGTAATGATTCCAGTTACAATGGTGATAGGGGTGAGCATTCATATGAGCAGTGCTGATACTATGGAAAAAGCACTCACAGGATTGGAAATGAAAGGAAATAGCTAAATTTTGAGTAACTCGAGCTATAAATCAAGTAAATTAGATTGTCACAAGGAAGCAGGGTCCATGATCGTTCCAGAGCGGTGGTGGGGAATAAGGTGAGTGTGCTGTTCAGCCGGATGGCAAGAAGTGGAGAAATGTCTGCTTTTTCTAAATATCTGAACCTCTAACCAGGTATTTCCATCATTGTCTAGTCAATTTTCAGATCTGCAGCTTTTCCATCATATTTTATGTTTTGTGTCTTTTTAGGGATTCTGAAAAAATACTTGTATATAGATCCATGGTTTTTCCTCCTTTCAGTTCATGAATCAAAGGAGATCATGGGATGGGGGAACTTACTCAGTTAAGAAAATAGAACAATTTTAGCAGAACAAGTAAATAAATCCAGGTAACATAACTCATCTGCCTTAACCCAAAGTTCCATCAGTACAACATAGAATAAAATATCTGAACTAAAATAGATGACATACTTGTATACAAATGCATATTTTTCCTTATAAGAACTGCGTCCAAGGTAGTCAGAGATAATGAAGTTGTAGCTTAGGTGGGTTGCACTGAAAAGAAAACATTTTTTAGTGTCTTAAAATAATTCATGCAAATTTCCAAGTGGAAAAGTATGCAATATCTTCAAGTTATGCTCAAGATGAAAAAAAACATTTTAAAGTGGGAGGCAATATCTGTCAGATCCAAACATTGGCTTCAATTTTGAATTCCATCTTCAGTAGGTATTTTCCATTTCCAATAAAATCTTATTCAATTGTGCAGCATGAAAACCTCATTAGAGAGAGTAAAGTAATTGTTAATCAGATTAAAATATCAGATCAAAATAATAACATTACACATTTCTACTTGGAAAAAAGATACAGGCTATCTAGTTTAGCTATGCCTCTCCTCTCATAATTTTACAATCTTCTATCAGGTGTCCTCTCAGCCTCTGTTATTCCAGAGAAAACAACCCTAGTTTGTCCACCCTCTCCCAATAGTACCTACCCTTTAATCCAAGCACGTTTTGGAATTGTTGATACTATTTGTCATTTTTGGCCAATGATGAAATAGATATCTAATTATAATTGCAGTTCTATTTTTTTGTCCTTAAAAGGCCTTCACTAAATCCTCTATCTCCTTCCTCTATCTTGAGATGACCAGAACTGAATGCAATACTCCAAATGCAGTCTAACTAGAGTTTTATAAAGCTCCAACATAATTTCCCAGCTCTTGAATTCAGTTCTTCAAATAATAAAGTTAAGCATAGCATACACCTTCTTTATTACCCTCTTCACCTGCGTAATGACTTTCAGGGTGCTCTGGACTTGGATATTGCTACCTGCTCTGACTATGTCTCTTGATCTTATAACCCTCAGTAGATTTTCTCTCTGCCTCTGCTGCTGCAAAGAAATTACAAACAATAGGAGTTACTGTATGGATCCCTGCAGAACAATGCTAGCCAAGGATCTTTGATCAGAGTAAGATCTGTCGGCCATTCAAGCCAATTCTGAATTCAAACAACCAAGTCACTGTAGATTCCATGCATCTTAAATTTTTACCATGAGGGAACTTGTCTAATGTCTTACAAAAGTTCATGTAGACAACATCCACTGCTCTACATTCATCAATCACTTATTGATTAATACTGTTCTCACTTTGGCACCACTGCAAGTTCTTTCCATAATGGCCTTCAAATTCTATTACACCTAAAACATCCTTCTAAGTGGGCAATACAGTAGAATGCAACAGTGAACTTTGGATCTCAAGCACAGCTGAAGCAACCTAACTGATAGACTTCATAATATAGTTCTGAGTTATTTCCAAAATATGACAACCACCACAGCAGTTCAAGGTGTAACTGGAGGATCAGAGTGGCTGATGGCACTGGCCAATTTGGTCTGAGCTCTCGCCAGTGCAATGGGGGAGTGCATGGGGTCCTGGCTGTTATGAATGGTTGGGATGGGTTGGCAACTCGGGAGATTGGTGTCTTGTGATGATAATCAGTGAGACTAGCAGTTCAGGAGATTGATGCCTGCAAAGCAAGGCACTATAGTTTCATGTCAGCATGGAGACTGGGCAGAGATAGTGAGTTTAGCACAACCTTATGGCAGGAGGGGAGTGAGAAAGGATCAATTGACTCTACTGACAGGTATTCTAGTCTATTGCTCCTTTTGGAAGAATATCTTGTGTCAGAATGATCCAAATTTGTCTGCAATACTCTAAATGGAGCACTGCACAGGAAACAGTAGCATCCTGTATACCCTGATAAGAAGGTTATGTCAGGAGCACAAGGTGAGTCATACCTGAAAGCTCTGGGTCGAATTTCCAGTGAGGCACCATGCAACTTGGAAATGGTTGTTCACTCCAGAAAAGATTAATTTTTGGTTGTATAATGCATAAGAAAATGGAATCATGCACGTATATTTTTCAGAAAGTCTACTAACACTTCAACGTCCTAGTTTTCAGTTCTCAGGATTGACTTCCAGAAATGCAGCCCCACCTGTCAATCATCTCTGCCACTAGCTTTAAGCAGGAGACTCATGATGTAGAATGGTGATGTGGCCTAGCAGTTGAAATCTTCAGATTTCACACAGTTAAAATCAGCACAGCTTATTATTCACCTAAACCTCAGCTTGCATTATTCTGCTACTGCGTTGAAACTGTGATTAAAGTTTCTTGTTACTTACCGATTCAGGTCTTCCACGAGATTTGTAATTGCATTGTTATCAGAATGCATGACTTCTTCAATGGTGATGAGATCATACCTTTGTAAAATCTAATGAAGAACTAAATTAAGTGCTTACTCGATATGCTTCTGTCACAAAATGTGTTTCTGAATTGTGCTTACCTGGATAAGAATGTCATGAGTTACGGGATCATCAAGTTTTGACTGACCAAATCTCTGGATATTAAATGCCGCAATCTTAAGTCCCTGACTCCCTTGCAGAAAGCAGCCAATCACAATCAGCATCACGTGAAATTCCATGGTCTTAATTTTGGATTCAAGGGGAATTGGAAAATTAATAAAAATTAATAAAGAGTATATGCTTAAAATTTCAAGTGGAAGTTTAATTAACAAAGCAAAATAACCCAAAATGTAAATCTGAAGTAAGAACAGAAAATGCTGGAAACATTCAGCAGATCCCAGCATGTCTTAGCTAAATTCAGAAGATGAAGCTTAAATTCCTACATGTCTAACCAATGCTCTTCCCACGGTGCTCTCAGCTGGATCAGCTCTGACTCCAGCAGTTGAGCACTAACATACTAATGCATTTTATGTCAGCTACATATCAAGGAGGGCTTACATAATGTCTGTGGCCCTTTACACCTGAAAGTAGTTTACATATTTTACTTTATTAGATGTTTTAAATATTTACTGTCACTTTCAGGTGACTCAATAAATGTAACATTTTTTCTTTTCTTTTATATAAAGAATTGTAGTAAATTTGAACATATTTTAGAGCCAATTAAAATAATTCAAAATGCTTTGGCAGTGATGATCTGTCAATGGATATTATAGCATTACAGAGGAAAGGTGGCAGTATCTGCACATGAGATCTGCTTACAATACAGAGCTGGCTTTGTGTGGTGAACTACATATACCTGTCTAGACACGCCCCCCCCCCCCCCCCGGCTGACTGCTCCTGTGGCTCCTCCCACAGACCCCGGTATAAAGGCGATTGGAGGCACAGCCCCTTCCTCAGTCTCCAGGATGTTGTGTAGTGGGCTCTTGCTGCTTGTGCTTTCTTCCAGCCAATAAAAGCCTACCTTAACTCACGTCTCTGAGAGTTATTGATGGTGCATCACTCTGCCTTGTGATATGCCTCAGAATCTCAGTCTCACCAGACCTTTGTATCTGGAACAGGTTGGGGCTCAGGCAGTTTGGCAGTGTGTTCAACTGGGGGACCAGGTGCAGGATGATCTAATGGCCGTTCACTCTGAACTGTAACATTAACCCTATTACTCTCACCACAGATGCTGCCTGACCTGCCGAACATTAACAGTAATTTATATTTTACTTGCAGCTTAGTTAGACACAAAATCGTGAATATTAACAAAATAACTTTTTCATGATGTTCCTTGATTGAGTTCATTATAATGTATAAAGTAATGTAACAACCTCAAATCCCATTTATTTTTGTGAAATGATACATCTATCAGTTGACATTTCAAACGACTCTACAAAATCCTCTTACTACTAATCTCTCTAAAGTAGCACTCTTTTGGTATTCATCCATTAAAAACTAACATGTAAAACAGGAATTAACTTGATTCATCCTCTGTCATTACCATAATTTTATGATTATAGCTTCTGCAACTATTCCTGAGTTCATTTTATTCTGTAATGAAATTCTGAACATTTCTTTAATAACTCCTGCATGTTTTATAAACCTGACTTTCTATCTCTTCATCCATTGCTTCTTGGTTTACCTTATTTTCTCATCTTAATTTTTCATGCCCATATTACAGACTCCATGTAACAGTGGCCTTCATTTAGATGTCTCAAAACTAAACCTGTCCAAAGGCAAATACGAAACCCAACATGATCTACATTTAAAATTCTGTATTCCAGGTTATGAAGAGATTTAAATTTCAAATCAGTATAAGTTTTTCAGAACTATTTCCAAACTCCTTTCAGAAATAAGATTTATTTAAGGTCCTTTCCAAATTTTATTCCACTGGAATTAAGACTGACTTTGTTTGACAAAAGATGGATGAGAAATCTTTCTGAAGTCTGGCAATTTTCCTCTTCTCGCTCTGTCTTAATGCAGGATCCTGGCCTGAAACACCAACGTACACCTTTTGCCTCCACAGATACTGCTTGACATGCTGAATTCTTCCAGATTCTCTTACTGAGAGATCCTTTTGGATTATCTTCCAGGTAGAGACAATGAATTTAAATCACAGCAAGAGGCGGAGAGGGAAGAGGTAAAAGAAGCTCGAAGAGAAGCTGATTTTTTTTAACTGATCACGGCAAAGAGGCTAGACTGTACAGGCGCATGACGTAGCACACCAAAGGTTTAAAAAGATAGACCGCCATATACAGCGGCCATCATCGGAGTGGACTGAGGCAGAGTGGGTCGGCTTTGGCTCAATCAGGCTTTGGTGGGAACAGGCAGAGGCGAGGTTTGAACGGGGCACAACTGCGCAAGCGCGTGAAAGTCGGCCCGTGAGGCAGCAGGAGAATTTAAATAGCGAGCAGAGGCTGAGTACGAGCTTCACTCCAGGTGAGGTAAGGCCGGCTAAACTCCTTTAATTAATCTAATTAGATTAGGAGTAGGTAATGGAGGCAGCAGTTAGGGCAGTTGAGTGCTCCGTTTGCAGTATGTGGGAAGTCAGGGCGAGCACAGCTGTCCCTGATGACTACACCTGCGAAAGGTGCATCCAGCTGCAGCTCCTGACAAACCGTGTTAGGGAACTGGAGCTGGAGCTGGATGAACTTCGGATCATTCGGAAGGCAGAGGCAGAAATAGTCAGGAGACAGGTAGTTAGGTGACTGTCAGGAGAGGGAAGGGGAATAGACAGAAGAGCAGAGCACCCCTGTGGCCATTCCCATCAACAATAAGTATACCGTTTTGGACACTGTTGGTGGGGACGACCTACCAGGGACAAGTTGCAGTGGTTGCGTCTCAGGCACCGAGACTGGACCCTCAGCTCAGAAGGGAAGGAGGGAAAAGAAGAGAGCAGTAGTGATAGGGGATTCGATAGTTAGGAGGACAGATAGGAGGTTCTGTGGAAGAGATCAAGAATCCCGGATAGTCTGTTGCCTCCCTGGTGCCAGGGTCCGCGATATCTCGGATCGAGTTCTCAGTATTCTCAAGAGGGAGGGTGAGCAGCCGGATGTCGTGGTCCATGTAGGGACCAATGACGTGGGTAGGAAGAGTGAGGAGGTCCTGAAAGGTGAGTTTAGGGAGCTAGGTGCCAAGTTAAAGGACAGGACCTCCAGGATAGAAATCTCAGGATTGCTACCAGTGTCACGTGCAGGTGGGTTTAGAAATAGTAAGATAATGCAGATCAACACGTGGCTGAAGACATGGTGCAGGAGGGAGGGCTTCAGATTTATAGATAATTGGGCAGCTTTCCAGGGAAGGTGGGACCTGTTCCAGCGGGACGGTTTACATCTGAACTGGAGGATGACAAATATTCTTGCAGGTAGGTTTGCTAGAGAGGCTCCAGTGGATTTAAGCTAGGTATGAGGGGGGAGGGGAACCCGAGTGTAGGAACATATGTATGGGAGAAGGAAGAAAAAGAAGATAGTAAAGTTCTTTGTACTGTTAGAGATAAACAGAGAGGAACAGGTGGAGAATTTCTTAAATGCATTTATTTTAATGCTAGGAGCATTGTAAGAAAGGTGGATGAGCTTAGAGCATGGATTGATACCTGGAAATATGATGTTGTAGCTATTAGTGAAACATGGTTGCAGGAGGGGTGTGATTGGCAACTAAATATTCCTGGATTTCGTTGCTTCAGGTGTGATAGAATCGGAGGGACAAGAGGGGGAGGTGTTGTGTTGCTTGTCAGAGAAAATATTACAGCAGTGCTCTGGCAGGATAGATTAGAGGGCTCATCTAGGGAGACTATCTGGGTGGAATTGAGGAATGGGAAAGGTGTAGTAACACTTATAGGGGTGTATTATAGACCACCTAATGTGGAGCGAGAATTGGAGGAGCAAATTTGCAAGGAGATAGCAGATATTTGTAGTAAGCACAGGGTTGTGATTGTGGGAGATTTTAATTTTCCACACATAGACTGGGAAGCCAATACTGTAAAAGGGCTGGATGGTTTGGAATTCGTAAAATGTGTGCAGGATAGTTTTTTGCAGTAATACATAGAGGTACCAACTAGAGAAGGGGCATTGTTGGATCTCCTGTTAGGGAATGAAATAAGTCAGGTGACGGAGGTATGTGTTGGGGAGCACTTCGGGTCCAGTGATCACAATACCATTAGTTTCAATATAATTATGGAGAAGGATAGGACTGGACACAGTGTTGAGATTTTTGATTGGAGAAAGGCTAACTTTGAGGAGATGCGAAAGGATTTAGAAGGAGTGGATTGGGACAATTTTTTTATGGGAAGGATGTAATAGAGAAATTGAGGTCATTTAAAGGTGAAATTTTGAGGGTACAGAATCTTTATGTTCCTGTGAGGTTGAAAGGAAAGGTTAAAAGTTTGAGAGAGCCATGGTTTTCAAGGGATATTGGAAACTTGGTTAGGAAAAAGAGACATATCTACAATAAATATAGGCAGCATGGAGTAAACGAGGTGCTCGAGGAATATAAAGAATGTAAGAAGAATCTTAAGAAAGAAATTAGAAAAGCTAAAAGAAGATATGAGGTTGCTTTGGCAAATAAGGTGAAAATAAATCCGAAGGGTCTCTACAGTTATATTAATAGCAAAAGGATAGTGAGGGATAAAATTGGTCCCTTAGAGAATCAGAGTGGACAGCTATGTGTGGAGCCGTAAGAGATGGGGGAGATTTTGAACAATTTCTTTTCTTCGATATTCACTAAGGAGAAGGATATTGAATTGTGTAAGGTAAGGGAAACAAGTAGGGGAGTTATGGAAACTATGACGATTAAAGAGGAGGAAGTACTGGCGCTTTTAAGGAATATAAAAGTGGACAAATCTCCGGATCCTGACAGGATATTCCCTAGGACCTTGAGGGAGGATAGTGTAGAAATAGCAGGGGCTCTGACAGAAATATATCAAATGTCATTAGAAATGGGGATGGTGCCGAAGGATTGGCGTATTGCTCATGTTGTTCCATTGTTTAAAAAGGGTTCTAAGAATAAACCTAGCAATTATAGGCCTGTCAGTTTGACATCAGTGGTGGGTAAATTAATGGAAAGTATTCCTAGAGATGGTATATATAATTATCTAGATAGACAGGGTCTGATTAGGAACAGTCAACATGGATTTGTGCATGGAAAGTCATGTTTGACAAAACTTATTGAATTTTTTGAAGAGGTTACTAGGAAAGTTGACGAGGGTAAAGAAGTGGATGTTGTCTAAATGGACTTCAGTAAGGCCTTTGACAAGGTTCCGCACGGAAGGTTAGTTAGGAAGGTTCAATCGTTAGGTATTAATATTGAAGTAGTAAAATGGATTCAACAGTGGCTAGATGGGAGATGCCAGAGAGTAGTGGTGGATAACTGTTTGTCAGGTTGGAGGCCGGTGACTAGTGGTGTGCCTCAGGGATCTGTACTGGGTCCAATGTTGTTTGCCATATACATTAATGATCTGGATGATGGGGTGGTAAATTGGATTAGTAAGTATGCAGATGATACTAAGGTAGGTGGCGTTGTGGATAATGAAGTAGGTTTTCAAAGTTTGCAGAGAGATTTAGGCCAGTTAGAATAGTGGGCTGAATGATGGCAGATGGAGTTTAATGCTGATAAGTGTAAGGTGCTACATTTTGGTAGGAATAATCCAAATAAGACATATATAGTAAATGGTAGGGCATTGAAGAATGCAGTAGAACAGAGTGATCAAGGAATAATGGTGCATAGTTCCCTGAAGGTGGAATCTCATGTGGATAGGGTGGTGAAGAAAGCTTTTGGTATGTTGGCCTTTATAAATCAGAGCATTGAGTATAGGAGTTGGGATGTAATGTTAAAATTGTACAAGGCATTGGTAAGGCCAAATTTGGAGTATTGTGTACAGTTCTGGTTACTGAATTATAGGAAAGATGTCAACAAAATAGAGAGAGTACAGAGAAGATTTACTAGAATGTTACCTGGGTTTCAGCACCTAAGTTACAGGGAAAGTTTGAACAAGTTAGGTCTTTATTCTTTGGAGTGTAGAAGGTTGAGGGGGGACTTGATAGAGGTATTTAAAATTATGAAGGGGATAGATAGAGTTGACGTGGATAGGCTTTTTCCATTGAGAGTAGGGGTGATTCAAACAAGAGGACATGAGTTGAGAGTTAGGGGGCAAAAGTTTAAGGGTAACACGAGGGGGAATTTCTTTACTCAGAGATCGGTAGCTGTGTGGAACGAGCTTCCAGTAGGAGTGGTAGAGGCATGTTCGGTATTGTCATTTAAAGCAAAATTGGATAGGTATATGGACAGGAAAGGAATGGAGGGTTATGGGCTGAGTGCGGGTCAGTGGGACTAGGTGAGAGTAAGCGTTCGGCACAGACTAGAAGGGCCGAGATGGCCTGTTTCCATGCTGTAATTGTTATATGGTTATATGGTTATAATGAAACCTTCTTTGTGTAACCCAACTGCTGGAAAGGAACAGCTCCAATAAAGGGTTGTTAATAGGTATCATGTAAATTGAATTACTTTCCCTCCGAAAAGTAAGTATTTCCAAGACATTTGCAAGTTATTGGTATAAACAGCAGGGCAATGATTTTGCAATTTTGTCCGTCGTGGCTGCAGTTCAGCCACAATTTTTCAAAGTTCATCTTCCAATTTAACTATCATGGGTAGTCATGATTCTGTTTTTTGGTAGTGTTAAGAACAATGATAGGCATCCTCAGGAGATAAAGATTTTTAACTTATAAACTGCACAAAGGAAATGCACACCAAATTGGCTTTCACAGCTTTGCTCTTCAGACAAGTGGCTTCAAATACTCTAGAGCAAACCAGTGAAAAGTGACCCCCTTGAGTTACCTCATTCCACTGTGCTTTTACAGACAGTGGAGCTGTAAAAATAGATAACAACCATAATTCATTTTACAGTAAAATTGATGCTTCCTCAAATGTCATTGTTACCTTTCAATAAAATAATGTATGCAAGTTATTATTACTGTATTTACAAAACCGAATTTGAACTGTTTACAAATACCACATTAGCAATATCAGCATTTCTACATTTGAAAACAAATGTACAGTAACCTTATAAAAGGCATAGAGTAATCGTGTGGAGTTTAGATGTACTGTACCTGTTGATTAGACTCAGTCCCAATGTGATGTACTTTGACGAAGTGAGACTACAGTTACTTTGTTTTTCCACCTACTAATATATACTTTGGCTTGATAAGCATTACTGATTAGTCTCTTTCACCCATGGGGAAATTTGTGTTAAGCCCACCTGCTTTTGGAGGTTAAGGTGCTGTGAAATAACACCTGTGTATGTTTGTATGAGTATTTCTGGGATTGAGGTGGGAATGTTTTCCTGGATAGTGCATGTCTCCAAATGTTTTTTGATAAAATTTAAGTACTTAGATATATTAATCTCTACATAAAAAGCATAAGCATTCTGTTTACAGACTTCTAGCCTCAAATAGATTTGTTTTGGCCTATCACTTTATATAAAAATATAGAAATGGAAATAAGCTTAGGTCCATGGGCTTGTGCAAACATCGAATAAACACTCAGTGGCAACTTTATCAGGTACCTCCTGTATCTAATAAAGTGGTTATTGAGTGTACGTTTGTGGCCTTCTGCTGGTGTCGCAGATCCACTTGAAAGTTCAGCGTATTATGTGTTGAGAGTTGCTCTTCTGCATGCCACTATTGTATTTGAGTTACTGTTGCCTTCCTGTCAGCTTGAACCAGTCTGGCCATTCTTCTCTGACCTCTCTCATTAACAGGGCACTTTTGCACACAGAACTTCCGCTCACTGGATGCTTTGTTTTGTTTTACGTTGCATTCTCTGTAAACTCTAGAAACTGATGTGCATGAAATTCCCAGGAGATCAGCAGTTTCCGAGATACTCAAACTTTCAGAAAGTGTCTCAGTCCGGCACCAATAATCATCCCACGGTATGTGATGGATATTCGCTTTCTAGGCCTCTCGTTCATGTTTGCTAAATTCACTTTCCAAACATAGCAGCTGCCACTTGTAAGATCACAAACAGTTATAAGTAAGCTTCCAACTAATATGCTTTGTTTAGCTTCTGGTCTTAAAAGGGAGTCAGTCTTCAATTCTTAACATGTAAGTGGAAAGCAGTAATCAGCTTGATGCTTAAAACACAGCTTTTCTCTTTATAGCTCAGACTGGCTGGCTCATCCCACGTAGCTCAAAGAGGTGCTGTATAAGACAATGGGTTATTTAATTTGGCTTGCTTCAAAACAAACAAGCTGACTAAATTGCTTAGTTCAAAGAAGTTTGCAGACCAAATGGATAATATCACACTGCATATCAAAGAACTATTTTGTTTATAGTTGGAAGGTTTATGTAATCAAGAAAATTCACTTTATAGCATTAATTATAGCTAGCTAGCAACTGTGTCTCCAAAAAGTTTTTGGAACATTTGTGTAGAAAGGACATCTGTGGAAATATCACAGGTTTGTGAAATCAAGAAACGTGCAAGAAACACCGGGTGAATTAGAATCCATTCCTCTAGCTTCGGTTCCTAAGACAGATGACTTGTATGTCTTCTTAGTTTATAGGAATCATACCTGTGTTTTGGTAATATTTTGTCCTTTGTGTTTAGAAATGGTTTGTAATTTGGATATGTTTAAGGTAGAAATCCTCTGTGAGTTTTAAATGTATTTTAAAAGTGTTGTGTAGGTTTAAATGTGTATCACTGAAAATAAGTGAAATGTGTTTTAAATTACATTGTTAGCTGGTAATATCTTTCCCTTGGCAGGAAGAGGGGACCCACTGCTTGAATAGTGGGCATTGGCAGCTAAGTTTGCCATGGAGAATAAACAGGGAAGCAAACTAATCTTTGAAGATTGGGTAGTTACAGTATAATCTCCTTTCAGTGAGAGTACTCTTGGCTATTTTGTATCCAATGGGGCTTAAGTTCTTCATATGAGTTTAGAACTTTGTGGTCAGCAAACCCAATAACATCGTAAGAAGGACACATTTCTTCCGCATTCTGATGTTTAGTCTGAACGAGAACTAAACCTTTTGATCATGTCTACATGCTTTTATGCATTGAGTTGCTGACACATGATTGGCTGATGACATATTTGCATGAACAAGCAGGTGTACAGGTGTGCCTACTAAAGTGGCCGTTGAATTTATTTTTGCTTTAATATGCTACTCTTCATCTGCTGCTGCAGATGGTTGGATTCAGAGGCTTCTTGACCACAAGAAAACATCATAGTCAAGGTCAATTTCATCTTTATTCAGAAATTTTAGAGCAGACGGCAGTAATCATTGAATCTGGGTTCAGCATAATCTGATGCATTCAGGAGCATCTCAGGCAGTGCATCGATCTTTTGATCATTAGTGTAAATAAGTTGTGCTGAGAAGTATGTTGGATCTAATTACTATATTATCTTATTCTGTCATTATTTAAAGACCTAAGGTAGGGTTTTTCCAGAAGGAACATGAGAAACATTATAGCTTGGAATTTCTTTGGTTGTGAACAATACTTACAGGTTTTAGCACATGTCCAATAAAGTTCTGATAATGAACATGGTGGGAATTGCCAGCTTTTGTCTGCAGTATTGAATTATAGCTGGAATAAAAAGCTATGGTGCCTATAAACATGCAGTTTAGAGAAACAAATACAAGGAAGCATACAAAAATAGAAATGAAAAATGTCCCAAACAAAGTCCAGATGCAATACAAATTTGCAAAGACAGATAAAAGGAGTAATCAACACAAAAGTGGACAGCAAGAGAAAGGTCCAAGCAATAATGTGCATCGTTATGTTTTATAACTCCAAAACATAAAAGTAATTGAAAGAAAAACATGGGTAACCAGTAGGCTGCGCTGCACACGGCAGCAGCGGCCTTTTGGATCTGGTGCCAGTTTAATTTAGTTTTTAATTTAGTAATTTAATTTAATTTTAAGGCACAGTTAGGGTTTAGGGTAATGGATAACAGAGTGACTATCTACCATCGCCAGGTACTGCTACAATACAGAGATCGTCCAAAAACAAACCTTCATGAAAATCTGCTGGTTGGATTGCGCGACCTCGGCTTGCTGAGGGAATCGGGCCTGCAGTCCTCGGAGTCGCCTGATGCCAGTGGCCGGAGGTGGGGACGTCATAAGCGGTGTGCGAGGAAGCAGAAGCAAGGCGAGCGGGCAGGAGTCAGGGCCAGGAGAAAAGTAAGTCCTAGCCGGTTGGCTCTCCCGTCCATTCTGCTCTCCAGTGGACATTAAATTGGACTACATCTGTGGCAACGAAATACTCGGTGTAAGTACAGAAACGGACGGAATCCCAGACGCCCCCATTCGGCTGTTTATTTATGTAACAGAATTTCCCCCAAGCCATCGGACTACCAACCTACTGCCCTCTGCTGTGCCTACTGTCTTGTTTATCATTTATTGTAATGCCTGCACTGTTCTGTGTACTTTATGCAGTCCTGCGTAGGTCTGTAGTCTAGTGTAGTTTTTGTGTTGGTTTACGTAGTTCAGTGTAGTTTTTGTATTGTTCATGTAGCACCATGGTCCTGAAAAACGTTGTCTCATTTTTACTGTGTACTGTACCAGCAGTTATGGTCGAAATGACAATAAAAAGTGACTTGAACTTGACTTGATTTGACTTGGGTGCTCAGGAGAACGTGTCTTGTTTTTTTTTACTTTAAGGAGGTGTGCAATTATGACATTGTGGTGTGAATATGTATGTCATTCATGTACTTTCACATATAACCCATAATGAATTGTGTAAACAAAGAATGCTTAATCAACAATATATTTACAAAATTACTCAAATATTACTGAAATATTAAATAAACAACACTCCTCCCTACTTAGCCATAAACTCCAACTCAATTTAGAATGTATCTGAACATATATATATATATATATATATATACATATATGTAGTCCCTCGTGAGGACTGCTTGTCCAGGAGTGAAACATTGAACCTCCTTGTTTGAGGAGACTTCAATTTGTCTCAGCTGTTTGTCCTGCGTACCCCTTCTGATATTGGGTTTGAGGAGATCCAAGTGTGGGCACAAGGGATGACCTACGAACAGCATAGCTGGTGAATTGTTGGTCGTGGAGCGTGCTGCATTGTGATACATCAGGAGGAAGTTAGCAAGCTTCTGATTCAGTTTAAGTGTACTGTGTTCTCCTGACATTGCTCACAATGCATTCTTCAGACTCTGAACAAACCTTTCCGCCAAGCCGTTTGTGGCTGGGTGGTATGGTGCAAGTGTAATATGTCTTATTCCATTCATTTTCAGGAATGACTGAAACTGGTCCATTGTCACTTAGTGCTTTTGTAAAACAGTCCTTGAGAAAAGGATTCTTAACACATCAACAGTGTGCACACTGTAGTGGAGGCTATTGGGAACACTCCTGGCCACATTGTAGCTGCATCCACTGCTACCAAGAAATTTGTTCCCATGAATGATCTGGCAAAATCCACATGAATCCTCTGCCAGGGCAATGGATGCCACACCCAGGGATGGAGAGGCACTGCAGTATAACCATGGGAGATTGGCACTGACATTTCATTTGCAATCACAAGACTCTGTTGGACAGTGATAGTGTAAGTTGCTGCAGCCTTTTATCCTCATCTGGTGGAGGGACAGATGATATGGGAGCTGTGCAGCCTCAGTTGTAACGAGGACTAGGCCTCAGGTCTTGGGCTTGCCTGCTGCTGCAGACCAAGTACGGAGACAGGGAAGCGTTACAGCGTGGTGTCCGTGCTCGGCTGGGGCCTGGCCTCTCCTGTCAGTGCTGCCCTCCTGTGTTGAAGCAGTGGAATGACAGGCTGGATTGTGTGCGTCTGCACACCGCCAGGATACTGTACCATTGATCGCCAGACATTGTCGCTCAGGGTCTTGAACTATATATATGTTTTTTTGAGTGAATGTGCTTCTTTGCTCACTCTTCTGAATTACGTTACAGGTACAGTATATATGTATGGTTTGAATGATAATTAAACTTGATTTCATTTCATTTCATTTGCTCTTGGCATCTTTCTTCTGAACATGTTGGCATCCTGAGCAGGGCATGGCAAGCTGCTCAATCTGCTGATCTATCCCAGGCCACCAGACAAAGGTTCAAGCCAAGACTTTTATTTTGACCTTGCCTAGATGACCAGCATGTAGCTCCTCCAATACTTCAGCTCTCAGTTTGAATGGTACAACAATCCTCAATCCCCACATAAGGTAACCCCTGTTAAGGGCAAGTTCATTTTGGTGCTGGTAAAAATGGGGAACTGGAATTTCTGCTGCACATTCCAGTCATTTTGGGTGGCCACGTAGACCTGAGACAGTGTGGGGTCTTTTCTGGTTTCTCTTTGGATCATTTCTGTCATAATAGGGAGACTTTTGAATTGCATTAGGAAAAATACATCAAGAGGAGTGTCCTCTTTTATAAATTTGTCAGGTATTTCCTTTTCCAAGGGTAAATGGGACAATCCTTCAACATTTCCATGATTAGTTGTCCTCTTGGATTTGATCTTGTAATTGTGTCCTCCAAGAAACAGAGCCCATCTCTGCATTGGTGCTGCTGCTGTTTGTGGAACACCCTTCTGTAGATTGAAAATGGACACTCGTGGTTGATGATCATACAGGTACCGGTTGAAGTGTTTCAAATTCCACATTGTTCTGTTGTCTAGCTTTGAGTCTCATCAGTAGTTATAGGAGAGTGAACACAACAACTCTTCCATCTTCATCTGCAGGTAGGCCTCAGATGAGTCTACTTTGCTGAGGTGTTTTCCTCCAAAAATGCCTGTAAAGATATCCTCTAGCCTGGGCAGAGGGTGTTGATCTGAAAGAATTCCTTCAGTGTTCATGTGATCTAGCTCACTGGGTACTTTATCATGGATAGTATCAGGAACTGAATGGGCTTTGTAAAACTTTGAAGCGTTTTCATTTTACACTAATTTCCTCAAGATATGTTTGATTTTCCAATGCCATCCTTGAACACTGCTGTGGCATCATCCAGTACCTTTCTTAATTTGCTTTCAGTTGACTCTATTGCAGGGGATGTGGCATGCCAATGGTGGATGGATCTCCAATAAAGTTGTAGTTATCTCAGCCACTCATGACCCACAATGCTGGTGCTCCTGTTTTTACCACATGCAAGCCCAATGAGGCATGTTGCTTTTGTATTTCACTGTTATGGATGTCATTCCCACAGGAGTTAACTTTTCTCCAGTGTAGGTTCTTAGTTAGATATCTGCAGGCTTCAGTTCAGTATCTTTGAAATGTCATTCAAACTCATTTTGTGGAATGACAGAAACAGCTGAGCAAGTGTTCAGTTCCATTTTAATTGATTTACTGTTCACTTCTGGTGTAAGCCATATTGTGTGTCTCTTGATAATCTTCACATTGTAAATCTCAAGGCTACCAAGTCCTGTGTCACTCTCATCATTATCAGAGTTTTCATTAACACCATGCAGATTAGTGCTCTTTTTGATGTTGCAACTTAACTTTTTATATTTTCTCTTCCCTGTGTAGTCCATTCAGTTCTGTCTGCCTGACATGCTCTTTGTAAGTACCCTACTTTGTTGCATTTTCTGCAAGTTTCACCTTTAAATTTGCATTTGTATGGTGTATTAGAGCCCCTGTCACAGAAGTAACACAATTTGTTTGGCCAACCAGGCTTCCATCTAGACCAGGGGTTCCCAGCCATATTTAAGCCATGGACCCCTACCATTAACTGAGGGTTCTGTGGACCCCAGGTTGGCACCCGTAGTCCAGACGCTGAAATTTTTTAACACTCACTTTCAACCCTGACTGCAGCTCAATTGAGTCTCTAGCTGTTGTTTCCATTGATACAGCAATTTCAACTGATCTTTTAAATGTAAATTGTACTTCATTCAGGAGCTGTTTTTGAATGCTGTCCCCCTCCCCCATTCAATTGTCTTGCTGCTCTTCAGGTAGGAGGTCATCTTGGATTAGTTTTAAATTTCCTCATCGCCACTGATGTTCTGTAACTCTAAAACATATAACTAATTGAAAGAAAAACATGGGAGCCCAGGAGAATGTGTCTTCTTTTTTTTACTTCAGTGAGGTACACACTTATGACATGGTGTGTGATGACAGATATCATTCACATACTTTTACATATAATCCATAATGAATTGTGTAAACAAAGAATGCTTAATCAAACAATACATTTACAATATTACTCAAATATTAAGTACTGAACATGTACATAATTTGATTAAAGGAAAATTTTCAGGAAATTACCTTTAAATTTTATCTTTTAATGATAGATATGGCAACAAACTAATTAAATGAGTGGACTAGCAAGTCAATCCTTAAAGTATCAGAAGAATTTAAATCTGTTAATTAAATAAACCCTGAAATTTAAATTAAATCCAAGAGTTGAAACAAATCATCTAGAATTCTAGATTGCATTAGAAATGGAAACCTGCCATTCTTGCCTGATTTGGCTCAGATGTGGGTCCAATTCCCAGAAATATAGCTGACCTCCAACAGAAATCAGAAATGTCCCAGCAGGTCACTTAATTCAAAAAACATCTAGGGCTGTGTATAATATCTTGTTCTTAGCATGACGATTTCAGCCACTTTGAAAATAAATTAAAATTTCAGCTCTACTTTTTAAAAAAAGCAATATTTTTTGACTTTCACATTGTTTCCTTCTCGTTAACTGTTTGGCACATAAATATAATGAAAGCTCTGATTGTTGTATTAGGATCCTTCTTTCGTATATGAATGTAATAATTTGCTCATCACCATTACCAGCTTAATGAACCTGTAAAGCAATATCATATATTTTAAAATTTTAGATCGAAATGTTTTCCATGTTACTGGTAGTCAGAGGCAAATGTTTGAAATGGTCACTGTAAAAACCATTTAGAATTATTAGATGACTGCAATTGGAATCTGAAACTCTTAAGATATAACATTTCCAGAAATACCAAGAATTAGTGCCTTACAGAAATGAGAAATTGTGTGAGCCATCAAATCTGCATCAACTCAAAACTGGTTCCAGTTTCAGATCGATGACATTCACTTGAACTGTCAACTTTCTGGATCCACAGATGAGAGTTCATGCCATTGAACAGTTCTGCTGTTAGCCATTGGGACAAGCTGTTCTGCAGCAACTGTTTACTCCTTTCTCCTCAACATTAAGCTTCCTGTATGGAGGAAGCAACTAATATGGCTGGAGTAAGTAGAGTCATAAAGCAACTTATTTTAACTCCAAACTGCGTTTTTCTACATAATTATGCCTTGTTAATTCAATAACTTGTTCTACCAAAAACGTTGGCAGCACGCACAAAATGCTGGAGGAACTCCCAATCCTGCCAAAGGGTCTCAACCCAAAATGTCAACTGTACTCTTTTCCATAGATGCTGCCTGGCCTACTGAGTTCCTCCAGCATTTTGTGTGTGTTGCTTTGATTTCCAGCATCTGCAGGTTTTCTCTTGTTTGTGATTGGACTAACAAAAGTCTTAATGTAAATCCTGAACTTCTTACAGATCTGAAAAATATTTTGAACAACTTTAAAACAAATATGGCCATTCCCCTCAAAGTGGTATGCTACTTTGGATATGGCTGGGGGTTGGGGGTATGACTTAGCGGAGGAAAGCCATAGCAGTCAAGCCTCTGGCACTGAGTTTGGTGCTGTGGCTTGGAAGGGGAGTGGGGAGAAGAGTGCAGTAGTGATAGGGGACTCCATAGTTAGAGGAGCAGACGGGAGATTCTGTGGATGTGAAAGAGACACACGGATGGTATGTTTCCTCCCAGGTGACAGGGTCAGAGATATCTTGGATCAGGTCCACGGCATTCTAAAAGGGGAGAGTGAGCAGCTGATAGTTGTGGTACATATTGGTACCAACGGCATAGACAGAAAAAGTGAGGAGGTCCTAAAGAGGAGTTTGGAAGAAAGCTGAAAAGCAAAACCTCCAGGGCAATAATCTCTGAATGGTAGCTTTGTGCCACATGCCAGTGAGGTAGGAATGGGATGACTTGGCAGATGAATGTGTGGCTGAGGAATTGGTGCAGGGGGTAGGGGTTCAGATTTCTGGATCATTGGGATCTCTTCTGGGGAAGGTATGATATGGACAAGTTACACCTGATCTTGATGGGGATGAATATCTTTGTGGGCAGGGTTCCCGGAGCTATTGGGGATAGTTTAAACTAATTTGGCAGAGATGGGACCCAGATTGATGGGGCTCAGGATGGAACAGTTGGTATACAAGCTGAAGCAGTGAGACTGAGGAAGGACAGGAGATGATAGGGCAAAATTGCAGTCAATGGAATGAGTTGAAATGTTACATGGGAGCAAAATTGAAAAGGGATGAATACAGGACTGAAGGTGTAATATTTGAATGCACACAGCATAAGGAATAAGATAGATTATTTTGTATAACAGAGATTGGAAGGTGTGACATTGTGGGCATCACTGAGTTGTGGCTGAAGGAAGATCATAGTTGGGAGCTTAACATCCAAGGACACCCATTGTATCAAAAGGACAGGCAGGTAGGCTGAGGGGGCAGGATGGCTCTGATGGTAAAATGAAATCAAATCTTAGAAAGAGGAGTCATAAGATCAGAAGATGTAGAATCCTTGTGGGTAGGGTTAAGAAACCTCAAGGGGAAAAAGACCCTGATAGGAGTTATATACAGGTCTCCAAACAGTAGTCAGGATGTGGGCTACAAATTGCAATTGAAGATAGAAAAGGCATCTAAAAAGGACAATTGTTACGATAGACATTGAGGATTTCAATATGCATGTAGATTGGGAAAATTAGGTTGGTGCTGGATCCCAAGAGGGAATTTGTAGAAAGCCTACAAGGTGGCTTTTTAGAGCAGCTTGTGGTTGAGCCCACTTGGGAAAATTCCGCATTGGGTAATGAACCATATTAGATTAGGGATCTTAATAAGGCAGTGATCATAATGTGATCGCATTCACCCTACAGTTTGAGAGAGAGAAGCTAAAAATCAGATGTATCAGTATTATGGAGGAATAAACAAAATTCCAGAAGTGTAGAGAAGTACAGCACAGAAACAGGCCCTTCAGCCCATCTAGTCCATGCTAAATCAATTTAAACTGCCTACTTCCATCGACCTGCACTGGGACTATGGCTCTCCATACTCCTACCATCCATGTACCTATTCAAACTTCTTTTAAACATTGAAATCAAGCTCGCATGCACCACTTGTGCTGGTAGCTCATTCCACACTCTCATAACCCTCTGACTGCAGAAATTTCCCCTTAAACTTTTCACCTTTCACCCTGAACCCACGGCCTCTGATTGTCGTCCCACCCAACCTCATTGGAAAAAGCCTGCTTGCATTTACCTTATCTACACCCTTCATAACTTTGTATGCCTCTATCAAATCTCCTCTCAATCTTCTACATTCTAAGGAATACAGTACTAATCTATTCAATCTTCCTTATAACTCGCATTCTCCAAAGCTGGCAACATCCTTGTAAATTTTCTCTGTATTCTTTCAACCTTGTTTACATCTTTCCTGTAGGTAGGTGACCAACATGCCACACAATACTCCAAATTAGGCCTCACCAATGTCTTGTACAACTTCAACGTAACATCCCATCTCCTGAACTCAATAAATCAACAGACACAAAAGGCTGGAGGAACTCAGCAGGCCAAGCAACATCTATGGAAAAGAGTACAATTGGCGTTTCGGGCTGAGATCCTTCAGCAGGACTAGAGAAAAAAAGCTGAGGAGTAGATTTAAAAGGTGGGTGGAGGGGAGAGAGAAACACAAAGTGATAGGTGAAACCTGGAGGGGAGGGATAAAGTAAAGAGCTGGGAAGTTGATTGGTGAAAGAGATACAGGACTGGAGAAGGGTGAGTTTGATAGAAGAGGGCAGAAGGCCATGGAGAGAGAAAAGGGGGGAGGAGCACCAGAGAGAGGTGATGGATGGACTGGGGAATAAGGTGAGAAGGGGGAAAAGGGGATGGGTAATGGTTAAGGGGGCACTACCGGAGTAATTCTTGTTCTTCTGAACCCAATATATTGAATTATGAAGTTCAATGTGCCAAAAGTCTAAAGGTTTTCTTTATGACCCTGTCAATGTGTGGTGCCATTTTCAACAAATTTTGGACCTGTATTCTAAACTTCCTTTGTTCTACCACACACCTCAGTTCCCTACCACTCACTGTGTAAGACCTACCCTGGTTGGTCTTACCGAAGTGCAAAACCTCGCACTTGTCTGCATTAAATTCCATCTGCATTTTTCAGCCCACTTTGATGCAGGTCACTCTGCAAGTCATGATGGCCTTCCTTGCTGTCCACTACACCCCAAATCTTGGTGTCATCCACAAATTTGCTGATCCATTTAATCACATTATCATCCAGGTCATTGATATAGATGACAAACAAAAAAGGACCCAGCATCAATCCCTATGGCACACCACTAGTCACAGGACTCCAGTCAGAGAGGACACCATCCACTACCACCCTTTGGCTTCTCCGACAAAGCCAATGTCTAATACAATTGAGTACCTCATCTTTAATGTTGAATGACTAAATCTTCTCGACCAACCTCCCAAGCAGGACCTTGTCAAATGCCTTGCTAAAGTCCATGTAGACAACGTTCACTGCCTTGCCTTCATCCACTTTTCTGGTAACTTCCTCAAAATTCTATATAATTGGTTGGATATGTCCTACCACACACAAAGCCATGCTAACTATCCTTAGTCAGTCCATGTCTATTTGGTACTTTTATATCTGGTCCCTTAGAATACCTTCTAATAAATTTCTCACTACTGATGTCAATCTCACCAACCTATAATTTCCTGGTTTGTGTTTAGAGCCTTTCTGAAACAGTGGAACAACATTGGCTATCCTCCAATCCTCTGGTACCTCTCCTGTCGTTAAGGATGATTTAAATATCTCTGTTAGGGCCCCAGCAATTTCTGTCATAGGGTCCGAGATAACACCTTGTTAGGCCCTGGTTATTTATCCACCCTGATTTGCATTAGGACAGCAAACACCACCTCTGTAATCTGTACAGGATTTGGTGCTGCTTTGCTTCACTCCTATAGATTCTGTGTCCATCTCCCAAGTAAATACAAATGCAAAAAAATATTTAAAATCTGCCTCATCTGTTTTGGCTCCATGTATGGATTAGCATTCTGGCCTTCCAGAGGACCGATCTTGACTCTTACAATCCTTTTGCTCTTATCATATCTGTAAAATCCCTTGGGATTCTCTTTCACATTGTTTGCTAGAGCAACTTCATGCCTTCTTTTAGTCCACCTGATTTATTCCTTCAGTGTTTTCTTGCATTTCTTGTACTCCATAAGCACCTCATTTGTTCCTACCTGCCAATACCTGCAATGCATTTCCTTTTTTCTCTTAACTAGGCTCAATATCTCTTGAAAACCAAGATTCCCTACACTTTCATTCTTTACCTTTTATTCAATACAGCACATACAACCTTTGCACTCTCAAAATTTCATTTTTGAAGGCCTCCCACTTATACTTTTGCTAGAAAACAGCTTGTCCCAATCTACACTTGCCAGATCCTTTCTGATACCATCAAAATTGGCCTTTCTCCAATTTAGAATCTCAACCCAAGGACCAGACCTAACTTTTTTGCATACTTACTTTGAATCTAGTGACAACAATGCCATTAATTTCAAAATGTTCCCCTACACAAACTTCTGTCACCTGCCCTGTCTCAATCCCTATAGCAGATCCAGTACTGTATCACATGCTCTCTCATTGGGATATCTACATATTGATGAAGGAAACTTCCCTGAACACATTTGATAATCTTTATCCCATCTAGTCCTTTTACAGTATGGGAGTCCCAGTTAATATGTGCAAAGTTAAAGCCACCTACTGTCGCAACATTATGTTTCTTACAACATCTTTTTACAAACTTGTTCCTCTAAATCCCTAGGACTGTTGGGTGGTCTGTACTACAGCTCCATTAACATGGTCATATCTATCTTATTTCTCAGTTCTACCCATAAAGCCTCACTGGACAAGTTCTTCAGTCTGTCCTGACAGAACACTGCTGTGATATTTTCCCTGACTAGTAACACCGCCACTCCTTTAACTCCTCCCACTCTGTCATGTCCAAACCAATGGAACACCAGAATATTGAGCTCCAAGACATGCTCCTTCTGCAATCAAGTCTTGCTAATGGCTACAATAGCATAATTCATATCATAGTGTTGATCTATGCCCTGAGCTCATGAGAGAGCAGATGGCCAAAGTTGATTAGAAAGAGATATGAGGAGGGATGACAGCAGAACAGCTATGACTGGGGTTTCTGGGAGCAATTTGGAAGGTGCAGGATAGAGGCATCCCAAAGATATAGAAGTATTTTAAAGGGAGGATTACATAACCGTGGCTGATAATGGAAGTCAAAGACAGCAGAAAAGCCAAAGGGAGGGCATATAATATGACAAGATTAGTGGAAAGTTAGAGGATTGGGAATCACTTCAAAGCCAACAGATGGCAACTAAAAAAGCCATAAGGAGAAAAAAGATGAAATATGGAGGTAAGTTAGCCAATAATATAAGAGGATACCAAGTTTTTTTCATATATAAAGTAAGAGAGGCAAGAGTGGATATCGGACTGCTGGAAAATACCACTGGAGTGGTAGTAATGGGTGACAAAGAAATTTCAGATGAACTTAAGTATTCTATAGTCTTCACTGTGGAAGACACCAACAGTATGCCAGAAACTTGAGTGGCAGGGGGCATTATTCAGTGTAGTTGCTATTGCTAAGGAGAAGGTGCTCAGGAAGCTGAAAGGTCAGAAGGTAAAGAAGTCACTTGGACCACATGGATTTCACCCAGGGGTTCTTAAAGAAGTGGCTGAAGAGATCGTAGAGGAATTGGTAATGATCTTTCAAGAATCACTAGATTCTGGAATGGTTCTGGAGGACTGCAGACTTGCTGTTACTCTACTCTAAGAAGGGAGGAAGGTAGAATAAAGAAAATTATAGGCCAGACAGTCTGACTTCAGTGGTTGGGAAGGTATTTGAGTCCATTATTAAGGATGAGGTTTCAGTGTACTTGGAGGCACATGATAAAATAGGTTGTAGTTAGCATGGGTTACTTAAGGGGAAATCTTGCCTGACGAATCTTTTGGAATTTTTTGAGGAAATAAGAAGCAGGACAGACAAAGGAGAGTCAGTGGATGTTGTATATTTGGATTTTCAGAAAGCCGTTCACAAGGTGCTACATATGAGGTTGCTTAACAAGATAAGAGCCTATAGTATGACAGGGAAGATACTAGCATGGACAGAAGATTGGCTGACTGTCAAGAGGCAAAGAATGAGAATAAATGGGGTCTTTTCTGCTTGGCTGCCGGTGACTTATGGTGTTTTGTAGGGGTCAGTATTGGGATTATTTTTCATGTTCTACATCAGTAATTTATTTGATGGAATTGATGGCTTTGTGGCCAATTTTGTGGATGATATGAAGATGGGTGGAGGAGCAGGTAGGGTTGAGGAACCAAGGAGTCTGCAAAAGGACTTGGACAGATTTGGAGAATGGGCAAAGAAGTTGCAGATGGAATATAGAGTTGGGAAGTGTATGGTCATGCACTTTGTAGAAGGAGTAAATGTGTAGACTATTTTCTAAACAGAAAAAAAATCAAAAATCAGAAGTACAAAGGGACTTGGGAGTCCTCGTACAAAAACACAAAAGCAAGGATACAATGCTGAGGCATTGGTCAGACTGCACTTGGAGTACTATGAGCATTTTTGAGCCCCATAGAAGAAAAGATGTGCTGGCATTGGAGAGGCTCCAGAGGAGGTTCATGAGTATGATTCTGGGAATGAAAAGATTAATGTATAAAGAGCATTTGATGGCTCTGGGCCTGTACACACTGGAGTTTAAAAGCATGGAGGGGATCTCATTGAAACCTATTGAATATTGAAAGGCTGAGATGGTGGTTGTGGAGTGGATATTTCGTATCATTGGGGAATCTAGGACCAGAGTGCACCGCCTCAATATAAGGACATTCCTTAGAATGGAAATGAGAAGGAATTTCTTTAACCAGAGGTGATGAATCTGTGGAATTTATTGCCACAGACGACTGTGAGGCCAAGTCATTGGATATATTTAAAGTGGAGGTTGTTAGGTTCTTGATTAGTCAGGAGGTCAAAGGTTATTAGGACAAGGCGGGAGAATGGAGTTGAACGGGATAATAAATCAGCCATGATAGAATGACAGTCGATAGGCTGAATGGCCTAATTCTGCTCCATGTTTTATGGCCTGTGTACTAACTCCTTACGGACAATGGCAGGAATTGAACTCCGATCTTCCGATCAATGTGCCGGCCACTGATGTAGTGGCATCCACACCAGACTTCAAGGCGAGTGGTCCCGGTATTGATTCCGGCTGGCTCCTTGCACGCTTTCCATCTGTGCTGGGTTGAGCGTTAAGCTTGCAACTCGGCCTCAAAAATACAGACAAATGCTAAAGAAATGGCAAGGTTGCACTACAAGGCGTGGAGAGGAATAACAACTTCTGATGAATTGGACTGTCATGCATTTCTCTAACTATAACACTACCATGCCACCCATAAAAATCCTTGTTTGCTAGGTTACTTGGTCACTGTAAATAGACCCTAGTGTGTAGGTGAGTAGTAGAATATTGAGAGAAATTGATGGGGATATGGTGAGTATAAAATGGAGTATGATGGGATTAGAGTAAAAATGGGGGCTTAATGGACAAAATCAAAAGTTAAAGATGTATATGTCACCATATACTAACATGAGATTCATTTTTTGCAGGCATTCACAGGAAAATAAGAAATACAATAGTATTTATTAAAAAAACTATATATAAACAAAGACTGAAAAACAACCAATGTACAAAAGACAAATTATGCAAATAAAATAAATAATACTGTTACATGAGCTGTAGGGTCCTTGAAAGTGAGTCCATAGGTTGTGGAATCAGTTCAGCATTGAGGTGAGTGATGTCATTCACACCAGTTCAGGAGCCTGATGGTTACACGCTACTAATTGTTCCTGAACCTAGTGGTTTGGAACATAAAGCACCTGTACCTTCTGCCCAATGGCCATAGTGTGTATTTAATAATTCAGAAATATTGGAGATATATTATATACATATAAAAATGATTCCAGGATTGAACAGCTTGTCATATAAAGAGTGTTTGATGGCTCTGGGCCTGTATTCACTGGAATTCAGAAGAATGAGTGGTAACCTAATTGAAACTTATCAAATGATGAAAGGCCTTGATAGAGTGGATGTGGAGAGGAAGTTTCCTATGGTGCGAGAGTCTAGGACCAGAAGACAAATCCTCAGAATCGAGAGGCGGCCTTTAGAATGGAGATAAGGAGGAATTTCTTTAGCCATAGAGTGGTGAATCAGTGGAATTCATTGCCACAGGTAGCTGTGGAGGCTAAATCTTTATGTATATTAAAGGCAGAAGGAAAATAGATCAGACATGATGAAATGACAGAGCAGACTCGTTGGGTCAAATGACCTAATTCTGCTCCTATATCTTATGGTCTTATGGCCTTGTACTGAACTGAAGCCTGCAGATATCCAACTAAGAACTTGTACTGGAAAAAAGATAACTCCTGTGGGTATGACATTTAACAGTAAAATCGAGGTTAGCATCCGTCTGTCTCACAGGACAATGAGTGATCATCATCACAAGCCTGGGCAGAAGGTATGGAGATCCTGAGATACCCTGTCATCAAGATCCCCTTCTCTTGGCCTCACCAGTGTGGTCAAAAGGAAAGCATATGAATCAGTACATTTGGCACCGGCTTGGCTGCAGGAGCTGCCAGAAGGATGTTCAATGTCATCCAGCTGCCTTAGGGACTCCACTCTGGATTTGCTGTCTGGGTTTACTCCCATAGCCTTTGTCTCTCCCAAGGCTGCCCACAAGACAGTAAGGCTATTTACCCATAGCTGGGGATCTGGTTCATGATCACCAGGGCATCCACACACCGGTGTGCCTGTGTGCTACGTGTGCAGGGGCCAGACCTCCTTTCTGTCCTTTGTAGTCCAGCTTGAGTCCGAAAGGAATTCAGTTTCCCTGTGTCGCCAGCGAGGAGGCACTACATGAGGCTTGCTGTTGGAGAGGCTATGTACCGGCAGGGAGAGACTTGCACATTCAGTTCTCCTTTTCGCAGAGCTGCTAGTCAGCGGTGGAAGCTGAAAATGAGAACGACAAGTGCTACCTACTACACAGCTACAGTAGTAGACAATAGACAATAGACAGTAGGTGCAGGAGTAGGCCATTCGGCCCTTCTTGCCAGCACCGCCATTCACTGTGATCATGGCTGATCATACACAATCAGTACCCCGTTCCTGCCCTCTCCCCATATCCCTTGACCCCGCTATCTATAAGAGCTCTATCTAACTCTCTCTTGAATGCATCCAGAGACTTGGCCTCCACTGCCTTCTGGGGCAGAGCATTCCACATATCCACCACTCTCTGGGTGAAAAAGTTTTTCCGCATCTCTGTTCTAAATGGCCTACCCCTTATTCTTAAGCTGTGGCCTCTAGTTCTGGACTCACCCATCAGGAGGAACATGCTTCCTGCCTCCAGTGTGTCCAATCCCTTAATAATCTTATATGTTTCAATCAGATCCCCTCTCATCCTTCTAAATTCCAGTGTATACAAGCCCAGTCACTCCAATCTTTCAACATATGACAGTCCCGCCATTCCGGGAATTAACCTTGTGAACCTACGCTGCATTCCCTCAATAGCAAGAATGTCCTTCCTCAAATTTGGAGACCAAAACAGTAGTGAAATACATCGATCAAAAAGCCACGTTGTGCTTGTGTGTGCTTAAAACAGGACAGCCAGCATTGTGAATACATGATTTGTTGAGGCAACCACAACTTGATTGGAGACCTATCCACCACTTGCATGCCAGATCACTGGCAATAATGCCAACCAAACAAATTAAGAAAGCTACTGGATGATGCCACAGTAGGGTTCCAGGATGGCATTGGAAATCTCAAACATATCAAGGGTTAAGAAAATGTTGCACCCAAGTATTGCAAAGCATGTCCGATTCCTTATACCATCTGTGATAAAGTAGCCAATGAGTTAGATCGCATGGAGGTTGAAGGAATTCAGTGAAGCCCATGGGCAATGCCAGTGGTCCCACTAGCCAAGAGGAATGGGTCTGTCAGGACCTGTGGTGATTTTACGGTCACCATTAACCCAGTGTTGACAGTTGATCAATATCCTCTGCCCAGGATAGAGGACATCTGCGCAAACCCTTTTGGAGGGAAACACTTCCAGCAAATTGGACTTAGCTGAGGCCTACCTACAGATGGAAATGGAAGAAGAGTCCAAAGTGTTCTCACCATAAATATTCAAAAAGGGGTTTATTGCTATTAAGAGGCATATTGTTGGAGTAACATCTACACCTGAACTCTGCTAGAAAGCCATGGACCAGGTACTGCAAGGCTGTCCAGGCACTCGGTCTTACCTGGATGACATCATTATTACCGGTTAGGATAACAAGGAACGTCTCCAAAATCTCAAGTCAGTGTTAAATAGATTAGAAGATTATGGGCTCAGAACACAATGAAGTATCACTTCCTGGGGTCACATGATTGATGCACAAATATCACACAAGGGTGCTAAGGAAATCCAAGCAGTGGTGGCCAAAGGTCAAAGATGTGTCACAGTTGTGATCCTTTTTAGGATTTGTCATTTACTTTAGCAGGTTCCTGCCAAAGCTGGCTACTGTGCTCTACTCCTTGAACTCGTTAGTACAGATCGGGAAGAAGTGGCAATGGACAAAGCAGTGTGAGGTGGCTTTCCAAAAGACAAAGGAAATAGTGACATCAGACACAGCATTCACACATTCTGATCTATATCATCTAATGGAGCTTGCTATGCACTGTTCAGGATGCCAACACGTCTAGAAGAACGGTATCCAGATCTGTCAGAACCACTTTCTGCAGTCTTGGTCAACTTCTACAACCACCACAGAGGAAGTCCAGATCCTGAGATTGTTTCACATCCACAAGTCCTATAATACAAGCAGAGTGATCTCCTTGTCAGGATCAATATTATCCCACAAGAATAAGAAAGCCTCCTGAGCAATTAAATCTAGGTCTAAATAGGACCATTTAAAATTTACTATGCTGTGGATTTCTGTATAGAAGTTGTATTATATCATATACCGTGTATACAGTTGAGATGCTTCTATAGTTTAATATTTCAGTAATATTTGAGTAATATATGTATTTTGTTTTTGGTTACATATTTTTGTGGGCACTGTAAAAGTATGTGAATTGTATACATCATCACACCTCCATGTGATACATGTGCCCCTCGCTTAAAATAAAAAATTAAGTTAGACTTGCATCCCCTGTCCTGTGTCTTTCTTTTAATGTGTTTAATGTTTTGGAGTTACAGAACTTAACAGGGTCCTTGATGATTGAATGCTGCTTTCTTGTGGCAGTGCTCCATGTAAATGTGCTCAATGGTGGGGAGGGTAATGGTCTGGTCTGTATCCACTACGCTCTGAAGGCTTTTCTGTTCCTGGGCATTGCTGATTACATGCCAGGCCATGACACAACCAGTTAGGATACTCTCCATCTACAGAGGTTTGTCAAAGTTTTAGATGACATGCCAAATCTACACAAACTTCTAAGAAAGTAAAGGTGCTGTCATGCCTTCTTTGTGATGGCACTTAGGCAGCACAGACTCTGTTGAATAAAGTACTCATTTTATTGCCCTATGATTATATTATTAACTTATTTTACTTCCCTATGTGTACTGGACCTCCCTGTATTTCTGAGAGGTGACCTGACTTGGTAATGGGGAAGTAACAGACAATTCAGGGGTCACATTAACGACTAAACAAATGTATTCTTCCATGAAACTTGATTGGTTAATTCTGCTGCTGTTTCCATATTCCTCATTATATATATTTCCATCTCTATCTCTAAGGGATCTACATTTGCTCCAGTTAATATTTTTATTTAGCCTTTTTGATGAAAATAACACAACATTAATGAAGAATGAAGATTTTGGACACCCACACAATGTTGAATATCAGCTCCACACAAAAACCCATGTAATGGCAGTAAGAGTGCACCATCTAACAAACCATCTGCTCCATCGAGCACCTTGTTGGTTTGTTAACTTACTGATCTAGATACCCATCCTTGATCTTTTCTAGGAGTTTATCCTTTCGAATTTCCCAATCCAATTGCAGATTAAATTCCTCATGATTATTCTAGATGCACCTCTGATTTCCACATTTAAACTGTGCCCTGTATCACTTCTATGTTTGATGATTTATAGACAAACTCCACCAATGTTTTATGATTCTGAGATCCATCTAAAACTGAGTGACTTTCTGAATCAAAGCTCTTTCTTTATTAGCAGTGCTGCCTCTGTTTTAAAATTGAATACTTCGGAATATTTAGTCGCTGGCTTTGGTAACCCTGAGCATAGGTCTATTATAGGAATTTGACTATTCTGCCTATTTGTGCTGCACTTTGCATTTAGAGATAAAGTCTTTAAATTTGGTCTTTTAACATTTTTTCTGTATTCTAATCCCACTTTCAGTTTTCTTTTCTATCCACTACTTATTTTGACTATTTCAGCTTTGTTTCTCTCTCTCTTGATATTCTCTCATGATCTTCTGTTTCTGCCAAGCTGAGCCAAGCCCTCCTCAACAGAACTAGTGAATGCTTCAGTGAAGACGTCTGTTTCAGCCAGGTCAAAGTGTAAAATATCTGGCACGTACAGGTCCCAGCTGCTTCAGAAATGATTCAAAACTGTCAAAAATCTAAAGCTCTCCCTCCTGCACCATCTGTCCAGCTCTATGTTCATTTGCTGTCAACAAATAATCTGCAGGAGGAACTCAGAGGGCGAGCAGCATCTGTCAAAGGATTGTTGAGTTTCACGTCGAAATCCTGCACCAGTCCTGATGCTTTTAACCACTTTCCTGGCATACTAAAAGTTTTGCACACATCCTTTTAGCTTTACTTGTGGTACCAATATAGATCTCAGTTTCTGGTTTTGAATGCTCCACGGCCTTTCAATGAAATCCTTGACTCGGTAACAGAGAGGTAACATCATTCAGGGGTCACATCAGTGATTGTAGGAGCACCTGTTTACCTTACTACTGAATCCCTAACTATTGTTCTGTCATTCTTTTTCAAAGTCAAATGCATAATCGAAGTTGAGTTAATTGCCATATGCACAAGTATATGAATGCAAAGTAACACACTTGAAATACCGGAGGAACTCAGCAGTTCAACTAGCATATATGGAGAGAATGTTTCAGGTCAAGACTCTTTTTCAGGACTCAAACGTTGATTGGCCTAATCTCAAAAAATAACAAGGCAGCCTACAGAGAAGAAGTCAATACCCTGACACAGCGGTGTCAAGAAAACAACCTCTCCCTCAACGTCGCAAAAACAAAGAAGCTGGTTGTGGACTACAGCAGGAATGGAGACAGGCTAACCCCTATTGACATCATTGGATCTGTGATTGAGAGGGTGAACAGCTGTAAGTTCCTCGGCATACACATCACCGAGGATCTCAGCATACACACAACCAGTATGTCACTACGGCTGTGTGGTGAAAAAGGCACAACAGTGCCTCTTTCACCGTAGACGGTTGAAGAACTTTGGTATGGGCCCACAAGACCTAAGAACTTTCTACAGGGGCACAACTGATAGCATCCTGACTGGCTGCATCAATGTCTGGTATGGGAACTTCCCTCAATCGCAGGACTCTGCAGAGAGTGGTGCGGCCAGCCCAGCGCATCTGTAGATGTGAAATTCCCACTATTCAGGACAATTACAAAGACTGGTGTGTAAAAAGGGCCAGAAGGATCATTGAAGACCTGAGTCACCCCAACCACAAACTGTTCCAGCTGCTACCATCTGGGAAGCAGTACCACAGCATAAAAGCCAGGACAAACAGGCTCCGGGACAGCTTCTTCCACCAGGCCATCAGACTGATTAATTCATGCTGACACAACTGTATTTCTATGTTATATTGATTATCCTGTTGTACACACTATTTATTACAAATTACTATAAATGCACATTGCACATATAGACGGAGATGTAAGGTAAAGATTTTTACTCTTCATGTATATGTAAGTAATAAAGTCAATTCAATTCATTCCTCTCCATAGAAGTTGCCTGACCAGCTGAGGTTCTCCAGCATTATGTGTCTGCTATTCTAGATTTCCAGCATCTAGTTGATCGAGCTGATCTCTGGATCAACGTCATTCCACAGATGCGCAGTCGAGAGCATCCTAACATGCTGCATTGTATGGAAACTGCTCTGCAGTGGACAGGAAGGCTCTATGATGGGTAGTCAAAACTACTCTATGCATTATGGGCACCAGATGGCCCACCATCAAGGACATATATACAGAAAGGAGACAGAAAAAGGCCCAGTAACATCATGAAGGATCCCACCCACCCTCCCTGCTCATGGACTGTTTGTTCCACATCCATCACGGAGGAGGCTACACAGCATCCACACCAGGACCACCAGACTCAAAAACAGTTACTTCCCCCAAGCCGTAATGCTGATTAATGCCTCCACTCACCACCCCCACCACTATTTTATCATTTCCTATCAGAGTCACCTTATGTACAGATATTCCTGTGCCTAGTCTCACTTTATGGACATACAAACTATGTATATAAGGTATTTTATATATTATATTTATTTTTTATTATTGTTTTCTTTATCTTATTGAGTTTTTTGTGCTGTAGTGGATCTGGAGTAACAATTACTTCATTCTCTTTTACACTTGTGTATTGAAAATGACATGAAACAATCTTGAATGTTAAATCTTGAAATCTGCAGTATCTCTCATGTATATGTATGCAAAGGTGCAATGAAAAGCTTTGTTAGTGTTAGTGTTGCACATCACAGGCACATAAGGGTTCCCAGCTGGGGTACTAATGGTATTAGTCAACATCATAAAAAAGGTTAAGAAACCCTGCATTATATTCACATAAGTTGTACAAGAAAGAACACAATTAGAACCAAACATGTTCCATTGTAGTCCGAAGAGTTCATATTGTTATACAGTATAATATTATTCTTCTCCCTTCCTGTGTAGCTAAACCACACTCCCTAGCAGAACCTGAATTCATTAATACAAAAGATTCTGCGGATGCTGGAAATCCAGAGGAACAGACACAAAATGCTGGAGGAATTCAGCAGGTCAGGCAACATCCATGGAAATGAATAAACAGTCGATGTTTCAGGCTGAGACCCTTAGTCAGAACTGGAAAGGAAGGGGGAAGATACCAGAATAAAAAGGTGGGGGGGGGGAGGGAAAAGAGGACTCGCTAGGAGGTGATAGGTGAAGCCAGGTGGATGGGAAAGGTAAAGGACTGGAGAAGGCATCTGATAGGAGAGGAGAATGGACCATGGGAGAAAGGGAAGGAGGGGTACCAGGGGGTGGTGCTAGACAGGTGAGGAGAAGAGGTAAGAGGCCAGTGGGGAATAGAAGAAAAGGGAAGGGGGAGGGGAAAACTAATGGAAAGAGAAATCAATGTTCATGCCATCAGGTTGGAGGCTACCTAGACAGGTGTTGCTCCTCCTCCCTGAGAGAGGTCTCATTGTGGTAAAAGGGGAGGCCATGGACCGACATGTTGGAACGGGAATGGGGATAAGAATTGAAGTGGTTGGCCACTGGGAAATTTCACTTTTGGTGGATGGAGCGGAGGTGCCCGACAAAGCGGTCCATTAGTTTTTGTCAGCTCTCATTAATGTTCAGGTGGCCACATTGGCAGCACCAGATACAATAGATGAACTCAAGAGCTTGCAGGTAAAGTGTTCCCTCACCTGGAAGGACTGTTTGGGGCACTGAATGGAGGTAACGGAGGAGGCGAATGGGCAGATGTAGCATTTCTGTCGCCTGCAGGGGTGCCAGGACAGAGATTAGTGGGAAGGGATGAATGGACAAGAGAATCACAGAGGGATTGATCCCTGTGGAAAGCAGAGAGTGGGGGTGGGGGGGGGGAGAAGGTAAAGGTGAGTTTGGTGGTAGGATCCCGCTGAAGATGACGGAAGTAGCGGAGAATGATGTATCGGATGCAGAATTTCATAGGGAAGTGGAACTCTGTCTCTGTTAGGCGGAGGGAAGATGCCCGGGAAAAGGAGGAGATGTGGGTGAGGGCAGCATTAAAGGTGGCGGAAGGGAAACCCCGTTCTTTGAGAAAGGAGGACATCTCTGATGTCCTGGAAAAGAAAACGTCATCCTGGGAACAGATGCGGCGGAGAAGAAGGAACTGAGAAGAGGGAATAGCATTTTTACAGGAGACAGGGTGGGAAGAGATATAGTTAAAATTATTTTTAGTAGTAACCCTTTATAAGGTTGTTTTTGGCAAATGCGGTCTCTGGGATAATTCAATATATTTTCATGGGTTAATTTACAGACAGTCATACCAGGTTTAAAATAAAGAGAGAACGCATGCGTGATCATATCCGACACCACCCAGTTAAGGGAGAGAACAAATGATTGACAGATGGAAAGACCAATCAACTCTTAGAGCATGTGAAGGACAGGTATTCTAGCCAATGGGCGGATATGTTTGAAGGCGGCGGAATGTAATTGTGCGGCTCACGATGGCGGCAGGTTTGAGCGAGAAACAACTGGGATTACGGGTGTTGCAGAGACTGATGGTGAGGGCAAAGAAACGTAGGAAGCATTGGTATTAATGTGGGAGGTAGCCCGTGTCAGGGTCGCTGTTACTGCGGAAGAGTTGCAGCGCCCGGAGGCAGGATTGGGCCCAGAGCCGATACCCTGCCTGCCGGTCCCAGGAACTCGAGGGGCACAGGCGGCAGTTCAGTGTTTGGAGAGCAAAGGAACATATAATAAAACCAGAGAAGGAGTCGATCACTCGGCCTGTCCAGCCTAGCGCGCTATTCATACCCCAAACAACAGGGCGCCACGGTATCGTAGCAGTTTGCGCGACGCTATTACAGTTTGGGACGTCGGAATTAATTTCCGGCGTCCTCGGTAAGCAAGTTTGTTATGCTCCCCCGCCGCCCGTCACATTCGTGTGTTTCCCCCGGGTGCTCTCTCTGGTTTCCTCCCACAGTCCAAAGACGTACCGGTTAGTAGGTTAATTAGCCATTGTAAACTGTCCCGTGATTAGGCTACCGATATATCGATGGGTTGCTGAATTAACAGATGTCGGATAGATTTGACGTTACTGGAGGATAGATAGGGTCTTGTGGGTGGTGAGAGGGTGTCTGGTTTTACGGCAACCGTATTTTTCCTTTTTGCCTATGGTTCTAAAGACCCAGTTCGTAACCTGGTGGGCTCATGGATATTTATCCCCTGGTTTAATGTTGAGTTAGGGAAAAGGTTGACAGGTTGGTTGAACAAGTTGAGGCAAACAGGGTTGTGATCTGCTCAGACTCTACATCGGTACTACAGAGGCAACACACACAAATAATGCTGGAGGAATTCAGCAGGTCAGGCCGCATCTATGGAAATGAATAAACAGCCAACGTTTCGGGCCAAGACCCTTCATCTGGACTCTCGTGTTCGGTATTGCAGAGTTCGGAATCAAAGCATTCAAGGAGACCTGATCTGTTGAGGGACGTGTATTCTAATCTATATGTTCTGGAGAGTGTGGGAATAGTTATACAGTTTTGTTGGGTATTAGCACATGTGGGTGTCTTGGGTAATGAATGGGCAGATGTTATAGCAAAATGGACACTTACTAAGTGGAAGGTAGATATGATAGTTAATATGGGAAAGTATGAAGCCAAATCTTTTATTAGGTTGACTGGGATTGTGAAATGGCAGAAACTGTGGGACAGGGACATAGTGTTACAAGTTGTTTCCATCAGTTCGGGGGTGGGGGGGGGGCTCCTTTTGGGAAGAAATAGGAAGGAAGATGTGTGCTTGGTGAGACTAATGTTTGGGCATATGGATTTGCACTCCACTTTGGCTTTTGTTGGTAAGCATAGTAAGAATGATTGGTGTGATTTTTGGTGGAGCATGGGATCATAGTGTACCACAGATATTCATTGGAACTTGGGAAGCTGTTTAGGGAATTATTGGGTAGATCTTGGGGAGCCTAGCGAACTTTGTAATTAAAATAGCTTGGGAGGTAGGATCTGATCCCCTTTATAAGTTCCCTTCATATTCCATTACAATAGGTGGCAGTAATGCACCTTCCTGATAGTTGCAAGTCGCCATTAGCACAGAGGAAGAAGAATGTGGGTTGCTGGGCAGTGTGGCTCAAAGGGCCGATAGTCCCTGTTCCACATTGTAATTCTAAATAATTTTTTTTTAAATCCCTTTACCAGTTTTACATTGCCCTGAATTTCCCTGTTTTCAATAAAAATATTTACCTTCCCCTTAAATGCCTCTTATGATCAAGCCAAAACAACTCTGGGGTTTAGAAATTGGAGATGCAGCGTGATACAAGCCCTTCTGGCTCTCAGAGCCACACTGCCCAGCACTCCCCCAATTTAGCCCGAGCTTAATAATGGGACAATTTACAATTAACCTACTAACTGGTACATCTTTGGACTGTGAAAGGAAATCAGAGGACCCGGAGAAAACCACACATTCCTCGGGGAGGACATACAGACTGCCACTGTGATGTCAGAATTGAACTCCGACCTTCGATGCCTCAAGCTGTAATAACACGCTAACTGCTACGCGGCTGTGGTGCTGAAATACAGAGAAGTTGCACCTATGCACCTTAATATTATGTGATAGTAGCCTTGTGACAACATCTTATTTGAGACTTCCCCCGCTGGTGGAAACTTCTCAGCAACTACCCTGCCATGTCTCCTGGTGATCTAATGTGGTCTTATGTACTGAAGGTAGCTTGTCAGAGAGGGTTTGAAGTTGCTGTGCAAAGTGCAATGTTAAATTATGACATTAGTGGAATGTAATCTGGTGGCATTTCATGACTCAGATTATTTGGGTGTGGTCTGCTAAATCCTAAATTAACGGAGTATAACCAGGAGTCAAATCTGAATTAGTGGAGGATATTCATTCAATGCAAGTTCATCATCAAAGTACATGTATGTATGTTACCATATGCTACCTTAAGGTTCATTTTTGTGCAGACACTTGGGGGGGAGGGGGGAAGAAATACAATAGAATTTAGGAAAAGCTACACAGAAAAATCATAGAAACAGTTCAGTCTTAAGGTGAGTGAAGTTATCCATGCTGGTTCAGGAGCCTGATGGTTGTGGAGTACTAACTGTTCTTGAACCTGGTGTTGTGAGACCTAACCACCTGTTCGATGGTAGTAATGAGAATAGAGCATAGCCTGGATGATGGGGGTCTTTAATGGATGATGGATGCTGCCTTCTAGTGGCAGTGCTCCATGTAAATATACTCAGTGATGGGAAGGCTTTGCCTGTGATAGACTGGACTGCATCCACCACTTTCTTTAGCCTTTTCCATTCCTGGTCATTGATATTTCCATACCAGGCTGTGATGCAACCAGTTGGGATACTCTCCACAGTGCATCTATAGAAGTTAAAAGGTTAAGTGACGTGCTAAATCTATGTAAACTTCTAAGAAAGTAGAAGTGCCATGGTGCCTAATTTGCAATGACATGTATGTGCTGGTCCCAAGACAGATCCTCTATACGTGAAGGCCAAGTAATTTAAAGCTACTGACCACCTCCACCTCCATTTTTCTAATGAGGATTGGCTCATGGACCTCCAGCATCTTCCTTCTCCAGTTGGCACTTTATCCCCAAATTCATGTAGTCTAAGTACTGAATTAGTGGTGTGTTAATCATTCTCAAATCCTGAATTGGTGTAATCTTGTCTCCTGTCCCAATGGAGTGTATTCCATTGATGACAGTGGAGGGTTAATAGGGTTACTGAAGTTGATGCTGTTGAAGTTTTATTTGTTAACTTTGTACTTTTCCACTGAGTTCTTAGCATGTTCATCTATGTGAGTGTGATAAGTGTGTCCATATGGACCAGAATATTCAACAAACGTGGGCTTTTATGTAGCTGACTATATCATCTTTTGATAATGTATGGATAGTCATGTTTACAATAGAATTGCCATGTCACATGCTGAATTAATGGAGTGAACTCTGGTACACTCTGGTGTGAATGTCAGGTGCTTGGCAGTGAAAATAATTTATTGATTTACTTTGCGATATTATTTATTAATTTACTTTTCATATTTACATAACAAAAAGTTGGCTTATCCATAAATCATTGTGTGGTACGGAAGTTGCACCGCAGCGGACAGGAGGGCTCTACGGCGCATAGTTAAAGCTGCCCAATGCATCACCAGCCTACCTGCCATCAGGACGTGCATGCAGAAAGGTGCTGGAAAAAGGCCAGCAATATCATGAAGGATCCCACCCACCCTGCTTATGGGCTGTCTGTCCCACTCCCATCAGGGAAGAGGCTATGTGTGGATGCTGCCAGGACCATGAGACTCAAAAACAGTTACTTCCCCCAAGCTATCACACTGATCAACAGCTCCACCCACTAACCCACCCCTCCATCACTCCTTTATAATTTCCTGTCAGAGTCACCTTATATACAGATACTCCTGTACGTAGCGTCACTTTATGTACAATATATGCAATCAGTTTATGTATACACAGCTAATCTTAAGCATTTATATTCTGTTCTTTATGTTTATTGTTTTTTTTATGCTGTATTGGATCCAGAGTAACAATCATTTTGTTCTCCTTTACTCTTGTGTACTAATGAATGACAATAAATAATCTTGAATCTTGATCTTGAAATTGAATATTCTGAAGTACTGAATGATATTTCAATGATCAGCTACTTCCCTTTCAACCATCAACCATTCAGCAAAACCCTAATCACTACAACACCATGAATACTTTGATTACTCTCCACTGAAAGATATTTTTTGTTCTAATTGTGGCTTTTCATGTAAATATTGTATATAATTTATGTTTAATTTATGTTTTTTTCTTGTGAATGTTGCTTACGTGCTACTATATGCCGCAGCATATGTCACTGCTGCAGCAAGTGAGGTTTTCATTGCACCTGTGCATACATAGATTTTGTGCACTTTTTAACACCATAAGGCATAGGGGCATAGTTAGGCCATTTTGCCCATTGAGTCTGCTCCACCATTACATCATCACTGATTAATTATCCCTCTCAACCCTATTCTGCTTTCTCCCCTTAACCTTTGATGTCCTGATTAATCAAGAAACTATCAACCTTTGCTTTAAGTATATCCAGTGACTAAGTCCCCACAACTGACTGTGGCAATGAATTCCAATTTACCACCCTCTGGCTAAAGAAATTCCTCCTTGTTCTGTTCAAAAGGGATGTCCTTGTATTCAGAGGCTGTGCCCTCTGGTCTTAGATTTCCCCGCTATTGGAAACATCCTCTCCATCTCCACTCTATAGGTTTCAATGAGATTTTTTTAAGCTCCAGCGAGTACAGATCCAGAGCCATCAAATGCTCCTCATATGTTAACCCTTTCATTCACATGAACCTCTTCTGGACCCTCTCCAATGCCAGCATTTCCTTTCTTAGATAAGGGGCCCAAAACTGCTCACAATACGTATTCCAAATGCAGTCTGACCAATACCCTATAAAGCCTCAGCATTACATCCTTGCTTTTATATTCTCCAAATGAATGCTGACATTGCATTTGCTTTCCTTTCCACCGACTCAACCTGCACGTTAACCTGTAGGAAATCCTGTACTAGTGCTCCCAAGTTTGTTTAAACCTCTGACTTCTGAATTTGCAAAATAGTCTATGTTGTTATTCCTTCTACCAAGGTGCATGACCATACAGTTCCCTGCACTGTATTCCATCTGCCACTTCTTTGCCCATTCTCACAATCTGTCCAAGTCCTTTTGCAGACTCCCTACTTCCATAATACTGCCTGCCCTTCCACCTATGTTGAATCGTCTGCAAACGTGGTCACAAAGTCATCAATTCTGTCATCCAAATCATTGACATATAACGTGATAAAAGTCCCAACACTGACCACTGCTGCACACCAATAGTCACTGGCAGCCAACCAGAGTAGGCCCCTTTATTCCCACTCTTTGCCTCTTGCTAGTCAATCAAACGTGTAACTATTCTGGTATCTTTCCTGTAATGCCGTGGGCTCTTGTCTTGTTAAACAGCCTCATGTGTGGCACATTTTCAAAGGCTTTTTGAAAATCCAAGTAAACAACATCCACTGACTCTCTATAAAACAATAACAAACTGAATGTGAAGTGTAAAATAGATGCATACAATTCATCATTGATCTTCACTTAAACTTAAATGGACTTTCTATGAATTAATGAAATAGCATAGAAATGTATTGTTTTTCGATATTTTATGTGTTGAAAGGACTTTGAGACTTCCATTGTTTAACAATATCATCTAGTTTAATTCCCCACCATAGATGCTGCATGATTTGCTGAGTTCCTCCAGTATTTTGTGTCTGTTGATCAAGTTCTCCTTGTCCTTTCCTGATGTTTGTGATATTATTTTAGGATGTGAAATGCCCATTTGTGGACGAAATCCAAGAGGATGATTCAGATACAGTTATTCAGTTACTATGCACGCCGGGAGAGGACAGACTGCAGATCTTAGAATGGTTATGCATCAGGTACCCAATGTTCATACTTCAGTGTTCTTGCAATTTATGAAATGTTTGCTAATATTTTGTATTTTAAAAGATTGAAGGAATTGCAATGGGGGTCAGAAGTGAACCCTGTGTTATAATGTGATAAATGTGAAGTATCTCACTTTGGTTGAAACATACTAAATACAAACTTGAAAAGTGCTGATGTTGAAAGAAATCTCAGTGTCCTTTTACATGAGTCACTGAAAGTTAATGTGCAGGTGTAGCAAACGGGATTATGGCAACAGGATTTGAATGTAAAAGATATTTTAATGACATTATAAAAGCTCCTGGGTAGACTGGAATATAATGTATATGTCTAGTGTTTATATTTAAGGAAGGATGTATTTTCTGCTTTTGCTTGGTACTGTACAAGCACAGCCGGACGGCTGTTATATTGGTGTGAACGTGCGGCGTGAGAGTTAAATTGTAAAGTGAGCTTTTTTACTAGATCCTTTAAATTGATTTGATTGAGTCTATCTTTATAAATATTAATGTCAGAAATACTGTGCAGGTCTGGCAGCAGAAGATTCCACTCTCTTGTTGATCTTGGGTAGAGGGAGTACTGGTAGCAAATCTTGTTGAATGAAGGGGTTTCCAGTGTGTAAGGTCCAGTTTGCTGTCGAGTTGAACTGACCCTGTGACAAATTTGGATGTTTGATGGAGTGATGTTGTGAACTTCTTTGAAAATGGAGATTAACCGTAGTTTAGTACGTTGGTTTTCAGGTGGTTCCCATTGAAGGTTAGAAAGCACGTTGATGACACTGGATTTCCTGCTGTAATCGTTTAGCACAAAGCGAGCAGCACGGTGTTGGATTTTTTCAATGGACTTCTTATTGTTAGCTTGATGGGGATTCCATATGGCCGCGCAATACTCAAGCTTTGGATGGACAAGTGTCTTGTATGCCGTGACCTCGATGGATTCACTACATGAGTGGAGGTTTCTTCACAGGATACCCAGCATTTTGTTTGCTTTGGCTGTCATCTGATTGATGTGGCAATGCCCAGTTAAGATCCTTGCTAATTTCAACACCAAGATATGGGTGGTGGGTGACTGGTTCAAGAATCTTTCCTTTCATGTTATATGTCATGTTGACTGGTTTAACTTTGTGACTGACATGCATAGCATAACATTTAGATGGGTGAAGGACATTTGCCATTGAGACTCCCATTGACATAATGAATCAATATCGTTTTGCAGCAGCTCAGCGTCTTGGTCATTTTTTACCTCACGGTAGATTATGCAGTCATCTGCAAAGTGTCTGACCTTGGACTTGACTATATTTGGCAAGTCGTTGATATAAATGAGAAAAAGTAAGGGTCCCAACACGGTCCCCTGGGGCACTCCGGATGTTACTGGAGATTCAGAGGACTCTGCCCCCTTGAGAAGCCCACGTTGCTGTCTGTTGGTAAGGAACGTGTTTAACCAATGTAGAAAGCTGTTGTTAATGTCCACGTGTTCAAGCTTGTAGCAGTGTCTGGTGGGGGACCATGTCAGATGCCTTGCTGAAGTCGAGTTTGATCAAGTCTGCTTGGCTTCTGTTGTCAAAGGTCTTTGATCAGCCCTTCAAGTTGCATGTCACAAGATCTGCCCTGTCGCAATCCGTGTTGGTGGTGAGTAAGAACATTGTGTCTGTCTAGATGGTCCATAATGTGACAGTCAGTCATATGCTCAGGAATTTTACAAGGGACGGAAGTGAGTGAAACCGGTCTGTAGTTTCCCGGATTTTGTGTGCTCGCCCTTCTTATAAATTGGAACAACATTCGCTTTCAACCAGTCATCCTGTAATGTCCCAGTATCAATAGACTTCTGGAATATCTTTTGCAAAACGGGAGCTAGACTAGAAGCACAACTCTTCAGGATCATGACTGGTATTTGATCAGGTCTTGGTGCTTTCTTAGGCTGTAATTCCTCAAAAGCTTCTTAACCCCTGTTACAGTTAGAATGAGATGAGGTAAGTCTGGGATATTGCTGGGGTCTAAAGTGGGGAGTTCATTCAAGTTTTCCCTTGTGAACACAGAGCAAAACTGCTGGTTAAGTGCTTGTGCTTTGTCTGCAGCAAGAGATACAATGCGGCCCCTGGATAAGAGGGAAGAAATTCCAAAAACTTCTTGCCTTGTAGATTTAATAAAACTCCAGAAGAGTTTGGTGTTGTCACTCTTTAAGCTCTCACCTATTACCTCATTAACATACTGATGGTGAGCTTTCCTGATGTTTCTATCAATAAGTCGGCGTGAGGATTTGAACTTTTGCCAGTATTCACTATGACCGGATTTCCTAGCTTTATTATAGAGTCTTTGTTTTCTACGTATCGCACGCCGGGTGGACTGGTTTACCCATGGTAAGTTGAACCCGGAAGAGCTCATTTTAGAGGGGACATACTTGTCAATTGCTGCTTGAAGGAGCTCTTGGAAGTTAGACCAAAGGATATTAATACTGACAGATGCTAGATATTCCTTGGCTAGTGACTGGTGGAAATCACTAACAAGTTTTGCAATTCCACTAAAATCTGCTTTCCTGTACAAAAATATTTCCTTTTGGGGGGTTTAATTAATTTCACAGTAAACTTTGCATTCACAACAACAACATCATGATTGCTAATCCCTGCAGTGACGTGATTTACAACTAAAGCTGGATTTGACACAAAACATAAGTCCAGTATGTTACTTTCTCTAGTAGGATGTCTAACAGTTTGTGTCAAATTAAAATCAGCTACAATATCAAGCATTAGTTTACTGACTGCCACTTAACTGCCCACTTGGCGGACAATACTGCTGTTCCAATCCACACTAGGCAGTTTAAAATCTCCAAGAAGCCAAATAGATGCTGATTGAGGGATTTTTGAAAGAGACAAATCCAGTTCCTTTAAATAATCAACATCAGATGATGGAGGGCGATAGAATGTTCCGACATACACCAGTTGTAGGCCTTTAACATGAATACTAATCCATTTTATTTCTCAATTTGAATCTAGGGTATTTTCTTCAGTAACTATGTGAGTATTTTTCACTGCAGTAAACACTCCACCATGGGAGCTAGAATTCCTGTCTTCCCTGAAAGAAAGATTTCTCCTGAAACAATGTCATTGAGCCATGACTCAGTACCAACTATTATGTTGGGGTTTGCATTGTCAATCAAGGCTTGAAAATTAGCTTTTTTTGCTCTCAAGCTCTGACAATTCATGTTTACAATTTTTAAAGTCTTAAACTTCTGACGGTTGCACGTCTTTGTAGATCTGAGACACTTCCCTTTAGTTTTAAAGTTTGGTGTGGTTGCCTTAGTAGGGGATCCAATATCTGGGGGGAACATTTAAATCCGACTCTGACTCTGAAGGATCCGAAGACGGAGATGCAAGCAAACCGAATCTATTACGAGTTTCAATATTATCAACTATGAAGAGGGAAGAATCAAAGTTGGCGATACCACAGTTACAACAGGTCCTGGAGTAAGATGGATGCTCGACTAAAATCTTACAAATCTGTTTCTTCATTTCAATGCATGCATGATGAAACCAAAACTTACAAGTTTCACACTCAATTGCTTGTTGCCCATCCTTACAGGGAAATTTTGGCCCTGGATTTAAATTAATGTCATTTGCGAGAATGAGTATAAAAAGCACTTAAGTCTTTGGTCTAGAAGTCAGAAGCGTGATGTTCATCTTATTAATGCAATTAGCATTGATAGTAAAATGGAGCAAACTCACCCGATCCACTGGGTTGATGACTGTAGCCAGTCCAATGTTCAGTAAAATGTAAGTGTGGCACTGACAGTGATGTGTAATTTAGAGTTCTATTTAAAAGCAAAATTCCGATCCTGGTAAGGAAGGAAAGTGGAAATCCTCCACGACCATGGTTTCCCATTGCACTATCCAGATTTTCCACTGCACACGCTGAATCCATGAATCCACAATAATACACACAAGGCACGGTATCCAAGATGGCCTCCAGTGGCACAAAAATGCGGGATCAAGTCCGAAAGTTTCTATCAAAAATATAGCCAAAAGTGCAAAAATGCACAACTCAGCTAAGGCTAGAGTTAATTAAAAAAAACTCTAAACGACTAAAAATCATAATAAAAGTCATGAATTAAAGTTTAAAAAACAGGAGTAATCCTGCAAAATGGAGAGCCGAAACAAAACATGTCCGTTCACCACTGAACACCATGTTGCCCCAGGACTGACGCCGGCATGCCGCAGGAGAAGGAGGTGCTGCGCCGGTGGAGCAGTCCAGGAGCCGAACCGAGCTCGATAGGTTCACCAGACTCATCGCTAATATTGGAGATTATCCTAAGAGTTAAGTAGACTAGAGTTTAGAAGAATGAGAGGCGGTGTAATTGGAATATAAAATCAGACAGTAAGAATAAATAGAGCATTTTCAACTTAAATTGCTTTGGCTTGCCAGCTGCAATACAGATTGTGCTGGGATCCCATCTGTTCACAATAATATCAGTCATTTAGATGAGGGGTCTTAACAGGGCATGTAGACTGGTCACCTACCACGAAAATAAAAGGTAGGTCATTGAAGACTTGAGTTGTAAAGAAATTTCTTCAAGCAGCAAGCAGTGAGCCTTTAGTTCTTCACCCAAGAGAGTTGTGCAGGATTTCTTGGCATACTCAAAGTAGAGGTCAATATATATATATATATATATATATATATATATATATATATAGATATCAAGGGAATAAGAATATGATCTAGTACAGGAAGGTAGGAAGGTGGTGCAGGTGCAAGGGGCTGAATAACTTAATCCTGCATCAGTTTCTTACGTTGTTGTGTTAGGTCCCATTATTAATTCCTTGATAAAGTATTCCGGTATTTTCCTACCTGGCTTACGGTTTCCTACTTTCTCTCTTTCTTGAAAGAGGGTGCAGGTGTAATATATTTGTGGTTTTCCAGTCATTTGGGATCTTTCCAAAAGCAATGTAGAACAAAAGCTGTTGGTGTTAGCATCCTGTTTCATATGCAAGTTGTTGGGAACTTTAACCTCACATTATTGCACTAAGGCAGTATGTAACCAAGAGACCTGCAGGGACAAAGAGTCTTTACAACCTTGATATACTACTGACTTATAACTTTTAATGAGGTATTCATTTGCTTTGCCGTTAATATTTTCTGCAATTTAAATATCTGATATCACTATGCTAGTCTCTCAGGAAAGCAAAATAATCAAATAATTTGTGTTTGTTTTATAGCTTTGATCCACGACTCAAAAGAAAATTTGAAGAACTACGTTATCAATCCATGCAGGACCATGGAACAGAACTTGTGATAAAACGTAGGAAGATTTCCTAATTTTCCCGACTGTTATTGTAGAGTAGAACTTCATAGTCCATGGCATTAGAGTTTCAATGTTTTTCATTTTTCAGTTCTCTGAACATTATCTATTCTAATATTTTGAATATTGTCAGAATGACTTTTTAAACACAATTGTTAGAGTTCTGATTTTTATTTGGACACTTCCTGCAAAATGAGTGTAGTGAGAAATTAAGAGATGCAAAATGCAATAGATGTGTGTGGCTGGAATAATGGGTATAGGCCATATGACTTCACAAATCTTCCTTGCTCTTCAGAATCGCTGGTTCATTATGGCCAAACCTATGCTCAAGCTTGCTTTGCTCTTTGGATTCCTAGCTCCCGATTCCTTAATGTTCAAAAATCTCACCTTTGAATATATTCAATTACTGCACAATCACAACTCTTCCAGGTTGAAAGTTCTAACATTCTTAACCCCCTGGGAAGAAAATTTCATTGCCATGTCTCAATCTTAAATGGCCAGTACATTTTTCTGAATATTCTTTTTCAACCTAGATTCTCTGGCAAAATGCAAACCTCTTAATGTTAATATCTCATTCTTTTAAACCCTTAATATCTGTCGGCCAGTCTTCTTCAGTGTCTCTTTACTAGGATTCATACCTAGGATCGATTGAATGAATGTATTCTGCACTGAGTACAATAATATCTTTCCCTGAATGGAGACTAAAGCTGCACATACAATACTTTGAATGAGATTTCATCAAAACTGTGGAACCTTTATCAAAATTTCCTTCCTTTTCTACCTTCCTTCTTACTTCCCAACCTCCTTGTGTTAAAGACCACCATACTATTTGCCTACTACATTGTATAAACCGATAAATTCTCTCCATGAAGTTTATTGGTTTGCTATTGTTTATAATGTTCAATATCCATTCTACCAAAATGAATAACCTCTTATTTTTCCATATTATACTTCAGCTGCTGTATATTCTCATTCACACTTAAACTGTGTATACCTTTTTGCGGATGTTTTGTGTCATTATTGCAGCTGACATTTGCATTTAACTTTGTACCTATCGAGCATCTGTCTTTTCATCATTACAGTAAATTGAAAATAGCTGTGCTCCTCAGCACTAAAACCTGTGGCAGCCCACTGGTTAGAAATTGGCAACTTAAAAACAACTACTTTATTCCTGTTTCACTTTTGGTCATTTAACCAATCCTGCATTCATGGTAAAGTATTACCCCCAATGCTATGAGCCATTTTTCCAATAACAACCTTTTGTGCTTGCCCTGACTTTCAAAAGGCAGATATTATACACAATTCTGATATACCCTTATGTCCAGCTAGTTACATCAGTAAAATACTGTTAGATTTTTAAACATCTTTCTCTTTTTAATGGCCTTACTGTCACTATTTATTGTGATATTCTAAGTGCCATGTTAACTTATCCTTAATGATGGATTCCAGTGTTTTGTCAATGACATGTCATACTGTCAGACTAATTACCAATATTTTTCCCCATTTAAATAATGTGTCATATTTGCTACCCTTCAATTTACTGTGTCTGAGGAATTAAGACACAGAATCTGAGGAATTTATGCAGACAGTGATTAATAGAAACATTATTTCTGGAGCCTTCTCTTTTAGAACCCTACAGTGTAGTCTATCAAGTCAAGGGGAATTATTCAATTCAGGTACCTTCTCATTGCTCAAGTACGAGTTCTTCAGTGATATTACTTTGGAGATGCCTTGGTTCCCCTCAAAATCTACCACATTCAGTATATTTCTAGATTGTTAAGAATTCTAAGCAGACCTTTGTTTAAGTTTGTATGAAAAGGATATACTCATGATATAAAATTGATCTGCTAAACACTTAACCTACCTCTATTTCACAGAAATGACCTGGCTTGGGGATAGCTTGGGAGTGTGCAATGCAGAGGACTTTGATCTCTTTAGGGTAATACTCTTGTATTTTTTAAACTTTGATAAAACTAGCTTATGTGAATTTCAAATTCTCTCTACACTTGAAGTTCTCCCTTTCTTCTTTCCATTGATGTATAATTCAATAGCCAGTCTATGAGTTATCCCTTGTGTACATTTGCATTCCTGGTCTGGTTTTGAAATTTTGGGAACTTTTTTAACATACAACTTGCTTTTTAAGGTTAAGCTCCAAAGTCTTTCATGTGTGACTTGTATTCTCTTACTGCAGCAGAGACTTTGCCGACCCTTAGAGTAAATTTATTATCAATGTATGTATACGTCACTATATACTACACTCAGATTCATTTTCTTGCAGGCACTCGGCTTGTACGAGAGAGTGAGGAGATAATCGATCAGAGTTACAGGGAAGTAGTCACCCCGAAGTTGCAGGAGGCAAGTAGCTGGGTGACTGTCAGGAGAAATGGAAATGTGAATAGGCAGTTAGTGCAGAGCATCCCTGTGGCCATTCCCCTCAAAAATAAGTATACCACTTTGGATACTGTTGTGGGGGGATGACCTTCCAGGGGAATGCCACGGAAACCGGGTTACTGGCACTGAGCATAGGACTGTGGTGCAGAAGGGAAAGAGAGAGAAGAGGGGAGCAAGCGGTAGTGATAGGGGACTCGATAATCAGGGGAACAGACAGGAGATTCTGTAGATGTGAACGGGACACACGGATGGTATGTTGCCTCCCAGGTGCCAGGGTCAGGGATATCTTGGATCGTGTCCACAACATCTTGGAGAGGGAAGGAGAGCAGCCAAATGTCCTGGTACATATTGGTACCAATGATATACGAATGAAAAGCGATGAGGTTCTGAAAAGAGAATTTAGAGAGCTAGGTAGCAAGCTGAGATGCAGGACCTCCCAGGGTGTAATTTCTGGATTGCTGCCTGTGCCACGCGTCAGTGAGGGTAGAAACAGGATGATTTGGAAAATTAATGTGTGGCTGAGAAGCTGGTGCAGGGGCAGGGCTTCAGGTTCTTGGATCATTGGGGTCTCTTCTGGGGGAGGTTTGACCTGTTCAAAAATGATGGGTTGCACCTGAACCCAAGGGGAACAAATATTCTCGCGGGCAGGTTTGTAGAGCTGTTGGGGTGGGTTTAAACTAATTTTGCAGGGGGTTGGGAACCGGAGTGAAGGGACTCAGGATAGGATGGATGGTAAAAAAGCAAAGATAGCGTGCAGTCAGACTGTCAGGAAGGGCAGACAGATGATAGGACATATTGCAGCCAGCAGGGTTAGGGTTATCAGTGCATTAGGGATGCAGAATCAAAAAGGGTAGCAAATACAGTGTTATATCTCAATGCACGGAGTATAAAAAATAAGATGGATGATATTATTGCACTTTTACAGATTGCTGGGCCATCACTGAATTGGGGCTGAGGGATGTTTGTAGTTGGGAGTTGAATGTCCAAGGTTACACATTGCATTGGAGAGATAGGAAGGTCGGCAGCGGGGGGTGGAGTGGCTCTGCTGGTAAAGAATGGCACCAAATCAACAGAAAGATGTGACATAGGAATGGAAGATGTTAAATCCGTGTGGGTTGAGTTAAGAAACTGCAAGGGTAAAAGGACCCTGATGGCAGTTATATACAGGCCTCCCAACAGTAGCTGGGATGTGTCCACAGATTGCAACAGGAAATAGAAAAGGTGTGCCAAAAGGGGAATGTTATGATAGTCATGGGAAATTTCAACATGCAGTTCAACTGGGAAAATCAGGTTGGAAATGGATCCTAAGAGAATGAGTTTATTAAATGCCTACAAGGTGGCTTTTTAGAGCAGTTTGTCTTTGAGCCTACTAGGGGATCAGCTATACTGGATTGGGTGTTATGTAATGAACCGGAGGTGATTAGGGAGCTTAAGGTAGAAGAACCCTTAGGAGGAATTATCACAATATGATTGAGTTCAACTTCAAATTTAATAGGAAGAAAGTAAAGTCTGACGTAACAGTATTTCAGTGGAGTAATGAAAATTACAGTGGTATGAGAGGGGAGTTGGCCAAAGTAAATTGGAAGCAGCTGCTGACAGGGATGACAGCAGAGCAGCAATAGCATGAGTTTCTGGGGGGAAATGAGAAAGGTGCAGGATAGATGTATTCCAAAAACAAAGAAATACTCAAATGGCAAAAATTGTACAACCATGGCTGACAAGGGATGTCAAAGCTAATGTAAAAGCAAAAGAGAGGGCATACAACAAAGCAAAAACTAGTGGGAATACAGAGGATTGGGAAGTTTTTAAAACCCTACAGAGAGCAACTAAAAGAAAATCATTAGGAGGGAAAAGATAAAATATGAAAGCAAGCTAGTAAACAAAATGTAAAAAGTAAGAGATGCGAGTGACTATCGGACTGCTAGAAATGAGACCGGAGAAATAATGGAGGACAAGGAGATGGCAGATGAACTAAATGAGTATTTTGCATCAGTATTCACTGTAGAAGGCACTAGCAATGTGTCAGATGTTGAAGAGTGTGAGGGAAGAGGAGTGAGTACAGTTACTATTACGGGGAGAAGGTGCTTAAAAAGCTGAAAGTCCTGAGGGTACATAAGTCACCCGAACCAGATGAATTGCACCCTAGGATTCTGAAAGAAGTAGCGGTAGAGATTGTGGAGACATCTTTTAAAAGCCATTGAACTTTGGCATGGTACCAGAAGACTGGAAAATTTCAAATGTCACTCAATTCTTTAAGAAAGGAGGAAGGCAGCGAAAAGGAAGTTATAGACCAGTTAGCCTCACCTCAGTGGTTGGGAAGATGTTGGAGTCAATTGTTAAGGGTGAGATAACGGAGTACTTGGTCACACAGGACAAGATAGGACAAAGTCAGCATGGTTTCCTTAAAGGAAGACCTTGCCTGACGAACCTGTTGGAATTCCTTGAGGAGATATACGCAGGATAGATAAAGGGGATGTGGTGGATTTTGTATATTTGGACTTTCTGAAAGCCTTTACAAGGTGCCACGCATAAGGCTGCTTACCAAGTTAGGAGCCCATGGCATTACAGGAAAGTTACGAGCATGGTTAGAGCACTGACTGATTGACAGGAGGCAGCGAGAGGGAATAAAAGGATCCTTTTCTGGTCGGCTGCTGGTGACTAGTGGTGTTCCACAGTGGTCGGTGTTGGGACCGCTTCTTTTTATGCTGTATACCAATGATTTAGATGATGGAATAGATGGTTTTGTTGCCAAGTTTACAGATGATATGAAGATTGGTGGAGATTAGTGTTGATGAAACAGGTAGGCTGCAGAAGGACTTAAAGAATGGCAAGAAAGTGGCAAATGTTGGAAAACAAATGATCATGTACTTTGGTAGTATGAAATAAATGTGCAGACTATTTTCTAAATGTGGAGAAAATCCAAAAATCTGAGATGCAAAGGGACTTGGGAATCCTTGTGCAGAACACCCTAAAGGTTAACTTGCAGGTAGAGTCGGTGGTGAGGAAGGCAAATGCAGTGATAGCATTCATTTCAAGATATCTAGAATACAACAGCAGGGTTGTGATGCTGAGGCTTTATAAGGCACTGGTGAGGCCTCACCTTGAGTATTGTGAACAGTTTTGGGCTCCTTATCTACAAAAAGAGGTGCTGGCTTTGGAGAGAATTCACAAGGATGATTCCGGGAATGAAAGGGCTATTACACAAGCAATGTTTGATAGCTCTGGGTGTGTACTCGCAGGAATTTAGAATAATGAGAGGGAATCTCATTGAAACCTTTCGAATATTGGAAGGCCTAGACAGAGTAGATGTGGAAAGGATGTATCCAATAGTGGTGGGAGGTTGTGCCCAGGACAACCGAGCACAGCCTCAGGATAGAGGGGCATCCATTTAAAATTGAGATGTGGAGAAATTTCTTTAGACAGGGGGTGGTGAATTTGTGGAATTTATTACCACAGGCATCTGTGGAGGCCAAGTCATTGGGCATATTTAAGGCAGAGCTCGAAAGGTTGTTGATTGGACACGGCAACAAAGATTATAGGGTGAAGGCTGGGAAGTGGGGCTGAGGAGGGGGAGGAAAGGATCAGTCATCATGGAATGGCGGAGCAGACTTGATGGACCAAATGGCCTAATTCTGCTTCTATGTCTTATGGTCTTATTAACAAAGAAATACAATAGAATCACTGAAAAACTACACACAAAGACTGACAAATAACCAATGTGCAAAAGAAGATAAACTATGCAAGTAGTAAAAATACTAGTAATAATAAATAATACCAGCCAAGATGGCACTGGTGATCCACGGTGCCATGTTGCAAGCTGCTTACAAAGCTTATAAATATACGTCTTCTGAATTGCATTCACTGAAATCTGCAGCCTCTAATTTCCCTTTAAGCAACGTACTTTTGAACTATCTTAATGAACTAGTGATTTCATGATCTTCTGAAAGACTTGGTGGACTTCACTCCTAAGCATACAGGTACGGCACCTTTAAGCAAATGAAGGTTCATCACCATGGCCTGAGAGAGGAGGGGAGGACTTCAAGCCTGGGTGAAACACCAAACAATGAAAGTTCCTCGACCCAGCATCTTGTTAGCAATTGTACAGTTGCTGGAGAACAAGATTGAGGACCTAAGGGCAAGATTGCTGTATCTGATGGAAATGAGGAATTGCTGCATTTTCTGTTTCACAGAGACGTGGCTCACTCTGAACACGTTGGGTTTGGCAATTAGACCTGAGGACTATTTGATAGAAGAGGATAGACTGAACTGCTGATTTGGAGAAGACAAAAACTGGGGATCTATTCTTCATTATAAACTCTCTATGGTGCTTGGATTCAGCTGTCTTGGTCATATCACACTTTTTTTCCCCCAACCTGGAATATCGAATGATTTATTGCCGACCTTTCTACTTACTAAGAGAGCACTTGGTGATCCTGACCGCAGTTTACATACTACTAAAAGCCAACATTAAGCAGGCACTCAAAATATTTGATGCTGCCAACACCAAACAAGCTGCCCAAATTGTAGTCAGGGACTTCAATCAGGCTTGGTTAAAGAAATCTCGGACCAATCATCAGCATATAACCTGCAGCACCAGCAAACTAGACCACTGCTATACTACAATTAGGAATGCCTTCCATTCTGTGCCTTGACCATACTTTGGGTAATCTGATCACTTGGCTGTCCTCCTACTTGCATACAGGCAGAGGCTAAAGAGCAAGGCTGCAGAGATAAGGACAACAAATAGGCGATTGCGTGAGGCAGATGAGCGGCTATAGAATTGCTTCAAGTCAGTGGATTGGGCAGTGTTCAAGGACTCATCAGAGGATCTTAATACACCATGGTTGTTATGGACTTAAGTAAAACAGTCCTTGGAGGAGTCTGAAATACTTTTTCTTCGCAAAACATCCACGAAAACAGAGAAGTGCCCCAAAAAATGAACAACAGTTAAACGTGAGAGCCCCAAAGTACCCCCCCCAGATTTCCCCTCCTGCGCGTAAGCGGTGGCGATCAACAGTCCCCTCCTCCCCCCACCGGCAAAATAGAAGTGCACCCACTATCAAGCAGAAGCATGAGATCTAAGCGATAGTGAAGACACAGACCTTGCAGTTACCCCAAAGACTATCGCAATTCATCTGGTATTCGGCAACCCACAGGTTCTCTCTCTCCTTAATAAGGGAGAGGGAGGTGTCCCCCACTTTCACAGTGAGCAGGAGATATAACAACAACCCACTGGTTTATGATGTTAAAAAGTCTGTCAACAGCATGTGCCATTTTATTGGTTCTTTACTCAACCCTGGAACATTTGGACAGCAAAGTTGCATACATCAGGATGCTCTTTATCGACGACAGCTCAGCACTCAATGCCATCATCCTCTCAAAACTAATCAATAAACTTAAAGACCTTGGCCTCACTACCTCCAATTGGAACCTCAAGTTCCTCACTTGCAGACCCCAGTCAGTTTGGATTGGAAACAACATCTCCACAGATGCATCAGAAGGCTGCGTGCTTAGTCCCCTGCTCTACTCGCTTTACACTTATGACTGTGAGGTGAAGCACAGCTCCAATACCATATTTAACTTTGCTGATGATGCCAGTGTTGTTGGCCAAATCAAAGGTGGTGATGAATCAACATACAGGAGGAAGATTGAAAATCTGGCTGAATGGTGCCACAACAACCACAAAGTCACTCAATGTCAGCAAAACCAAAGAACTGATTATTGAATTCAGTGTGAGGAAACCGGAGGTCCATCATCAGAGGTGGAGAGGGTCAGCAACTTTAAATTCCTCTATGTTATCATTTCAGAGGATCTGGCAATTATGAAGAAAGTATGGCAGTGCCTCTACTTCCTTAGAAATTGTGAAGATTTGGCATGACAGCTAAAATTTTGACAGACATCTATAAATGTGTGCTGGAGAGTTAATTGACTGGTTGCATCATAGCCTGGTATGCAAACACCAATGCCCTTGTACGGAAAATGCTACAAAAAGTAGTAGCTCCAGCCCAGTCCATCACAGGAAAAGCCCTCCCCACCATTGAGCACAACTACATGGAGCATTGTCACAGGAATGTAGCATCTGTCATCAAGGACACCCCCACCACCCAGACCATGGTCTCTTCTCGCTCCTGCCGTACGGAAGAAGGTACACGACCCACACCACCAGGTTCAGGAGCAGTCACTACCCCTCAACCATCAGGCTGTTGAACCAGAGGGGATAACTTCACGCCCCATCATTGAACTGTTCACACAAACTATGGACTCCTTTTCAAGGACTCTTCATCTCATGTTCTTGATATTTATTGCTATTTATTTATTATTATTATTTCATTTTTTTCTTTTGTATTTGCACGGTTTCTTCTCTTTTGCACACTGGTTGTCTGCCCTGTTGGGAGTGGCCTTTCAATATTGTGAACTACTTAAAATGTGACACTTGCCTGGCAGTGTAACACCATGTCTTAAGACCATAAAGCATAGGAGCAGAAATAGGCCATCCAGCCCATCGATTCTGCTCCTCCATGCCATCATGCTGATTTATTATCCCTCTCAACTCCATTTTTCTGCCTTCTCCCCATAATCTTTGATGCCCTGATTAATCAAGAACATATCAACCTCCTTTTAGAATATACCTAGTGACTTGCCCTCCATAGCCGTCTGTTGCAATTAATTCCATTGATTCACTACCCTCTGACTAAAATTCCTCCTCATCTTCTAAACCCTGTTATTCTGAGGCTGTGCCCTCTGGTACTAGACTCACCGACTATAGGAAACATCCTCTCCACATCCACTCTATCTACACCTTTCAATATTCGATAGGTTTAAATGAGATTCCCTCCCCCATTCTTCTACAGTACAGTGAGTACAGGCCCAGAGCCATCAAACACTGCTCATACGTTAAACCTTTCAATCCTGGAGTAATTCTCGTGAACCTTCTCTGGCCCCTCTCCAATACAAGCACACCTTTTCTTATATAAGGGCAAAAAACTGCTCACAATCCTCCAAGTGTGGTCTGACCAATGCCTTATAAAGCTTTAGCATTACATCCTTGCTTTTGTATTCTAGTCCTTTTGAAATCAATGCTAGCTTTGGATTTGCCTTCCATATTATTGACTCAACCTGCAAGTTAACCTTTAGGGAATCCTGCACCAGGACTCCCAAGTCTGTTAAACCTCCGATTTTTGTATTTGCTCTCTGTTTATAAAATAGCTTACACCTTTATTCCTTCTACCAAAGTGTATGACCATGCACTGTATTCCATCTGCCTCTTCTTTGCCCATTCCCCAGATCTGTGTAAGTCCTTCTGCAGCCTCTCTGCTTCCTCAACACTACTTGACCCTCCACCAATTTTGGTATCGTCTGCAAACTTGCCCATAAAGCCACCAATTCAGTCATCCAAATCATTGACATACAAAGTGAAAAGATCCAAGTACCCTAACCAATGAAGTCAGGCTAACTGGCCTATAATTTCCTTTTTCTGCTTTCTCCCTTCTTGAAAAGTGGAGTGACATTTGCAATTTTCCACTCCTCCGGAACCATTCCAGAATCTAGTGATTCTTGAAAGATCACTACTAATGCCTTCACAATCTCTTTAGCCACCTCTTTCACAACCCTGGGGTGTAGTCTATTTGGCTCAGGTGTCTTTTCCAACTTCATACTTTTCAGTTTTGCAAACACATTCTCCTTGGTAACGGTAACTACAATCACTACTGCCCTCTGACTCTCTTGAATTCTGGCATTCTGTTCGTGTGATCCACAGTGAAGACTGACAAAAGTTTGTCTGTTATTCTTTGTCCCCCATTACAAACTCTCCAGCGTCATTGTTAATGGGGTCTTGCAGTGCCACTGACCTAAATATGCTTTAATTGGTATTGTTAATTCATGAACTTCTAAACTTCTCATTATCCATGCAGATTGCTGCTTGATTTGTTTTGCATTGTATTCTGTATTCATAAGTATACAGGCAGATGTATTGGTACTCCTTGGGGGATCCAGCCCAATCTAAAAATGTTGACCCAAAAGTTGCTTTATTAGTTACGTATACTGCAGGTTGTCACGCATGGATAATAACATTATAATGTTTTTCCTGGTTGTTATTAGGGCCAGGCAAGTCCCTTGAGACAATTAATGATGATGGATCAGATGTTAAAAGGCCTTCAAGAAGTTCAGCACATTTGTGCATCAGCCTCAACAGACGTAGAAAGTATTAGCAAGTAAGTAGAGCAATATTTGTCATTAAATCCTGAAGTTGCCTTGTTCTGTTTTATAATTCCATCATTCTAATTTATTTAATAAAGCTGACCCTTCACTTTTGGTGCAGAGTGCATATGCATGTCGCAGGATGACGTCGTAGACTGCGCTCTACAGTGATGTCTCACAAATATTTAGTTTACTCCTTGCACATTGGTTACTTCCATCATAGCATGGAAATCAGCTCTCATTGTTGCAGTTCCGTTTTGTGAAAAATGTATAGAATCTTTGCGATAGTTCATTAAAGAAGAAACTGAAGCTTGTACATCAGAATATTTACATTTTTTGTCTCCTTTCCAGTTCCAGAGGGCATCAATCTCTTCTGTATTAATCTTGTCATTCAATCCTCTTCCTGTCCCTGTCTAATTGTTGATAGGACTTTAATTAAAGAAGATGTGGTGATAAAAAGCAATGCCTAAGCCTGTTGCCACTTGGCACTCATACATGCCTTCTGTACGAATTCCAGGAATGTAATCATGAGCCTTTGATTTCCCATCATGATGTCATTTGGAGCACATCAAATGAAAAAAATGGGGTGGGCACAGACTGTGTCAAACCCAGTTCCCAATAACGGAATTGTTCATTGCCCTGCACCTTAGAATTTAATGCATTTTCCTGAAGGAGCAAAGTAGATTACTTAAAGCAATACATGGGTATCCAATCTCTTCAATCTCTCCAGTCCTCAAACTATAGATTCTTATTTCTTCTTGCCTGTATGTGTGCAGTTCTTGAACTACAACCTTGCTTCATATGTTGAAAAAATTTAATCATAGGGCCTTGGCTACTATTGTACAGTGATCTCTGTTGCCCAAAATGCTAAAGACATTGCTGTTTGACACTTAACGAATAAAATGTCAGAAAGTAAAATTTTAAAATAGGGACCGAATTACATCCACATTCTTGTCCAGTTAATTTGTTCTTGAACCTAACACATACTGAAATTGCTGTTGGTTTTAACACTGATGAGTCAGGCACAGGAAAATTCCCATATTCTGATGAGAATTAATATGTTATAAATGCATACCCTCGAGCTGCTTAATGTATGTAAAACTGTAAAACCATTTTGGAAGTATCTGAAACAACTGCTATTTGTGACAGTAATTTTAGGACTTCTTTTTCTGCGATAATGCTCTGGCGTTTAACAAAGCAAAAGAATGTGAAATAAAAATGTATGAGTATTGCAGTAATTTTTAGCTGCAGTCTTAATAAAACCTGAAAGTGATTATGTGAGAGTTTGTGCTATATTTGCTGGAACTATAAAATAAATCCGATGGCACCTTCAGAATTGTAATTCATTTAGTAGATAGATTGAACAGCTGGAAGAAGTACTGTTGAGAGCAATTTGAGAAAAGTTAGATACAGTGGCATGCAAAGATTTGGGCACCCCTGGTCAAAATTTCTGTTACTGTGAATAGCTAAGCGATTAAAAGATGTCCTGATTTCCAAAAGGCATAAAGTTAAAGATGACACATTTCTTTAATATTTTAAGCAAGATTACTTTTTTATTTCCATCTTTTACAGTTTCAAAATAACAAAAATGGAAAAGGGCCCAAAGCAAAGGTTTGGGCACCCTGCATAGTCAGTACTTAGTAACACCCCCTTTGGCAAGTATCACAGCTTGTAAATGCTTTCTGTAGCCAGCTAAGAGTCTTTCAATTCTTGTTTGGGGGATTTTCGCCTATTCTTCTTTGCAAAAGGCTTCTAGTTCTGTGAGATTCTTGGGCCGTCTTGCATGCACTGCTCTTTTGAGGTCCATCCACAGATTTTCGATGATGACACAGTCGGGGAACTGTGAGGGCCATGGCAAAACCTTCAGCTTGAGCCTCTTGAGGTATTCCATCGTGGACTTTGAGGTGCGTTTAGGATCATTATCCTGTTGTAGAAGCCATCCTCTTTTCATCTTCAGCTTTTTTACAGACAATGTGATGTTTGCTTCCAGAATTTGCCAGTATTTAATTGAATTCATTCTTCCCTCTACCAGTGAAATGTTCCCCATGCCACTGGCTGCAACACAAGCCCAAAGCATGATCCCCCGTGCTTAACAGTTGGAGAGGTGTTCTTTTCATGAAATTCTGCACCCTTTTTTTTTTCTCCAAATATACCTTCGCTCACAGCGGCCAAAAAGTTCTATTTTAACTTCATCAGTCCACAGGACTTGTTTCCGAAATGCATCAGGCTTGTTTAGATGTTCCTTTGCAAACTTCTGATGCTGAATTTTGTGGTGAGGACGCAGGAAAGGTTTTCTTCTGATGACTTTTCCATGAAGGTCATATTTGTGCAGGTGTCGCTACACATTAGAAGAGTGCACCAGCACTCCAGAGTCTGCTAAATCTTCCTGAAGGTCTTTTGCAGTCAAACGGGAGTTTTGATTTGCCTTTCTAGCAATCCTACGAGCAGTTCTGTCGGAAAGTTTTCTTGGTCTTCCAGACTTCAACTTGACCTCCACCGTTCCTGTTAACTGCCATTTCTTAATTACATTACGAACTGAGGAAACGGCTACTTGAAAACACTTTGCTATCTTCTTATAGCCGCCTTCTTTGTGGGCATCATTTATTTTAATTTTCAGAGTGCTAGGCAGCTGCTTAGAGGAGCCCATGGCTGCTGATTGTTGGGACAAGGTTTGAGGAGTCAGGGTATTTCTAAAGCTTTGAAATTTGCATCACCTGGCCTTTCCTAATGACCGTGAACAAGTCATAGCCCTAACAAGTTAATTAAGGCCTGAGACCTTGGTAAAAGCTATCTGAGAGCTCAAATCTCTTGGGGTGCCCAAACTTTTGCATGATGCTCCTTTCTTTTTTTTCCACTCTAAAATTGTACAAAACAAGAATAATATACTAATCTTGCTTAAAGTGTTGAAAAGAATGTTTCATCTTTAACTTTGACTTTTGGAGATCAGTTCATCTCCTAATCACTTAACTATTCACAGTAACGGAAATTTTGACCAGGGGTGCCCAAACTTTTGCATAACACTGTATATCTGCAAGAAGTGTATCCGATATGTAAATTAGCCTCTTGCTGACATGATTTCTCCAGTTCTGCAGTTCTTAACATTCAACCATTGAAACTTTAATGTTGAGAGTGTTCGCTAGATCCAGAATCAGTAAGTAAATATTTACTTTGAAGTTTGAAATATGGTAATCAACTTTTATTTCTTTTTATTAAGGTGTATTAAAAAATCAAATGACCAGTTGCTATATGATGTCCTGAGTGATCGTCAACTTTGCTTGCCAGAAAATTTGAAATGTAATCTCTCCCTTGATGCACATAGGCTCCTTAAGAAAGCTGAAGCCAGCTTTGATTCACGAGGAAAAATGTAAGTGATCCTTTATTAAAATTCTGCTTTGACAACCCGAATCATCTCTAAGAAATTATGGCCTGACATTTTTCTGTCTATAAAATGAAATCCCAATTTAAAAAAAAGTCCCACTGTACACCATCATATTGTTGTTAAATCCCTATGACTCCATATTTGGTTTATAAGAGCCCCACTCTCATGAAGATTATAAGCACAGTGATCTCTGTTCCACACACACTATATTCGTAGAATATGGGACTGTACAGTCCAGGAACAGGCACTTGGGTCTATAACGTCCAGACTGAACATAATGGCAAACTAAACCAAATCACTTCTGGTTGCTCGTGATCCATATCCCTCCAACCCTGCACATTCATGTGCCTATCTAAAAGTGTCTGAAGTGCCACTTTTGAATTTACTTCCACCACTACCTCTGTACCTGTTCCAAACACCTACCACTCTCTCTGTGAAAACAAAAAACAACATCCTTCCCTGCACATCTCCTTTAAATTTTTGCCCTCACCTTAAACTTGTAAAATTAGTCAGCTCGATCGTGGGTACTTTGTATTATCCAAGACATCATCAAAAAGCGGTGCCTTAGGAAGGCTCCGTAGTGTCCAAGATACCTTCAAGGAGTGGTGCCTTAAGAAGACGATGTCCATCATTAAGGATCCCCACCACTGAGGACATGTCCTCTTCACATTTGTTACCATCAGGAAAGAGATACAGAAGTCTGAGGGACACACTCTCTGATTCAGGAACAACTACTTCCCTTCACCGTCCGATTTCTAAATGGTCATTGAAATCATGAACACTACCTCACTGTTTTTTGCACTACTTATTTTTAACTTAACTATTTAATGGACATATATATACTTACTGTAATTCAGTTATTTTCTCTATATTTATCATGTATTTCATTGTACTGCTGCCATAAAGTTAACACATTTCACGATATATGCCGGTGATATTAAATCTGATTTTGATTCTGAAATGATATCCTGTAGTATTTAATATTTCTACCCTGGGAAAATGATTCTGACTGTCTACCCTATCTGTGCCCCATAACTGAAAAAATTTCTGTCAGCTTTCTCCTCAGCATCTGGTGCTCTAGAGAGAACAACCCAAGTTTGTCTAACCTCCCCTGGTAGCTCATACCCTCTAATCCAGGCGGCATCCTGGTAAACCTCTTCTGTATCCTTTGCAAAGCCTCCACATTTTTCCTGTAATGTGGTGATTGGAACTGTATCAAGTGGAGTAGTATCCGGTAGCCTTGAATATCTACCTGTTTGGCACCACCAAAGTCCTGAGGTTGCTGGATTATCAGTTTTACTGTATATCAATTACATTTGGAAATAGTTACTGTTCCAGATTACAGATGTAACACAGCTAGTATATTAATATAGTTATCCCATGGCACAAGTAATTTTGCATGTTGTTGTTGTTCAGTCGTTAAGTCGAGTCAGACTCTTCATGACCTCATGGACTCCTGCATGCCAAACCTAAGATCCCCCAAGGTCATACGCATTGAGTAATATTATCTATCCATCGTTGTCCTCTCCTTCTTTTACCTTCTGTTTTACTTAACATGAGAGTCTTCTCCAAGGAATCCTCTCTTCTCATGATGTGACCAAAATATTTGAGCTTTTGTCTCATAATCAAGCCTCCTAGTAAGCTGTCTGGCTGTATTTCTTTAAGTATTGACTTGTTGGATCTTCTTGCTGTCCAAAAAACTCAATGGTTTCCCCCAGCATCCAAGTTCAAAGGCGTCGATTCTTTTGTATTCAGACTTGCTAATAGTCCAGCTCTCACAGCCATACGTCGCAACTGGAAATACCACAGACTTGTCTGTATGGATCTTCGTAGACAATATTATGTCTCTGCTTTTCAGTATTTTATCTAAGTTTGCCATTGCTGCCCTCCCCAGAAGTAAGTGCAGTTTAATTTTGTGGCTGCAGTTACCATCTATAGAAATCATTGAACCGAGGAAGACACAATCCGTCACTGCTTCCACATTCTTTCCATTTATTGCCACGGAGTTAATAGGGCTGGTCGACATAATCTTGGTTTTCTTAACATTGAGCAACAAGCCAGCTTTTGCACTTTCTTCTTTCATTTTGATTAGAAGCTTCCTCAGAACCTCCTCACTTTCAGCCATGACAGTAGTATCATCTGCATATCTGAAGTTGTTAATATTTTGTCTGGCAATTTTGATTCCAAGATTTGAGTCCTCTAGACCAGCATTCCTCATGATGTCTTCATCATATAGATTACATAAGTAGGGTGACAGTATGCGGCTTTGTCGTACTCCTTTCCCAATCTTGAACCAGTTTGTTCCGTCTTCAATTCTAACTGTTGTTTCTTGATCTTCTTAGAAGTTTCTCACAAGGCAGATCAGATGTCCAGGTATCCCAAATTCTTTAAGGATTTGCCATAGTTGATTATGGTCCACACTGTCAAAGGCTTTAGAGTAGTCAATAAAACACAGAGAAATACTTTTATGGAATTCCCTTGATTTCTCCATTATCCAGTGTAGGTTAGCAATTTGGTCTTTATTGTCTCTGCCTCTTCTAAAACCAGCTTATACATCTGGGATTTCTCGTTCCATATATTGCTAGAGTACATGTTGTTAAAATAAAGCTTGAAATATACATGTCCTCTGGTATTAGACATTTCAATCCTGGGAGAAAATTACTGGCTGTCTACACTGTCTTTGCCTCGCATCATCTGATACAACTTTGATCAGATCTCCCCTCAGCCTCTGCTGTTCCAGAGAAAACAACTCAAGTTTATCCCACCCCTGCTAATAGCGCATGTCCTCTAATCCAGGCAGCAAATCTCTTCTGGTAAATCTCTTCTGCACCAAAGCCTCAACATCTTTCCTATAATGGAGCAACCAGAAATGAATTTGCTGACTTTCAAACTCAGTTCCTTGACTAATAAAGGCAGCCATTCATTTGCCTTCTTGATCACCTTATCTGTCCTGTGCCCTCCACAAAAGTGTAATTACAAAGAAAGCACGGCAGCACTTCCACTTTGTTAGAAGTTTGCCAAGACTTGGCATGATGTCTAAAACTTTGACAAACTTCTATGGGTGTGTGGTGGAGAGTATATTGACTGGTTACCTCACAGCCTGGTTATGGAAACACCAATGTACTTGAATGGAAAATCCTACAAAATGTAGTGGATATGGCCCAGTCCATCATGGATAAAGCCCTTCCCTCCATGGGGCATTGTTGCAAGAAAGCAACATCCAGCATTAAGGAACCCCACCACCCAGGGCATGCTCCCTTTTCACTGCTGCCATCAGGAAGAAGATACAGGATCTTCAGGAATCACACCACCAGGTTCAGGAACAGTTATTACCCCTCAACCATCAGGTTCTTGAACCAGAGGGGATAACTTCACTCTTAGTTCATTTGCCCCATCACTGAACTGTTCCCACAACCTATGGACTCACTTTCAAAGATTCTTCAACTCATGTTCTAAATATTTATTGCTATTTATTTATTGTTATTATTTTGTTTTTTTTTCTTTTGTACTTGCACAGTTGTTGTCCTTTGCACACTGGCTGTCCACCCTTTTGGGTGTGGTCTTTCATTATTTCTATTATGGTGGTTGGATTTATTGAGTATGCCCATAAGAAAACAGTTCTTAGGGTTGTGTATAGTAACATGTATGTATTTCGATAATAAATTTACTTTGAACTTTGAACCTGTGAAGCCACTTTCAGGGAGGTATGGACTCCAAGATCCCTTTGCACATCAATACTGTTATTGGTCTCATTACATTTGATCTCCCGAAGTGCCACAATTCACATTTGATTGGGTTAAATTCCATCTGCCATTTCTCTGCCCATATCTGCAAGTGATCTATATCCTGCTATATCCTTTGGCATTCTTCTAAGCTGTCCACAATACAGTCAATCTTCGTATCACCTGAAAATTTACAGACCCCTCCATCTGCTTTTTCATACAGTTTATTTATATTTATTACAACAGCAGAGGTCACAATATGGATCCCTGCAAAACACCACTAGTCATGTACCTCCACCCATTTTAAGTCCCATTAACCACCTGTTTTCTACGCACAATCCAGTTCTGACTCCAAACAGCCAATTCACCATGGATCCCATGTGTCTTAATCTTCTGGATTAGCCTTCCATGAGGGGTCTTGTCAAATGCCTTAATAAAATCCATGTAGACAACATCTACAGCTCTACCTTCATTAATCACCCTCGTCACCTCATCAAATAACTCAAATCAAGTTCGTTCGACACAAATTACCTGGCACAAAGCCATGTTAACTATCCCTAATTAGGCTATGGTTTTATAAATGGTCAAATCCTATCCCTAAAAATTCTCTCCAGTAATTCCCTACCACTGATTGAGACTCACCAGTCTGTAGTTTCCAGGATTACTCCTATTTCCCTTGAATAATGGAACAACATTAGCTACTCTCCAGTCCTCCAGGACCTTGCCTGTGGCTAGATAGGACATGAAGATGTTGGTTAAGGCCCCAGCAATCGCATCTTTGCATCTCTCAATAACTTGGGATAGATCCTGTCAGGCCCTGGGCATTTATCCACCTTAATGCTCTTTAGTGTTCTATGTTTTGAATTGGTTTAATTCTAGCTATATAGGCTTTGTAGGAGTATAAATTTAGTTTGTATAAGCTTCTGCTCTTAAATAACTTTGGATCCATTCCTTACCAGTATGTTCCAGTCAAAGCTAAGATGGCTCAGTTTTGGGTTTGATTAGCTGGACATTCTCCATCCTTGGCAGTCTTGTTTTCTTCATCGTTAATCTTGACAATGTAACCAGCAGCATGTTGCCTGTTCCTTCAGATGAAAGCAAATTTGTTTAGCTTTGGTTGCAACTTATTAAAATTTTGCACTAACCTTGCTAACTTTCCATTTGGGGAGAGCATTCTGTAAAGCTCTCTCTAAGCGTAATTCCACAATCCATCCACTTCAAAATCCACCTGTGATTATGCATTTGATTGCTACTATTCCTAAAGATCTACTTTTTTCTTTTGCATGTGAAGTGCTTTGAATGCCTTGTTTGTTTGAACATGTCATGTATGCTTTTGTTGGAACTGACTATTCATTGCTGGTAACCCAATTAATAGGAGACTCTAATTAAGCTTCTGCTGTGCAGAAGAGATGATATCCCACTGCAACTGTATTTAAACAAATTCAAAATGCTCCATTTTCTGATATAGACATAATCGTATTTAACATGTTGACTTGAAGTCAAATTTACTTTGACTTTGAAAGCAATTCTCATTTGCACTTGAGTACAGTGCCTATAAAAAGTGTTCACTCCCCTTGGAAGTTCTCATGTTTTATTGTTTTACAACATTGAATCACAGTGGATTTAATTTGACTTTTTTTGACACTGATCAACAGAAAAAGACTCTTTGGTGTCAAAGTGAAAACAGATCTCTACAAAGTGATCTAAATTAAATACAAATGTAAAACACAATAAAATTGATTACATAAGTATCCACCCCCCCTTCAAGTCAGTATTTAGTAGAAGCACCTTTGGCAGCAATTACAACCTTGAGTCTGTGTGGATAGGTCTCTATCAGCCTTGCACATCTGGACACTGCAAATTTTCCCCATTCTTCTTTACAGAACTGCTCATATTCCGTTAGAATCATGAGTGAACAACCCTTTTCAAGTCCAACCACAAATTCTCAATTGGATTGATGTCTGGACTTTGACTTGGCCAATCCAGGACATTAACGTGTAGTTTTTAAGCCATTCCTGTGTAGTTTTGGCTTTATGCTTGGGATTTGTTTCTTGCTTGTAAACAACTCTTCTCCCATGTTGCAGTTCTCTTGCAGACTGCATCAGGTTTTCCTCCAGGATTTCCCTGTATTTTGCTACATTCCTTTTACCCTCTACCTTCACAAGCCTTCCAGGGCCTGCTGCAGTGAAGCATCCCCTCAGCATGATGCAACCACCACCATGCTTCACGACAGGGAAGGTGTGCTTTTGATGATGTGCAGTGTTTGGCTTACGCCAAATATAGCGTTTAGTGTGATGGCCAAAATGCTCAATTTTGGTTTCATCAGACCATAGAACCTTCTTCCAACTGACTTGCGAGTCTCCCACATGCCTTCTGGCAAACTCTAGCTGAGATTTCATGTGAGTTTTTTTCATCAGTGGCTTCTCTTTGCCACTCTCCCATAAAGCAGTGACCGGTGAAGCACCCGGGCAACAGTTGTTGTATGTGCAGTCTCTTCTATCTCAGCCACTGAAGCTTGTAGCTCCTCCAGAGTTGTCATAGGTCTCTTGTCGGCCTCACTCGCTAGTCCCCTTCGTGCACGGTCACTCAGTTTTTGAGGATGGCCTGCTTTAGGCAGATTTACAGCTGTACTATATTCTTCCCATTTCTTGATGATTGACTTAACTGTACTCCAAGGGATATTCAGTGACTTGGAAATTTTCTTGAATCCATCTCCTAACTTCTGCTTTTCAATAACCTTTTTGGGGAGTTGCTTAGAGTGTTCTTTTGTCTTCATTTGTCTAGTTTTTGCCAGGATACTGACTTCCAGATACAGGTGTATTTTTACTACAATCAATTGAAACACCTTTACTACACATGGTGATCTCCATTTAACTAATTATGTGACTTATGAAACCATTTGGCTGCAGCAGTGATAATTTGGTGTGTCATATTAAAGGGCATGAATACTTATGCAATCAATTATTTTGTGTTTTGATTTGTAATTAATTTAGATCTGTTTTCACTTTGACATTAAAGAATCTTTTTCTGTTGATCAATGTCAAAAAAATTAAATCTACTGTGATTCAATGTTGCAAAAACATGAAAACTTCAAAAGGGGTTGAATACTTTCTATAAGCACTGTAATTACAACGTGTGGCATCCTGGTTTCTTGTAATCACGTGATGTGCAGCAAAAGAAATTTTTGTATTCTTGGGTAATTTTTTTTACTTGCGGGGTAGATGGTTATTAGAAGGCAATAGCTAGATCTGTCAGTTAATCTCCAATTAATGTGGAATTTGTAACCTTATTGCATAAGACAAAAATGGTTTTATGCAGTACCCTTCATGTCCTTGGGACCTTCCAAGTGTTTCATAGTCAATTATGTTCAAAATTAATATACAGTTGGTAACTGTAGGCCAATGTATTTACGACAGAATCTCAGAAAAAGTCATTAAATGTGACTAAGTTAACACTTTATCCAGTATGGTATGGTTGTTACATCTTGGACGTGATGAGAACTCATTGTTTATCCATGTTTTGACATTTTTCACCCACTTGAGGGAGCTGCTGCATCTTAAATTTTATCCGAAAGGTGGTCCCTCTGACTATGGCACTCGCTCAGTGAAGCAATGAAATTTTACGAGTTGAATGATACCTTCTTCGATTAAGATTCATGCTAGTGATCTTCTGATTCTGTAATTAGTGTTGCTACTGAAACAAGGCTCATTCTCAGTGGCTATATTCTATTTCTTCATCGTTGAGGTAAATTACATTCAAGGCATCATCTCAAAAGATGTGCGATTTGTTAAATTAAATTATGAAATGATTTAGTATTGAGTGCAATTTTTTTTTACCTTGTTTATATAATAAAAAAATTTCAGGAAATCCTCGCCACCTTCTTTTGAATCGCTGGAGAAATTTTTGACAAAGCTTTCGGAGGAATTAAAAGAAACAAATGGACAACTTGAAGAGATGAAGAAAACAGTAAGTTCTATGATGCATTTTATAACAAGCTGATCTTGTTGAACTACCTTACCTTTGTCAGTTCTCACAAAGAAAGAAGCATTTATTGAGTTGATCAGTGACAACTGATTTGAATCTTTTAAACTTATTATTTTGTTCATGGGATTTGTTGTTGCTGGAAAAGCCAGCAATTATTGTCCATGTCTAATTCCCCATAAAACAATGGCTTACTACTCATTTTTCAAAGGGCATTTAAGAGTCAACTATATTAATGTGTCTGGGGTCATGTCTAGGCCAAACCAGGTTAGGACAGCAGATCTCCTTTCCTGAACAGTGTAAGTGAATTTTAGATTTTTGTTTTCCACAACAGTCCAATAGTTTCATGGTCACTTACTGATGACAGCTTTTCTAGATTTTACTTACTTGAATTTAAGTTCTCTATTTGGCATGATGGGTGTTGAAGTCGCATCTATGAATCTGCTGTAAAGGCCTCTAGATACCACTCCAGTAATTTAACCACTATTCTATTGTACACAAGTGTAACCAGCATGGATGCTTGTCTGTGTGCTGAATCCAGAAGCAGCACTAAACAGCATTGGGGTGCGGGGGTGGGGTAATGCTTTCAATTGTGGTGAATGTAAAGAAAAAGTCTCAGAGCTCCTGAATTCGGGTGGTAGCAGATAATCAGATTTTTGAGAACGGGGTTGAAGATGCCTTTACAAATTAGAGGAGGAAAATGAGAGTTACATTTTGTGGATAGATGGGTATATGGAAACATTTCCATGAGTTTCATCGCAAAGCTGAATGATGTTTATTCTAGGAAATTGGAATATCTTTGGTTACCAACAATAGTAGCTAGCATTCCTCAGTTAGATATACATAAATATTGATTATTAACTGTTTCCCCCCAAAAACTTCAAGATTATTAGCCATCTTGTGTCAATCAAATGAAATCTTATAATTGTTAGCTCTTAATTGGTGTTGCATTGATTGGAAAGTGTTTCTGACTTTCTAAGCTAATTTTAAATGAGATTCTTACAATCCACCTAATGAAATATTTATCTAACCATTTTTGGAAAGTTACAATCTCGTGCTTCGTGGTTGTAGCACACTGCCACTCAATAGTCAACATCTTTTTGTACTCTGATTAGTATGGAATTGCCTTAATTTAAACATTTGGATCATTTATTTTATTTTGTATAGGTTGCTCTTAATGGATCCATTGAAAGTAATGATACCATCATCCAAACCTTGAAGCTCACACTTTCAGACTTTCATCAGCTGATGACTGTGTTTTCCGTGGCATATGACCATGTACTTGGTGTAAACTGTAATAAAGCCTCACCTCAGCTCTGCAACTATGGATCACTATCTAAAACTGTACATAACCTGCTAACAGATTGTACCAATGTAAGTTTATCACTTGAAAATGATTTCTTTTAAGTACAGAGATATTGTTACATTTATATCTTTGTTCTCTGTTTATTGTCTTTACAGTGGTAAAATCAATACCCTATCAGTCAGGATTCCCCAAAGTGAAGAGAGTCTGTGTTTGAGAGCTGAAATATAATTTCTGATACCAATGATAGAAATGTTTGACTCAAGGGAGAGCACTTAGATAAGTGGTACCCAAAATGGGTGCTATTGCCCTTGAGGATGGTGAGAGTTTCCAAGGGGACGATAAAGATGAAGGAAACAGTGGAGGATGCTCGGTAGCAATGGGGGCAGCTGAGAGATTACAGGATTAATTTAAGAAATTAATTACTTATTATAAGCATTTGATCCTCAGCGCCTCATAATTGATTCCAATGATCAAGTGATCATCTCTTGCTAACCCACTATTCTCTTGGGCTGACTTTACTCAAAGTGCATTATAATAATTGAAAAGCAGTGTGACACTTCTGTATTTGGCATATCATGAGAAATCTGGACTGAAACATTGTGATATTCTGGACCTGGCATTGACTACTGTTGTACAGTGTTAACTAGTACGATTCCCATGCTCCCATACAGTCTGTTTTGTTGTTTTGAAAGAAGTTGGACAACTGCATTGAAACTGTGCTCCACTAAATATGATATCGGAAAGGCAATAAGCAACATCTTGACCTTTTTCCAAAGTGCAGGGTAGCGGTTAGAGATTTCTTTCTGCAACCAAAAGTCTTGATATGATTTTTTGAACCTCAACTTCAGCTCAAAGTCATTTTGTAGTGAGATCAGTTCTTCCTCCATCCTTCCTGTTAATTCCTCATTACAAGTGTTCAGGAATGGATTTATTACCCAATCTGGAATTTGGATCAAGAAAAGAGCCTGAAATCTCTGACATGCCTTTATGCAGCTCACCCAGAAACTTGAAGATCATTGTTTGGTATTCTTTCTTTCTCTTCCAACTCAGAGAGGCTTGGAAATTGGAAAAGGTTGCAAGGCCAAATGTGCATATAAATAGGGTTAACTTGGACAGAAATGCGGAGTCAACTGATTTGACTTTGATAAGATTCACATTATTTCCTTGAAATTGAAGATTGATTTCAAATAAACAATTAGTTTATCTTCAAATAAACAATTAGTCTAACATTCTTGTCTAATAACCTAATATTCTTGAGTTGATTACTGAATGAATCATTTGAGTCTCAAAGGATTTTATCACAGTTTAAAAGAGAGCATAAAAGTGTCTCAGGCAGTTTCCTTTTGAGAGCCATCTGACTTCTGTATGCACCAGCAAGCATCTAAGCTGTTCATCATTCTCAATACAAAGCTCTCAAAATAGTCGAGAATTGAGAGCATGGAATTTTATTTTATTTACTGCTGATATAACAGTATTTAATGATATTTGTAGTCAATCATTCAGGTATTTTTATGACAAAATGCTATCTGAATTACACAGAAAATGGTATGTATGTTAGGTGCAGCTTGTTTTAAGAAAGTAATAACCCCACAGTGGTGTTCTGTCATTGATAATGCCCAAGCAAGAATGTTGGTGAGCAGAATGTCCTTCTCTTTGAAAAGTTGCTCAACAACCTGAAATACTGACTCACCTTTCGTAGCTGTTTCTAGTCCCCTTGCAAATAACAGCTTTTGAACCATACTTTCATCTTTTATGAAGCGAATGTAACCAAGAATCAAAGATTCGTTACCTGGCAAAGTTGACTCAAGCTCCATGGAGTCTCTTAGGAAAGACCCTATCGTATCTGCCTCCACCACTGTCGCCGGCAGCCCATTCCATGCACTCACCACTCTCTACGTAAAAAAACTTACCCCTGACATCTCCACTGTACCTACTTCCAAGTACCTTAAAACTGTGCCCTTTATGCTAGCCATTTCAGCCCTGGTAAAAACTCATCGCTGAATTTCTGGTCGCCTCACTACAGGAAGGATGTGGAAACTATAGAAAGGGTGCAGAGGAGATTTGCAAGGATGTTGCCTGGATTGGGGAGCATGCCTTATGAGAACAGGTTGAGTGAACTCGGCCTTTTCTCCTTGGAGCGACAGAAGATGAGAGGTGACCTGACAGAGGTGTATAAGATGATGAGAGGCATTGATCGTGTGGATAGTCAGAGGCTTTTTCCCAGGGCTGAAATGGTTGCCACAAGAGGGCACAGGTTTAAGGTGCTTGGGAGTAGGTGAGTAGGTGCAGAGGAGGTGTCAGCGGTAAGTTTTTTACGCAAGAGTGATGAGTACGTGGAATGGGCTGCCGGCAATGGTGGTGGAGGCGGATACAATAGGGTCTTTTAAGAGACTCTTTGATAGGTACATGGAGCTTAGAAAAATTGAGGGCTATGGGTAACCCTTGTAATTTCTAAGGTAAGGACATGTTCGGCACAACTTTGTGGGCCGAAGGGCCTGTATTGTGCTGTAGGTTTTCTATGTTTCTGTGAGTTGGATGCTGTTGGTTGCTTCATGCTGCTATAAATCCATATTTTAGATGCGCCACACTATACTATCTACACATCTTTTTTGTTTGATCTGCTTCTGTCATTTTCATTATGGATTAAGACTACAGTCAGTTACCTAATGTTTAAGTCCAACCTCAAGCACTGCAATCAATAAAGGGGAAAGTTATGACATCATCATTGCTCAGGCAAAACGTGACTCTCTGCTTGAAGGTATAGAAAGTGGGGCAGCATTATCTTGATTAGGACATGGGCTAGAGAAATGCAGTCAAAACCATTCAAAAGGACAGATTCTGAACTTTACCCCATTGAACGCTATCCCCTAAATCACAGGAATTCTCACTGTGTGACTAGAGTATGTGAATCAAAATAGCCAATCATAGTGAACAGCAATAATGCACAGGCCAGGCCTGCAAATAACACAATTTTTTCAGTCCAGATTTCTCATGATGTGCCGAATACAAAAGTGTCACTTTACTTTTCAACAACTATGACGCACTTCAAGCAAAGTCTAAGAGAACAAGAGATGAAGTGATTACGTACTTGCTGTAATCAATTATGAGGCACTGAGGATCAAATGCTTATAATAAGTATTTAATTCCTTAAATTAATCCTGTAATCCCTCAACTGCCCCCCTTGCTACTGAGCGCCCTCCCATACTACCACCTTTATCCTTAAACTTCCACTGCCTCCAGGGGGTGATATTGCCCACTTTGGAAAGGACTGGTATAAAGTGACTATTATTCCCTTTGATGATTATGATACAGAATTTAGTGACTGGACAGTGTCTGAAGTCAACATTGCTGATAATCTACAACTCTTTATGAAGGAGCTTGCTGGCTTGGCAGAGATAAATATCACGTGCACAAAGTTGGAGGAGATTGTAAACGGACTACAGAAAGATGTCATAACGTGGGATAGTGGTGAAATTGCTACACTGCGTGAGTAACAGGAATATTTCGACTAACCTTATGTGAATTTCTATTGCATAATAGATATTTGTTTACTGATATGGAAAAATATTTTAGCTATTGTTTTTCAAACATATAAAATATAAATTTTTTCCAGTAACTTGCTGGTATTAAATATAGGGGAAAAAATTTACGGTATTTGGGGAACAAAGTTTTACAGTATTGTATAAGTGTGCTTTTAATTCTTATCTGTGTTTTGGCCATGCATTTTCTCCACTACGAACCTAGATTTTATTTTACTTTAATGTTCATTATAAATTAATTCAAGATCAGAATGACAACAGGGATTTTTTAAATTCTGATTTTATGTGGAAATATGGTTCTTCTTTCATGTTGTTCCATTAAACCAATTCCCCAGAATATCTCCTCTGAGACCAAATGCAACTACTGATTGAAAGATCTTGGGGTTGGTAAGGGACATGTGATACGCTGTTGGTTTGCTGTATGTAGCATCAGTTTTTCTCAATGTAGTGGAAAATCATGAGGTACTTTATGAAACAGAAAAGCAAAGAAATTTTAAATGTTGATAGATTGGGAAATGTTGATGTTTAAAAGGGCATAGAAGTCAGTGAAAACTAACATGCCAGAAGATAAGTTGTATGTTGACATTTCTTAAAGGATTTGTGTAAATGTTTTCAGCCGTTTTCTGGAGTCTTGATGAACCTGCACTTGGAATATTGATTCCCTTGCTATAGAGGGAGGCCAACAAACATTCAGTAGACTGAGATGAAGGGTGTGCTGTGTGAGAGGAGACTGGGTAGACTGAGCCAGTATTCTCAGGAATATAGAATAATGAGAGGTGGACTCACTGAAGCTTACAAAATTCCTTCAGGTGTCAAAAGCTGTATGCAGAAAGATTGAGAAGTCTAGAACCAGGGATCAAAGTAGTTTATTGTCATATGAACAAGTATATGTATGCACAGTGCATTGAAGAACTTAGTTGCAGCAGCATCACAGACACAGCATCATATAAGCAGCCTTCACAAAAAAAACCCACATAAATTAGGAGGTAAGCCATTTAGTGACCCATAATTGGAATCCTAAAGCCATGCCTATGGACTCCGATGAGAACTTTTTTTCCCTCCCACACTGAAGTTGGTGATTTTTCTATTAGTATTCTCTATCCTCCTGAGGTGTGGAAGTTCAACCATTGAATTATTTGAAAATGGATATTGTTGATAGTTTCCTGATTATTAAAGGAACCAAGAGATGTGGCGATAGTACAGAAAAATGGCACTGAAGTTAAAGATAATGAATGTTGGAACAGGCTCAAGGGGCCTGATGGCTGCCTGTTTCCTATGTTCCATGCAGAAGTGATTGTTCTCCTAAAACGATGTGAATGGCCTGGCTAAGATGTGAGTCATCAATCATAAGGTAAAGTTTGTGGATTAAGAGGCAGTATTGGCAGAGCTAGGTAGGATGATGCGTTTTGCTTTGGGAAATCACTTAGTAGCTGACCTACGCAGGATATGTCTGATTTAAGTTCACAATCTACTATAGGTGACATTCATTGCAGGATATGACAATTATATAAGCGATGATGGGAGTGACCTGTCTCAAGCTTACTGGTGATAAAAGGTTTTTCCTTAACTTGGGATACTCTGTTGTCTCCCTAACGCAGGGGTTTCTAACCTGGGGTCCACAGACCCCTCGGCTAATGGTAAGCTCCATGGCATTTAAAAAGAAAGGTTGGGAACACTTGCCTTGATGTGAAACTCTGCTACTGTTGAATAGTTTGTTGAGCCTGTTTGCTGGTAGTATTTGATGAGCTATAATGAATTCTCAGAAGGGGCTGACTTAGTATTTTTATCTTTTAGAGAGCAAATTGGCTAGATTTTGAGTTCCATCTGCCTAAGGTATATCTTGGGATGGAATACCAGATTACAGTCCCCACAAAGTTATGGTTAATTTTCATAGCTAGCTGTGAAGTTTCCAATTTATTCATTGTCTATGTAAAGGTGCCCTGCAGAATACCTGTAGAAGGGAGTATTTTGCACTATTATGTACAGGCAGAACGATATTCTCCTAATTATCTTTTAAAAAGGGTTGCTTTCTGAATCAAATACATTGATAAATAAGTATTAGTGGTGTATTTTTGAAACTTTTATTGTTGAGGTAATTTTATTCTACATCTGAACTTTAGTAATTTGATAGACATAACCAATAAGTGCTGGAAATTTTTTTTCCAAAAATGCAATTCCTCTCCCAAGTATGACCATCATCAATTGAATTATCAAAGGTTGCCTTATCTGAGTTAGTGACTTTTAGTTGCAGTATGTTTGTATTTTATTGAACTCATAATTTGCATCCACTAAACTATCTCACTCTTTTTTTATTGTTCTCCACCACCACTGGTTTAAGAAATTAATTGGCAAGAACAATTAGATATGAACATAAGATTTATTGGAGTTAACCCAAGAACATGTAGAACAAACAACAGCACTTTTTAAATAATTTGAGACAAATAGAATGGCTAGTTTCATGGCAAAATTTCTGAATACTGAATATACTGTATGTGAATTTTATGCAGTGACACTGCTTTTAAAATTTGATACTTTTTTTCTTTCAGCAATACGAGTGAAAGGGATGAAGAGGAAATATGCAGGTTTTCTGGAAGCTTTTCAGAGCCATGCCTAATTAAGTTGTACTTCTGCAGAATAGTCTTGCCTATTTTTTGAAAATAAAAATGCTTTTTTATGAAAAATATTTCAGATTTTAAAGCTTTCTAAAAAATTTGTATTGTGCAGTAATTAGCGATAATTATTAAAAAAAATTTTACGAAGTTAAAAATATCTCGTGTTTCATTAGCTGGGGGTAGCATTGTGCTTAAACATTTTCAAGATTACTAGTCTTGTGATTTTATTTGTTTAATGGTTAATGTTGTACATGTCCTAATTGAGAAATTGCTGAAAAAGTGCATTCTATTTCACTTTTACTGAGAACATCCTGTTTGAAATGTGCAAAAGTGTTATTAGTTGATGTTCTTTATATTCAGCACAGTATCTTAGCTGCCAGCTGTGTGTCATGTTCAGTTCTCTAGGCTTGGGACAGGAGATTGTGGGTATCAGTCCTATCTCAGATTTGCATTTGATAAGCTATCTTATGCTGACATTGCAATTTAGTTCCCAGAAAGGATTACTTAGTGGCTGTTCCATCTTCTTGATAAGATTTAAAAACTGAGGCCCTGTCCAATTCATCTGAATTCAAAACATCCCACACCATTATTTCAAAGAACAGTACACATGGTTATGTAGAGCATACCCATCCATTGTCTTTTCATCAACATCGCCACAACAGATTTATCTGATCATAATAAGTTTTTGGAGCTTTGCACGGGCAAATTTGCAATTGCATTTCCGATACAGTGCTCATAAAAAGTATTCACCCCCCTCTCCTCTTGGAAGTTTTCATGTTTTATTGATTTACAACATTGAATCACAGTGGGTTTAATTTGGCTTTTTTTGGCACTGATCAACAGAAAAAGACTTGTGTCAAAGTGAAAACAGATCTCTACAAAGTGACCTAAATTAATTACAAATGTAAAACTCAAAATAATTGATTGCTTAAGTATTCACCCCTCCCCCTTTAATATGACACACCAAATCATTACTGCTGCAGCCAGTTGGTTTAGAAGTCACATAATTAGTTAAATGGAGATCTATTTTGGGAGACTTGTGTGCAGTCAAGGTGTTTCAGCTGATTGTAGTAAAAATACACCTGTATCTGGAAGGTCCGACTGCTGGTGAGTCAGTATCCTGGCAAAAACTACACCACGATGACAAAAGAACACTCCAGGCAACTCTAAAAAGCACAAGTAAGGAGACGGATACAGGAAAATTTCCAACTCTCTGAATATCCCTTGGAGTACAGTTAAGTCAATCATCAAGAAATGGAAAGAATATAGTACAGCTGTAAATCTGCCTAAAGCAGGCCGTCCTCAAAAACTGAGTGACTGTGCAAGAAGGGATCTAGTGAGGGAGGGCACCAAGAGACTTATGCCAACTCTGGAGGAGCTACAAGCTTCAGTGGCTGAGATGGGAGAGACTGCACATAAAACAACTGTTGCCCAGGTGCTTCACCAGTTGCAGCTTCATGGGAGAGTGGCAAAGAGAAAGCCACTGTTTGGGGAAAAAAAACTCACATGAAATCTCAGCTGGAGTTTGCGAGAAAGTATGTGGGAAACTCTAAAGTCAGCTGGAAGAAGGTTCTATGGTCTGATGAAACTAAAATTGAACTTTTGACTACCAACCAAACACTGCATATCATCAAAAACACACCATCCTGTATCTTGCTGTGGGAATGCTTCACTGCAGCAGGCCCTGGAAAGCTTGTGAAGGTAGATGGTAAAATGAACATTGAGGGTAAATGGACATTGAACCCATGAACACTACCTCACTTAATATATATTATTTCTGTTTTTTGCATGATTTTTAATCTATTCAATATATCTATACTGAAATTAATCATTTATTTATTTTCTTCTATATTATCTATTGCATTGAACTGCTACTGCTAAATTAACAATTTTAACGACACATACCAGTGATAATGATTATGATTCTGAAATAAATGCAGCAAAATACTGGGAAATCCTGGAGGAAAACCTGACGCAGTCTGCAAGCAAACTGACTTAGGAGGAGAGTTGTTTTCCAGTAAGATGATGACCCCAAGCATAAAGCCAAAGCTACACAGGAATGGCTTAAAAGCAACAAAGTTAATGTCCTGGAGTGGCCAAGTCCGAGTCCAGACCTCAATCCAATTGGGAACTTGTGGCTGAACTTGAAAAAGGGCTGTTCACACACAATCCCCAGGCAACCTGGCAAAGCTTGAGCAGTTTTGTAAAGAAGAATGGGGAAAAAACTGTGTCCAGATGTGCAAAGCTGATAGACACCTATCCACTCAGACTCAAGGCTGTAATTGCTGCCAAAGGTGCATCTACTAAATACTGACTTGAAGGGGGTGAATACTTATGCAATCAATAATTTTGTGCTTTATATTTGTAATTAATTTAGATCACTTTGAAGAGATCTGTTTTCACTTTGCCACAAAAGTCTTTTCAGTGTCAAAAAAGCCAAATTAAATCCACTGTTATTCAATGTTGTAAAACAATAAAACATGAAAACTTTCAAGGGGGATGAATACTTTTTATAGGTACTGTATCACAGGAGTGAACACATATTTAAAAGCATAATTAATATTTTGGGAATGATGAAATGTTTAATACTATCTAAATTTGAGTCTTCTTGCATACCTCACAGTTTTAATTATTTTCCCTGTAATATTGAGCAATAGATAAAAGATTTATTTAGAATCCCTGTGTAAAATGTTCATACTGATTACATGAAAACATGATTGAATATACATTATTTAGAGTAACAATGCAAAATGCTGAAGGAGCTCAGCAGATCAGGTGGCATCTATGGCAAGGAATAAAGATTCAAAGTTTCGGGCTGAGACCCTTCATAAGGACTGTATCAGAGCCACTGGATAGTAATCATCAAAGCACATTACCTTAGTATTCTTTGGCACAGGATAGGTGATGGTCTTAACAGGTGGCAACCAACGTTTGGGATAGGGAAAGGGTTAAAGGTGCCTGAATACTCCCAACAGTTTATCAACACGGGATCTAAGAACACAGCCAGGGCTTCAGCAAGGCCAGTAGTTTTCTGCAAGTTCACTTTTTGGTAAGCTCAACTGTCGTCTGTGACAGGTGAATCAGAGGGTGTTTGGACAGATGACATAATTTCTCTGTCTACCTATATATACAAAACTGTATAGGATGCATTGATCTCATTGGGTTGATGTCAGCAGTACTGCATGTCTTCATTTTGTAGCCCATTTAGCATGCAAACCTTCCACAATCAATGGCTAATCTGGGACTCTAGCTTGGTATGGTATGAACTCATGCCATCCCTGTTGTCTTTGAGCAGGTTGTATCTAGATTTCATACACTGGTTCGAATCACCAGATTGAATGTCTTAGACCTGGATTTCAGTAGGGAGTGGACCTCTGGGGTTGTTTAAAGTTCCAATAAAAATACCATATTACATATATTTTTCTACATTTTTAAGTTCATGATCTACAAAGTCCTTTAATATTCCAATTGTAAGTTTCCATCTACCCATACAATCTGCTTTCAATAAAAATAATGGCACATTCCTCAAAGTTTTGCATAATATGAATGGCAGATGACCAAGTCTTTAGTGCCAATCAGTTAATTACTGCTTTCTGAAGGGTGTTGATCAATATCATTGACTCCACTAGTTTGCTACTGCTGAAAAAAAATCAAAGAATTGTATAGGTTCCTTTAGTGTAATAGATTTATTTGCTCTGTCATGTCCAAACTGCTGGAAGAAAAGTTATCAGCCTAATATGATTTCTGTCTCAGCAACTGTAATGTTGAATTCTTGAAATAGTTCTGAAATGTAGGTAACTGCAACCCCAGCCTTCAAAGTACAATTTGCAAATAACATTCTCATATACATTGGTCTGGCTGAACTAAGATTGGTGGCAGCTCATTTACTGAAACACTAGAGAATTGGTCTTGCGCTTGACATTCATGAAACAACTTGTCGCTGTGCGTCACCCGCTGACTACAAAGAATCATAATGAGATGCAGGATATATGGATTGCTTGTCATGAGGGCAGACATAAAAGACCATAGACCATAAGACATACGAGCAGAATTAGGCTATTTGACCCATTCAATCATGGCTGATCCTTTTCTCCCCCTCCTCAGTCCCATTCCCCAGCCTTCTCCCCGTAACCTTTGACACCGTGTCCAATCAAGAGCCTATCAAGCTCTGCTTTAAATACGCCCAACAGCCTGGCCTCCACAGCTGCCTGTGGTAATAAATTCCACAAGTTCACCACTCTCTGGCTAAAGAAGTTTCTCCACATCTCTGTTTAAATTGGATGCCCATCTATCCTGAGGCTGTGCCCTCTTGTCCTAGACTCCCCGACCATGGGAAACATCCTTTCCACATCTAGTCTGTCTAGGCCTTTCAACATTCAAAATGTTTCTATGAGGTCCCCCCCATTCTTCTAAACTCCCAGGAGTACAGTCCAAGAGCGGTCAAACATTCCTCATATGTTAACCCTCTCATTCCCGGAATCATTCTAGTGAATCTTCTCTGAACCCTCTCCAATGTCAGCACATCCTTTCTTAAATAAGGAGCCCAAAACTGCACACAGTATTCCAAGTGAGGTCTTACCAGTGCCTTATAGAGCCTCAATATCACATCCCTGCTCCTATACTCTATTCCTCTAGAAATGAATGCCAACATTGCATTTGCCTTCTTCACCACCGACACAACCTGGAGGTTAACCTTAAGGGTATCCTGCACGAGGACTCCCAAGTCCCGTTGCATCTCAGAATTTTGAATTATCTCCCCATTTGAATAATAGTCTGGCGGTTTATTTCTTCTACCAAAGTGCATGACCGTACACTTTCCAAAATTGTAATTAATTTTCCACTTCTTTGCCCATTCCCCCAATCTATCCAAGTCTCTTTGCAGACTCTCTGTTTCCTCCGCACTACCAGCCCCTCCACCTATCTTTGTATCATCAACAAACTTAGCCACAAAGCCATCTATTCCATAATCCAAACCGTGGATATACAACGTAAAAAGAAGCGGCTCCAACACGGACCCCTATGGAACACCATTGGTAACCGGCAGCCAACCAGAATGGGATCCCTTTATTCCCACTCTCTGTTTCCTGCCAATCAACCAACACTCTATCCACGTATGTAATTTTCCCGTAATTCCATGGGCTCTTACCCTGTTTAGCAGCCTCATGTGCGGCACCTTGTCAAAGGCCTTCTGAAAATCCAAATACACAACATCCACTGCATCTCCCCTGTGTAGCCTACTTGTAAATTCCTCAAAAAATTGCACTCGGTTTGTCAGGCAGGATTTTCCTTTAAGGAAACCATGCTGAGTTCTGCCTATCTTGTCATATGCCTCCAGGTACTCCGTAACCTCATCCTTGACAATCGACTCCAACAACTTCCCAACCACCGATGTCAAGCTAACTGGTCTATAATTTCCTTTTTGCTTCCCTGCCCCCTTCTTAAATAGCGGAGTGACATTTGCAATCTTCCAGTCCTCCGGAATCAGGCCAGAATCTATTGATTTTTGAAAGATCATTGCTAATGCCTCCGCAATCTCCACTGCTACTTCCTTCAGAACATGAGGGTGCATTTCATCTGGTCCAGGAGATTTATCTACCCTTAGACTATTTGGCTTCCTGAGTACTTTCTCTGTCGTAATTGTGACCGCGCATATTTCTCTTCCCTGACACCCTTGAATGTCCAGTATATTGCTGATGTCTTCCTCAGTGAAGACTGATGCAAAATACTCGTTCAGTTCCTCCGCCATCTCCTTATCTCCCATTACTATTTCTCTAGAATCATTTTCTATTGGTCTTATATCTACTCTCACCTGTCTTTTACTCTTTATATACTTGAAAAAGCTTTTAGTATCCTCTTTGATATTATTTGCTAGCTTCCTTTCATAGTTCATCTTTTCCCTCTTAATGACCTTCTTAGTTTCCTTTTGTAAGCTTTTAAAAACTTCCCAATCCTATGTCTTCCAAATAATTTTTGCTTCCTTGTATGCCCTCTGTTTTGCTTTTACTTTGGCTTTGACTTCTCTTGTCAGCCACGGTGGCATCCTTTTTCCATTCGAAAATTTCTTCTTCTTTGGAATATATCTGTCTTGCACCTTCCTCACTTCTCGCATAAACTCCAGCCACTGCTGCTCTGCCGTCCTTCCTGCTAGTGTCCCTTTCCAGTCAACCTTGGCCAGTTCCTCTCTCATGCCACTGTAATTTCCTTTACTCCACTGAAATACTGACACATCGGATTTCGCCTTCTCTTTCTCAAATTTCACAGAGAACTCAATCATGTTGTGATCACTGCCTCCTAAGGGTTCCTTCACTTCCATCTCTCTAATCACCTCTGGTTCATTACACAATACCCAATCCAGTACAGCCGATCCCCTAGTGGGCTCAACAACAAGCTGTTCTAAAAAGCCATCTCGTAGACATTCTACAAATTCTCTCTCTTGAGATCCAGTGCCAACCTGATTTTCCCAATCCGCTCGCATGTTAAAGTCCCCTACAGTTATCATAACACTGCCCTTCTGGCAAGCCTTTTCTATTTCCTGTTGTAATTTGTAGTCCACATCACTGCAGCTGTTTGGAGGTCTGTAGATAACTGCCATCAGGGTCCTTTTACCCTGCGATTTCTTAGCTCAACCCATAAAGATTTCTTAGCCCAACCCATAAAGATTTCTTAGCCACCCCCTCTACCTACCTGCCTATCCTTCCGATACACCATGTATCCTTGAACGTTCAGCTCCCAGAGACATGCATCCTTTAGCCACGTCTAATGGTGGCCACAATATCACACCTGCCAATCTGTAACTGTACAACAAGATCATCCACCTTATTCCTTATGCTGCGTGCTTTTAAGTATAACACCTTAAGTCCAGTATTTGGTACTTTTTGCATTGATTGCACTGCAACTCATCCCAATGGCTGCAAATGTGCTCCATCACCTGCCTGTCCTTCCTGACATCCTTACTGCTCACTACCTTAGATCTATTTCTGTTTTCCCTCTCCTCCGCTCTATCATTCTGGTTCCCATCCCCCAGCCAAATTAGTTTAAACTCTCCCTAACAGCTCTATTAAACCTTCCCGCCAGGGTATTGGTCCCCCTAGGATTCCAGTGAAGATCCCCCTAGGATTCATGGCCTAATGGGCAGCAGTGATTCCCTCCTGTATGCTTCTAAGCCTTGGACTGCCTTCAGAAATGTCTTAAAATATTGAAGGGAGATATTACCAATATTTTTTGCAATATCCTACAATTATTGCAAGCTTCAAAGTTGGAACCTAGCCAGTGATTCCATTTGGGTGAGTCTTACTTGGGCAAGGGCACCTATTGTGATGTCATAGGATTTGGCAAGTCAGGTAATTGTATTGTAGCACAGTATATCCATCAGTAAATGCAACAGCTGTGACGTAATAATGATAGTGTCCACAGCAACGACTTAAGACAAAGTTGAAATGGTACCTGCGATGGAGTTTTTATGATCTTTGATCTTCAACAACCACCTATATTATACAGGATGATTGGATAAGCAGAGCAGCCATGGCTGGTGCAGGCTGAGTTCTGTTAAATTGTACAAAATTAAGTGGTCAGTAATCCTGAGGAAAAGTTAAATTGCCAAACATCAAGAGCCATCAGTTAATATTACAAGGTATGTTGTTTCTGCTTTTATTTATCTGTTTATTAGTTGGTAATTATATGCAAGATCAATTGCATCAGCTACTTTTACAGTCATGTAAATGTTTCTGGTACTGGAGGTACTTAACTGTGCATGCAGCATATTGCGGTTCAAACACCCTATAATTTTAATACCACTTAAGACACTATGTGTATTTGGGTATTTCATTTTGATTATTTTGTACCTTTGGTGTATGGTTTAGATTGTGGTGTCAGCCACCATTCTTGGGAATTGGCATTTTTTATAGTATCTGCCCACTTACTTTATTCTTTCCTTACGAATACTTTGAGTAATATTACAGATATTCATCCTGCAAGTATATATGATTTCAACCAGTAAACTTTCTCGGGGGGGGGGGGTCTAAAAATTAACATTTTACTTATTTACTGCAAATATTCCAAGTCCTGGTGACTAAGTATCTTATGGAGTGTGCATTGATTAAGGCATTAGGTATCTGAGACATTATTGCCTGTAGAATTGAAATGGCATGCAAGGAGGTAATCCATCCTGTGCTGGTTTCCTGTGACGTAATCCAGTTGCCCTACTTTTCCTCTTTAATTTTGCAAATTATTTTCTATCAAGTCTCAATCAAATTTTCTTTAAAAAGACTCATTTTACTATCTTTGCTGTGGGTAAACTCCAGATGACAGCCAGTCCATGTAGATAGCATAAATTCCTATCGCTCCCTAAGCCCATCTCCAGTTATTCATTCATCATTTCCAATCTGTCCCCCAGGTCCTTGTGCCATTTTTCTATTTATTTACCCTATGCAAACACATCGTGGTCCTACATACCTCTGTTAAATCGCTTTGCACTCTTGTTTGCTTTAAGAAAAACAACACAGTGTAACGTCACATCTGAACGCCTTCGTCCCTAGAACTATACAAGTAAATATTTTCTCCAACCTATCTGTAATCCACATGTCCTTGCTAAATGTGATGATCAGAAATCAATGCAGTCCTTTAGTTATAGCTGAACTAGTGCTTTTATAAACGTTCAACATAACCTACCTGCCTTTGTACCCATGCCTTTATTTATGAACGGAAGAAGCTCTAGCAATGCACTGTCTGATCTCTCCACGTGTTCCTGTCATCTTCAAAGATTTATATGGGTCCCCTTGCTCCTGTACAGAGTCACTCAATGTCGTCTCTCTGTTCTTTCTGCCGAAGTGTGTCTAGCATTTCATTTTTCTCCACTTGCCACACCCCCATATATGGTGTCATCTGCAAATGCACCACTACCCAGATTACTGGCATACAGTATAATGGAGGGAAAAAACCTAGAAATTGAAAGACACCCAAGCTGAAATGTTGGTATACAAGGAGCTAACTATCCTTTTGTTTGTGAGCTTGTCTTGGTCAGCACTATGGATGATACCATCCATCATTTTATTGAGAGTACAGTTAAGAGGTAGTAGTTGGCTGGACATGTCCTGTCTTTTGTGGACAAGACCTGTTTTCAACGTTATTTAGATTCCAATTTTGCAGCTGTACTTGAATTATTTGGTGGGGTTACAAACAATCTGTTGGAGGAACTCAGTGGATCGAGCAGCATCTATGAGAGGAAAGGAAATGTTGAAATTTTGGGTTGAAACCCTGCGTCAGGACCAGTTGTGTTCCTACAGAAGATTGTTACTCTCTTGTGTAGTGTCTTGGGTTTCCACTTGGTGAGCTTGTTTTCTGGGTGAAAGTTACAGCATCAGAGTTGGGTTGGTGTTGAAGCTATTTCTTGGAACAATCAGGAGAATATCAAAATCTGCTAATAAATACTGTTTTGAGGAGATTAATAGAGGCTCTATACGCTGTGCTTCAAGTGTGACCTAACAAATCTTTTATACATCTGCAACATGACTCTTGTACTCAATAAGACCTTTAGGCACAGGAGCAGACTTACGCCATTTAACCCATTGAGTCTGGTCCACCATTCCATCACGGCTGATTTATTTTCCCTCTATCCCTCTCAACACCATTCTCGTGCCTTCTCCCTGTAACCTTTGACACCCTTACCAATCAAGAATCTATCAACAGCCACTTTAAATATTCCCAATGACTTGGCCTCCAGAGCAAAGAATTCCACAGATTCACCACCCTCTGGTTAAGGATACCCAAACCTTAGCTTCACCATCAGCTTTATATTTGTACCCTGTAGGAAACCCTTTGGAATTGGGTTTAGTAGTGTCTGGGACAATTCTTAAAACATCATGCTGGTTATTTTTTATTTGTTGCTTAGTTACTACCAAACCCTTACCCCACCTTACCATAGTAAGGTCCTTCGCAACAGCTTGTTTTACCTGTTTATTACCACAGCCGTGTAAGAGGCTGGCAGTACTTCCCAGGATGTGTAACACGTACTAATGGTTGAGTAAATAATAAATCATAAATATTCTTCCATGTGTAGAAGTAGTTTGCCTCTGTGTGGTCCCCATCCAGTAGTTGACCAGATGGGATTATCGCTTTCTACTGCATTCCTGACATAATTATAGTCAGTACATATCAAGCCAGGTCCTGTTGTTTTAGACATAATTCTAGTGCTTTGGTCTCTGCAAATTGAGCTGTATGAATCCCTAATGGGTGTGTTTGCAACTCATGTGCCTCAAATTCAGTTTCCGATTAACAAAAATTATTTTGTAATCAAGAGCAGGGATTATAATTGAGTGGATCCATCTTTCTGGATTTTCATAACTGATCTATCACAGTATCATATTGGAGAATAGTGCTCTAAAGAGTGTTGTGCTACATACATTGTAGAGAAGATGGTTCTGCATCATCCATGAAAAGTAAGGATTGTAAGGCATACCTCTCAGGAATGTACAGTTTTTCCATTTTACCATGCTGTTTTGTAAAAGTGTTTGCCATTCCCCATATCTAGTTATGGTAGCTCTCCGTTCATTTGTTGGTAATTTGCTATAATTTTTCAAAGCTGCATACTCTGTTTGTGCAATAATTAGTTTGTCCCCTTGCAGTGATCTTACTGCGATGTCTGTCTGGGCCTCCGTCGGTCAGAGTCGACCATGGATATTGCATCCTAGCTGTCTAGACTCGCAAGCCGAGGCAAGCTGTTGCCCGTGTAGCAAGCTGCCCCTCTCCACTCATCTGCTACTTTTTGAAGGCTTTTCTGTAGAAGGGCATTGGTGTTTCCATACCAGGCCATGATGCAACCAGTCAATATACTCTCCACCACACATCTATAGAAGATTGCCAAAGTTTTAAGTGACATGCCGAATCTTTGCAAGCTTCTAAGAAAGTAGAGGTACTGCCATGCTTTCCTCATAATTGCACTTGCATGTTGGACCCAGGCCAAATCCTCTGAAATGATAAAAACAAGGAATTTAAAGTTGCTGATCCTCTCCACCTGATGAGGACTGGCTCATGGATCTCTGGTTTCCTCCTTCTGAAGTCAATAACCATATCTTTGGTCTTGCTGACATTGAGTAAGAGATTGTTGTTGTGGCACCACTCAGCCAGATTTTCAATGTCTCTCCTGTATGCTGATTCGTCACCACATTTGATTTGGCCAATGACAGTCGTTTGTCATCAGCAAACTTAAATATGGCGTTGGAGCTGTGCTTAGTCTCACAGCCATTAGTATAAAGCAAGTAGAGCAGGGAGATAAACACACAGCCTTGTGGTGTACATGTGCTGATGGAGATTGTGGAGGAGATGTTGTTGCCAATCCAAACTGACTGGGGTCTGCATGTGAGGAAATCGAGGATCCAATTGTATAAGGAGGTATTAAGGACAAGTCTTGAAGCTTCTTGATTAGCTTTGTTGAGGGATAATAGTATCGAATGCCAAGCTGTAGGTCGATAAAGAGCATCCTGATGTATGCATCTTCGCTGTCTAGATGTTCCACGATTGAGTGAAATGGCATCTGTGGTTGAACTGTTGTGCCGGTAGGTAAATTGCAATGGGTCCAAGTTGCTTCTCAGGCAGGAGTTGATATGTTCCATCACCAACCTCTCAAAACACTACATCACTGTGGATATAAGTGCTACTGGTTGATAGTCATTGAGGCAGGTTACCATGTTCTTCTTAGGCCAAGGGTGTAATTGAAGCCTGCTTGAAGCATGTGGGTACCTCAGACTGCTGAAGCGAGAGGTTAAAGATGCTCTAGCCAGTTGATCAGTACAGGACTTTAGCACTTGGCTAGGTACCCTATCTAAATGCTTTCCGTTGCTTCACCCTCTTGAAGGATGGTCTCATGTTGGTCTCAGTATCCATCACAATACCATGGGAAAGGTATTCATATAACTGAGAACTGATGTTTGCTTAGTCCCTTCTCAAGAAGTTACTTCTCTATCCACTATTTAGCTTTGATATGAATTGATTTTTAATTTGAGTAAATTTAACTTCAGCTTCTCCAGATTCTATTTAACCCAAGTTCTGCTTTCAAAATCTTTTTTGTCAGTGGTAGCCATGGTTTCTGTAACAATGGAACTGTGGGTTATTTGGTATCAAAGTGTAGTTTTACATTGAATGTGCTGAGGAAGTTTTCATTATAGATTGATCAAGAAATTACTCAAAAGCAGCAGAAATTGGGCCAATATTTATTTTTGCTTTGTCCAGTTGAATGAAGAATAGAAGAATTGACACCAATGACTCAGAAAATTGACATTGTAATCCAAATTGCCACTATCTTCAATGTGAAATTTAACACCATTACCAGCATTCTCATGAGAATATTGTATAGGACAAAATTGTTTGAAAGAAACTTCTCTCTTGCATGTCTGCAAGGTTAAAAAAAAAACAAATTTTGTAGATTTGGACCAATCTCTTTGAATGTAAGTGCAGCTGAGTGCATTGAAGTCAGCAATGTAAACATAAATAAGCTCCTATCTTCTTCAATGTTGTGGATTGAACTTCCTTGACATTCAGAGTAGGTGTATGAGCTGTTATTTGAATAATAACTTATAATAATAATAACGTACTTTTCAGTTTTCTTTCACAATATGATCACAAGTTACTTAACAAACACCACTGATCCTTGACCAAAGGTTCATGGCTATTGCGAAGTTTTACTTGGAATACCTACCTCTGTGCAAAACTTTGTCAGATGCATTTTGGAAACCAAACTGCATCACGCTATAAGACTTCCCACAGTTCTCTAGCCACATCATTGGCTGAATCAAATTATTGGGGCCAAGGAAGAGATAAATATTGTTTGCTGTGATAAATTATTATTTTTGTCATATTTAGGAACTGAAGCAATAACATAAAAGTGCAAAAGAAAATACCTTGCAGCTCAAATATGCAGAGTTTTAAGATATGCTCTGTCTATGACTGCGTGAGTTTCCTCAGGATGATCCAGTTTCCTCCCACAGTCCAAAGGCGTACCAGTTGGCATGTCAACAAATACACTCAAAAACTTCTATAGTTGTATCGTGGAGAGCATTCTGACAGGCTGAATCACTGTCTGGTATGGAGGGGCAGTTTGTCCAGTTGTATCCTATACAATATTCCCAAGAGAATGCTGGTAATGGTGTTAAATTTCAGATTGAAGATAGTGGCAATTTGGATTACAATGTCAATTTTCTGAGTCATTGGTGTCAATTCTTCTATTCTTCATTCAACTGCACAGGACCAAAAGAAGCTGCAGAAGGTTGTAAATCTAGTCAGCTCCATCTTGGGTACTAGCCTACAAAGTACCAGGACATCTTCAAGGAGATGTGTCTCAGAAAGGCAGTGTCCATTATTAAGGACTTCCAACACCCAGGGCATGCCCTTTTCTCACTGTTACCATCAGGTAGGAGGTACAGAAGCCTGAAGATACACACTCAACGATTCAGGAACAGCTTCTTCCCCTCTGCCATACGCTTCCGAAATGGACATTGAAGCTTTGGACACTACCTCACTTTTTTTCATATACAGTATTTCTGTTTTTGCACATTTAAAAAAATCTATTCCATATACATAATTAACTTGTTTATTTATTATTATGTTTTATTTTATTTATTATTATTATTGTTTTCTTTCTTTGCTAAATTATGTATTGCATTGAACTACTGCTGCTAAGTTAACAAATTTCATGTCACATGCCAGTGATAATAAACCTGATTCTGTTTCTAATTGATCATTGTAAATTGTCCCATGATTAGGCTAGGGGTAATTTGGGGTTGCTGGGCAGCCTGACTTGAAAGTCTATTCTGTGCAAAATCTCAATAAATAATCAATAACTAAAGTTGGTATATTACTTTACAAGTTTCCAAGGTTGTACAAAGTCTGATCCACTACATTTTTTAATTAATTCTTATCTATTCTGATTTATCCCTTAGTTTAACATAATCGGCAATTATTTCATTCTGAGAACTGGATCTCACAAAACATTGTTCTTCGATATCTGAGAGCTGAGCCCAACCAAATGGCTGTACTTCAGTGCTTAGGAAAAGTGGAAAAAAAATTGTGAACGTTGGTGCATTTTCCTAGAGTACAAACTGAATCTATTTTGAGATCACACTGAAAGTCCTATAGCACTGAGTGATGCAAAATGAAATTTATATGTCAGCTAATGTTCTCCTGCGCTTTAATTTGAGGCACAGTAACCTGGGTTTAGATGGTGTCTTTATTGTAGCAAACCAAAAGTTGTTCTGTTAAGATCAGATGTACACAATTTACCACATGGGTTTCCACCAGATGCTCCAGTTTTCTCCTATGTCCTAGAGACATTCAGGTTAGGGTTAGTAAGTTTTGGGCATGCTATGTTAGTGGCAGAAGCATAGCGATGCTTGCAGACCCTTGCCCAGTACATCCTCGGACTCTGTGGCCATTGACAAAAATGACACATCTCACTGTTTGTTTCGCTGTACGTATGACAAATAAAGCTAAGCTTTAAATCTTTATCTTTTAGCATCCAAATTACTTAAAGTACTTTATTTTGACACAGGATGTAGCAAGAAACATTGAAAAGCCTTGGATCGTTCAGCATAGAGTCCCTTGATTTTTGTGCAGATTTAATAAATAACTTTCATAAATGTAAATAATTATATTTCTTTTGAAATGCCAGTATATGAATCTGCAAAAGCCAATACTGCCATGACAGAACATTCAGCTACAAAATCAGTCTCCCAGGAAGAGACATCCAGCAAGATAAGCAGTGAGAGGAGGAGGTAGATATTTGCATTAATTTCTCCATCCAGAGATCCAAAGTTAAGCATATGAACGAACAAGCCATTAGGTTAAAGTTTACCTGCTTTGTGCCATAAAAGTGGAATGTCTTAGGAATAGAAATGTTTTAATGCTAAGCATTTCTATGGTAGATGGTTTAACTCTTTCATCCTTCACACGTCTTCCCAAGGTGCTTTATAGTTACTTAAGTGTCTTGAAAAGTGGTGACTGTTTGAATATAGAATCTATGGCTCTCTGTGCTGAGCCTCTTGCCAAACCAAGGACATTTGCTCTGGATAGCAAAAATATCAGATAAAACTTAGGCGAATCATGAAAACAGAAGTGGGTAATCCCCCTTTTTGAACTGAATCTAAGACAGAAAAAAGTTTAGCAGCTGTTTGCTGGCAATTAGTGCATTGGCGTTCCCTATATAAACTAACATCCTGCTTCACAATGGCATTCCCTACATAAACTAACATCCTGCTTCACATTGGCATTGCCTACATAAACTAACATCCTGCTTCACATTGGCATTCCCTACGTAAACTAGCATCCTGCTTCACATTGGCATTCCCTATATAAACTAACATCATGCTACACATTGGCATTGCCTACATAAACTAACATCCTGCTTCACATTGGCATTCCCTACGTAAACTAATTTCATGCTACACATTGGCATTGCCTACATAAACTAGCATCCTGCTTCACATTGGCATTCCCTACGTAAACTAACATCATGCTACACATTGGCATTGCCTACATAAACTAACATCCTGCTTCACATTGGCATTCCCTATGTAAACTAGCATCCTGCTTCACATTGGCATTCCCTACGTAAACTAACATCATGCTACACATTGGCATTGCCTACATAAACTAACATCCTGCTTCACATTGGCATTCCCTATATAAACTAACATCATGCTACACATTGGCATTCCCTATATAAACTAACATCCTGCTTCACATTGGCATTCCCTACATAAACTAGCATCCTGCTTCACATTGGCATTCCCTACATAAACTAGCATCCTGCTTCACATTGGCATTCCCTACGTAAACTAACATCATGCTACACATTGGCATTCCCCACGTAAACTAACATCATGCTTCACATTGGCATTCCCTACATAAACTAGCATCCTGCTTCACATTGGCATTCCCTACGTAAACTAACATCATGCTACACATTGGCATTCCCTACATAAACTAGCATCATGCTACACATTGGCATTCCCCACGTAAACTAACATCATGCTTCACATTGGCATTCCCTACATAAACTAGCATCATGCTTCACATTGGCATTCCCTACGTAAACTAACATCATGCTTCACATTGGCATTCCCTACATAAACTAGCATCCTGCTTCACATTGGCATTCCCTACGTAAACTAACATCATGCTACACATTGGCATTCCCTACGTAAACTAACATCATGCTTCACATTGGCATTCCCTACGTAAACTAACATCATGCTACACATTGGCATTGCCTACATAAACTAACATCCTGCTTCACATTGGCATTCCCTATGTAAACTAGCATCCTGCTTCACATTGGCATTCCCTATATAAACTAACATCATGCTACACATTGGCATTCCCTACATAAACTAACATCCTGCTTCACATTGGCATTCCCTATATAAACTAACATCATGCTACACATTGGCATTCCCTACATAAACTAACATCCTGCTTCACATTGGCATTCCCTATATAAACTAACATCATGCTACACATTGGCATTCCCTATATAAACTAACATCCTGCTTCACATTGGCATTCCCTACATAAACTAACATCCTGCTTCACTTTGGCATTCCCTACATAAACTAGCATCCTGCTTCACATTGGCATTCCCTATGTAAACTAGCATCCTGCTTCACATTGGCATTCCCTACGTAAACTAACATCATGCTACACATTGGCATTGCCTACATAAACTAACATCCTGCTTCACATTGGCATTCCCTATGTAAACTAGCATCCTGCTACACATTGGCATTGCCTACATAAACTAACATCCTGCTTCACAATGGCATTCCCTACATAAACTAACATCCTGCTTCACATTGGCATTCCCTACATAAACTAACATCCTGCTTCACATTGGCATTCCCTACATAAACTAACATCCTGCTACACATTGGCATTGCCTACATAAACTAACATCCTGCTTCACATTGGCATTCCCTACGTAAACTAGCATCCTGCTTCACATTGGCATTCCCTATATAAACTAACATCCTGCTTCACATTGGCATTCCCTACATAAACTAACATCCTGCTTCACATTGGCATTCCCTACGTAAACTAGCATCCTGCTTCACATTGGCATTCCCTACATAAACTAACATCATGCTACACATTGGCATTCCCTACATAAACTAACATCATGCTACACATTGGCATTGCCTACATAAACTAACATCGTGCTTCACATTGGCATTCCCTACATAAACTAATATCATGCTACACATTGGCATTCCCTATATAAACTAACATCATGCTTCACATTGGCATTCCATACATAAACTAACATCCTGCTACACATTGGCATTCCCTACGTAAGCTAAGCATTGTTAGCTTAACAACAGCACAGTATAGAAAAATCAAAACTAGCTGATTCTTAACCAGATTTTATGACTGATAACGTGAAATCATATCCACAATATTTTAGTCAATTTAATCATGTATGTCATTGGTCATATTTTAATGTGTTTTACAATATTTTTTGTACAAAAGGCCACAGTACCAATGACATTTGGTGAGCTAGAGCTGCCATTTTACAAAAGGATTTCTACATCTGGATGTGCCCATTCATTTTTTAATATAATAATTGGCCAGTCAAATATGTTCTAACAAAAACAGGTAGAAAATGGATGCTGCCAACTTATCTCAACACTTCTACCACATTCCAGAAATTTGATTCATTTGCAGAGTTGTTAATCTCAGTAAATACCACACTGTGTGAAAGCTTTCGGCACATGTATATATAGTTAGTTAGGGTGTCTGAGACCTTTGCACAGTACTGTATTTGTCAACGTGGAGTGGATAGCAAGTTTGTAAATCTGGCAGGAGCAAAGGATGTTGGGAATGGTGTGGGACATGTGGCAAAGAAAGAGTGCCTAGGGCGGGGGTGTATACACACCAGGCAAGGTTATTTGATTCCAAACAATTGGTTTATTGATCATTACTGAATGTCTTTGCGGTGCTTTCTGCTCCCCCCCCCCCCCCCCCGTCCCACTCTCAGTCCAGAATAGTTACCCACCCATATCAGATTCAGGTTTATCATCACTCACATATGTCATGAAATCTGTTTGTTTATAGCAGTAGTACAGTGCAATACATAAAGTTACTATAGTACTATGCAAAGGTAGGCACCAGAGCTATATATATGTGCCTAAGGCTTGCATAATATTGTAAATGAAAACAATTAAAGCAAATAAACTTTGGCAGAACTGCTCTCTCCATAATTTTAATAGGGAAAAGGGCCAAAAATGTTTGAACAAAACATTCATTTTTACTCAGAGAGCAGTGAGTGTGTGGAACGGGCTGCCGGCAACGGTGGTGGATGTGGATACGATAGGGTCTTTTAAGAGACTTTTTGATAGGTACATGGAGCTTAGAAAAATAGAGGGTATGGGTAAGCCTATTAATTTCTAAGGTAGGGACATGTTCGGCACAACTTTGTGGGCCGAAGGGCCTGTATTGTGCTGCAGGTTTTCTATGTTTCTAAAGCATGTCTCAGACAAAATGCTGAACATAAAGAGGCCATGGTCATTATAATCTAAGACCCTGGAGCTTTCATTTTGAGGATTGATATAACAGTATAAGATGACATAAAATGAAATTACTTTAATATGTGGCAGATTAGGTTCATGCATAACTTTGTGAAAACATTTGTAAAATGTAATTGCCTGGAATCGTCATATAAATAAGAATAACCTATTCTTTCAAACTCAATGGCTTATGGAAGTTAATTGGATTTTTTTTAGCAACCTAGTATTAATATTTGTGACTGACAAGCTTAGTACCCATATATCTTTCTGGAGTGAAGTTTAAAATATTGCACTTTGTGCATGTAAAAATTTGATAGAAATGTTGAACTCTGTACAACAAAGCCAGGTCAATTGTTGATTTCAGATTAGGTTAGATTAGATTCAACTTTATTGTCATTGTGCCGAGTACAGATACAAAACCAAATGAAATGCAGTTAGCATCTAACCAGAAATGCAAAGAATAGTGTTATTTACAAAATAACTGCAAATAAAAAGTAAGTGCTACAGCACACAAATATAGAAGTACTGAGACAGTACAATATGGGTGCAATACTGCTTAGCACTGTGATGTGAGATTCAGCAGGGTCACAGCCTCAGGGAAGAAGCTCTTCCTGTGCCTGCTGGTGTGGGAGCGGAGGCTCCTGTAGCGCCTACTGGATGGGAGGAGAGTAAAAGTCCATGGTTAGGGTGAGATGCATCTTTGATAATGGTTTTCTCCCTGCCTAGGCAGTGGTTATGGTAGATGTTCTCAATGGGGGGCAATTGGGTGCTGATAATCCACTGGACAGTTTTCACCACACGCTAGAGTGCTTTGCGGTCTGATACGGGACAATTGCCATACCACACTGAGATGCATTTGGTGAGTATGCTCTCAATGGTACAGTGGTAAAAGTCCGTCAGTATCTTGGGACAGAGGTGAGCTTTCTTGATGCTCCACAGGAAATAAAGGTGCTGTTGCGCCTTTTTGATCAGGATGCAGGAGTTCAGGGACCAAGTGAGATCCTTGGAAATGTGGACACCAAGGAATTTGAAGCTTGATACACGCTCCACTACAGCTCCGTTGATGTAGATGGGGATGTGAGAGTGGTTCCTAGCATGCCTGAAGTCCACAATGATCTCCTTGGTCTTCTGGGTGTTAAGGGCCAGGTTGTTGTCGGCACATCACGCGGCCAGGTGCTGGACCTTGTTCCTGTAGGCCATCTCGTCATCCCCTCTGATCAGGCCATTCACCGTGGTGTTGACTGCGAACTTGATTATGGAGTTAGAACCTTGTACAGGAACACAGTCATAGGTGAAAAGGGAGTACAGAAGAGGGCTCAGCACACAGCCTTGAGGCACGCCGGTGTTCAGGGTGAGAGTGGAGGAGGAGAGGTTGTCTAACTTAACAGATCGGGGTCTCTTAGTCAGAAAGTCCAAGGTCCCATTGCAGAGGGATGAGCTGATACCAAGCTGGTGAAGTTTGGTGATCAGCTTGGAGGAGGTCACAGTATTGAATGCCGAACTAAAGTCAATGAACAGCATTCTGACGTAAGAGTTGGGGCTGTCCAGGTGGGTCAGGGCAGAGTGAAGTGTCGTGGAGATGGCGTCCTCTGTTGACCTGTTGGTGTGATAGGCAAATTGATGGGGGTCCAGGGTAGTGGGCAGACAGGATTTCAGATGTGATAGAACCAGACTCTCAAAGCATTTTGCAATAATGGGGGTGAGTGCAACTGGGTGGAAGTCATTCAGGCCCGTGGCGGTGGAAAGCTTTGGCACTGACACGATTGTGGCGATCTTGAAGCTTGTGGGGACGACTGCCTGGGCCAGGGACAGATTGAAAATGTCCGTGAAGACCCCGGCTAACTGCCCTGCACAGATTCTGAGCACACGGCCAGGACCAGCTGCCTTCCGTACATTCACCCTGCTCAGGGTAGCGCAAACATCGGAGGTGGAAAGTGAGAGAGGGGGTTTGCCAGGTGGGAGATCCACTTTGAGGGTGACCTTCTTGTTCTCTCGGTCAAAGCGAGCATAGAAGTAATTGAGCTCATCGGGGAGGGAAACAGAGCTGGAAGGGGGCACAGTATTAGGTGGTTTGAAGTCTGTAATGACCTGTATGCCATGCCACATGCGCCAGGGTCCGAGGAGTTGAAATGCTCCTCGATTCTCTGTTTGTATATGTGTTTAGCCTGAGAGATTCCCCTCCTCAGGTTGTCCCTGGCTGACCTGTAAGCCTCCTGGTCTCCAGACCATGATTTTTACCATGATTTAAAAAAAATAACCAAAGATATTTATTGATCAGGGTAAATAGCAGGATTATGGAGATCGGCTGCTGATCATATTACTCTCTCATTGTTATGTTGCGACAGTCTTGAATATTTAACTAGGCCACTCTTGTAGATGGTATTTAGTTCATTGTAAAAGAGAATACTTTCTCACTGTCATACCTGTTAGACTTTTGTTGTTGTTCACTAAGGCTACATCCACACTAGACCGGATAAATCCGTAACCAAAGCTTTTTCTCTTCGTTTTGACCCTCTGTCACACTGAAATGACATTTTCCTCCCCCAAAAACGGAGCTTTTCTAAAATGCCTTCCAGAGTGTGTAAATTTGAAAATGCTACTTGCCAAGAGTAGTGTGGACGGGGTAACCAGAGATTTCTAGAAATGCTGTCTTGATGTGCTGGAACAGATGGTGGCGGCAGCGCGACATTTCATTGTTTTCTTGAATGCAACCCCCCCCCACACACACAACCTAACAATTTGAGAACAGACGGCAACGAGACTGAAGCCAGAAGAGTTAGAAATGTGCTCACCAAATACTTTGACCCATAACTTACTGAATAAATAAGTATACTCACTTTGCCCTGTTTTCTGTCCTTGCTTGTATGAAGGTGGTTTACCTATTTATGCAAGTACTTCTCTGACAATAGATGTGTAACAGCCTAATGTAACATTGTATGGAAATACAAGATAACACTGATGCAGACATGTTTTAAACATTTAACATGGTGCTTTATTAATGCAACAGAGTTAGTTTTTCAATGTTCATCGTCAGCCGGGTCATACTGTGTGTGAACTCTGTCGGTTGCCGCCGTACGCTCCAGTATTTGTTTTTTTTTAGTTTTTAGTCCTCCTGCGCGAGAGCCAACAGCTGTCCGTCATTTGGTAATTTTGTTTTGAGCTTTTCTAGTCTAACTGCACAAATGTGCACTTTCATAATGAATTTCGACACCAAACATGTTGCTTGTTTTCGGTAGATGTGTCTTGCACATGCCCAGTAGGAGGAGATTTGCCCAAATACCCATTTTAATGTGGACGGAGGTATTTTCAAAAATGCTTGGTGTGGACGCCTACCATTTTTACACGAAACCAGCGTTTTCAAAATTATCCAGTCTAGTGTGGACATAGCCTAAGCCCCAATCCAAAACTTCTCTAACTAAATTTAAATAACAGATGGAGTAAAGATCTGTTCTTGTCACCTCAGATTTGTGTCCTTTGCTCTTTTTAAAAAATTATGTAAAATAGCTCCCTTTCACTCTTAGACAAGTGTGCCTTGTTCAGATCATTTTCCATATGATATTTGTTGACAAATCACAAGTAACTCTTATAAATGTCTTAACAGTTTTGCTATGTAGTGCACAGAAGGTATTTTCTCCTGAATGGGTATTTTGTGCCCTGACACTTCTTGAACATTTTATGTTATGTTTAGTATACATAATATAGAAGAATCCTGTGGGATAGACTATCACAACACTATACTGTTATTTCTTGAACTGTTTGACCAGGTAACTCATTTCTTATAGTTCAAAGAGGAACAGACAGCAGAACGTAATGCCACAGCGTTCCACGACTAATAAGATTATTCCCCAGCAAAGAGCTACAAGCAAGAATCGGAATGCATTTAGCAATAAGTTTCAGGTAGAATACACTTAAACTATAAAAAACATATTGACTTTACATGAAGAATTGTTATTCCTCTGGTTCTCACCATATAACTTATTTTGCTGCATAGACCATTATTAGGGCCCATGGTATATGAGAAATAAGGGAATCTAATGGAAAGAATAAATTAAATAATTTTCAAAACTACAGGTTTTGAAAAAATCAATTTGTGATTGTGTTAGAAAGAATTTAGAAATTTTTACAAGCTTTTATTAAGAAGTGAACAATCTGCTGGAGGAAGTTTTTTTGCTCCAGATACCAGCATCTGCAGTCTCTTGTGTCTTTATTACGAAGTGTATTATATTTGTTGCTTTACTTGTTTTTCCATTGATGCAATGAATTTTTTTATCCTCAGTATTTCCAGATGTGTATATTTTGATGCTTTGCTTTGTTAATTTATCAAGGATATTATGTACACCAGTATTATTACGCCTATTAGGGATGACACTGGAGTTCCAGCCAAAGAGCTATCTACCTTGCCTTTTGTGAAAATGAACTTAAAACAATCTGGTGCTGTGCTTTAGTAAAGTACCCACACAAGCCTCTGGATTATTGTATAAGTGGTTTGCTAATTTGTCTCAGGGCGGGCTCAATAAAAGCCTCTATGAACAATGCACTGGTGTTCTAAAACACTGGCTCTATTAACTAAAGAAATAATGAAGTGATCCTAAGTATAACTTGATCCAAAGTTATTACACCCAATGCAATCCAGTTATTCAAAGTGGAGCTGCCTTATAGTTTCCTATGGATGAAAAAGGGAGCAGAGAAGTGAAGAAGCAAATAAGGAGTGACAAGAATCAGAAACCTTTACCAGGTGTACCAGTTGTTTTAGATATTCTAATTAATCTCTCCCCTGACACTAGCATCTGGTTAATATTTTATGTAAATTTAGCACCCAACACATTAACACATTCAGCCTATACAACCACCTAAACAAGTTCATTTCACTACTCCAATAGACTCCATTTCTTCCAGAAATGCTTACAAAAATGCTGCCCACCTCCAAAGTTTATTTGTGTTACCACTTGAGTAGTTATCTGCTCTGCATATTTATGCACTCCAGTGCACCGGTGGATTTAGTTCAGCACCATGGACGCAGGATGCACTTCCTCTACAGTGATCACCTCCACCAAAGCCTTTAGAGAATAGCTCATCAAATGCCACCCCAACCAAAGTATACTTGGGTAGTACAGGATGCCTTTTAGTTGTGTCCATCTTCACCTGCCAATGAGTGGTAGCACTGGCAGTTTATATTTTTTCTAATTAGTGACAAATACAAATCAGTGGTAGTTTTTGAAGCTCTGTGATTGAGAGTCTGCAAATAAAAACATGCTCAAAATGTTTCTTAACGTTTGTTCTTTTCGTTACTTAAAATAACTAGGCATCCTTGAAATACCTAGAGATTTCATTACTGTTAACTTGTCTCTGCCTTCTGAACTTCCCCTTCTCTCTCGAAGCATGGGCTTGAGGAATCATCCCTTGGACTGAAGTAACTGGTGAATCGAGTTGGGCTACAGAACAATGATGATGCAAGAGAAGTGGTGAGAGGTGATAGGTGGGCAAGGTGCTCATGGTGAATGACTTAGTTAAGATATGAAGACTAAATACAAGAGATTCTGCAGATGCTGGAAATCTTGAGCAATACACACAAAATACTGGAATTCCTCCAGTATTGTGTGTATGTTGCTCAAGATGTGAAGACTAATTGGAAAGTCGATGAGAACCTTTGACCTTTCCACAATAAATGGAGAGTGGCAGAAAATCTGGTTGCAAGCATAAGATAAGAATATTCTCTTTGGGTGATAATCCAAACCCATAGGAGAATGAAATAGAAGAACAGCCTGAGAATGCAGAAGCCTAGAGAGGAGAATTAGTATGGTCAGCTAGATAAGAAATCTTCAAAAAACCTCCAGAAGGCAAAATGGTACAGGAGGGAAAAATAAAGCTCGATCTAGATCTGAAAGGTAAATTTCCCAACCCTATGCCAGACAAAAAAATGGAAACCTTTAAACTACTCACTCAGCTATCTTGTGGCCAGAACTTGTAACTGGTTTACTACTGAAATAACTAGGGAAGACAACCTCCGGCCTGTCAAACTCGTGAGATTGTGGCACAATTGATCCCACCCCCAACCTCAGTTTGTGCGGATGCTGTGTCATTTGCTACCTTGTTACAAATTAGTGCCATGAAATAACAGACAGTACACCGCATAAGATTAAAGGAATTATATTCATGAATCTTAACTGAAGGGCTAACAAGAATAACAAAAAGAAAAGGGCCCATTGTAATTAAACAGTGAAATATGTATAAGTTGGAGCTCATCTTGAACTTCTCTGTCGCTCATGCACTGGGCCCTCGGTCCACGTGAAAGCCCACACCACCTTCCAAGTGTCATTCACAATCCATCTTGAACAAACAGGTCTCCAACCAATCGTATCCTACGACCAGTTCTCCCTAATGTCTTCTCTCTTCATCTCCTCTCGGACAAAAGAAAACCTCAAGCCCAACCTTATTGTCCTTCACCAAGAAAACCTCCCGCTAATTGGATGGCACACATTCCACATCATCCCTTATGTTCAACAATAACCCAAATAAGCTGAAAACAGAACAGACTGCTCTTACAGAGCTGCTAAATGAAATACCTACAGCATAACAGTAAAGATGTGAACCAGGGCATTACACTACCAAAGCAGTGGCACAACTACCTCACAGCTCTGGGAACATGATTTCAATTCTGTGTGAAGTTTGGATATTCTCTCTGCTACTGTGTGAACTTCCTCAAGGTTACCTTCCACACTCCAAAGACATGCTGCTAGGTTCATTGGCTCCTGTAAACGATCCCTTAGAGTAGTGTAATGGAAAAACGAATCAAGGGGGAGTTGATGTGCAAGTGTAAGAGAGAATACGCTGCAGTCGTTCAAGAAAGAAAAGAGGAATGGCATTGTTCCCTGGGAGTTGATATTGAACCAATGATGGCCTCCTTTAGTGTTAGAACATAGAACAGTGCAGCACAGGAAGAGGCGTTAAGGCCCAAAATGTCTATGCCAACAACGATGGAGATTTAAAATGCACATCTCTCTGTTAATGATCTACATGCCTCTATTCTCTGCTTGTTCATGTGTGTGTCTAAATGACTCTTAGTATCTGCTTTCACCACCTCCCCGGCATCATGTTTCAGGGAGCTACCTGTGCTGTACTATAATAAGTGAGTTACTTGCTCCACGATTACAGTAAAAGACAGAGTAGAGGCGGAAGTATTCATCTGGTAATGCCTTACATTCCTTTATAGAGTAAAGGCAGTTTTACTTCCCATTGAATATAATTGCAGTTATTTACATTTACATTTTAATAGGAAGGTGCAAGAATTCGTGAAAACATTGAAAGGGATAATATTTGCCTACTGGAAAGGATTGCAAAAGTAATGAACCCTCCAGGAGGTGAACTAGTTTCAAGTGCTTATAATTTTAAAAGGTAGGACATGATTTGATTTTTTTTAATATCTCAGTACTTGATGTTTTCAGATACAGATCATATCTGACCAGCTGAATATCCTCAGCATCTTCTGCCTTTATTTCAGGTTTTCCAATTTACTGCTTTTAAATTCCTAGAGGGAGTGCTTGCTCGGAGTCATTGACTTCTTGCTAAATTAGTGGGAGAAAATGATTTGTGTGAATTAGTGAAAAAAACAGACAGCATCCATGATTACACAGAGAAGGAGGAGGAAGGACAGCAGTAAGGTGTCATGAGAAATAAACACAAGTCGCTGAAGAAAAATATGGTTAATGGTCTATTTGTAAAAATGTTCATATTTGCAGAACCTGTGCTATTTTCAGTGCAAATTATATAACAGAAATCTGCAAGACCAGATTTCTTGAAATGGTGGCATCTGCACCGGGCTTTGGGTTTGAATCCAGCCGGCTCCTTGCATGCTTTCCATCCGCGCTGGGTTGAGCGTCGAGCTCGCAACTCAGCTTCATTAAAAAAACAGATAAAAATGCTTAAGAAATGACAAGGCGTGATAAGGAACAACAAAGCAAACAGTGGAACATTACAGCACAGGAACAGGCCTTTCTGCCCATGGTGTCTGTGTCCACCATGTTGCCCATACATGGTCTATATCCCTCCATTCTTTGCCTGTTCATATATCTGTTTAATGCCTCTTAAATGTTTCAAGCATCTACCAATCTCTGTGTAATAAAAAACTGCCTTGTAAATCTCCTTTAAACTTATCCCCCTCACCTTAAAGCGATGTCCTCTAGTTTATTATACACTTTATTAAAATTCAGCATCTGAAGATTGTTCTGTAACTTTGACTTATAGGCTACCAAAACTTGATCATGAAGAAATCAAGCTGAAGCAGCTGGTAGGATATGCATAATTTAAAACTCAGGTGGTTCAGAATATGACTGGGGCTATGCTTACTTGAATAATGTATTACAGTTTGTTATTGTGTAATTTTCTTGAATGTATTGATTGGATCAGAACCATGTTGTAATAAAAATCAGCATCTTGTAATAGTGGAATTAGTGTGTGAAGATATAGTGGGTGGTGTGGATGTGGAAGGCTGAAGTCTTGTTTCTGTACTATATGACACGATGACTCAAGATCAGTCCTCACCCTCAGCTGAATACTTTCAGCTCAACTGTTGCCTTCCCTACCACATGGATCTTGTTTCCATGAAACAAGTGATTACCCCAAGACGTTTGGGATTGCTACCTATAGGTTCTTGTTTTCAAATTATATAAAGGCTAATTTCTCTCTATTGGCTACAAATGGCAAGTGAAGAAATTGAATGTGCCAGCATATAGGTTGGCATGTTTCATAGAAAAAATAAAACTGAATTTGTTGTAAAACAGAAAGAAGATAATCCTGAGTTGAAAGGGCACAGTACCAATTTGTTTAATTTATAGTCATACATCATAAAATCCCATTGTCCTATTATCGGGCAGTCCAATGCATTGTGCTGGAGGGCTAGAACGCTGATAATACAAAGATAAGCTTTATTTGTCAAATGTACATCAAAACATACAGTGAAATGCATCGTTTGCATCAAATCAAATCAGGATTGTGCTGGGGGCAGCCCGCAATGGTTGCCATGCTTCCAGTGCCCACAACTTGCTAACCCTAACCCTATGTCTTTAGAATGTGGGAGGGAACTGGAGCATCCGTAGGAAACTCATATGGTCATGGAGAGAATGTACAAACTCCTTACAGACAGTGGCAGGAATTGAACCCCAATTTGTAGCCAATTTGGAGTTGTAAATTGTTATGCTAACTGCTGCTCCACTGTGCCACCCCATAATTCATGTACAATAACTCGTCTTGTCAAAAAGATGAAGTGACAGACAATTATTTGTTCACGTTCTGGCTTTTAGACAAGAATATGAACATGGAGCCAAGGTTCAAGGTTAAACAGACCACGGTAAGATATAAATCCATTGGTTAAATTGAATTACCTTGCAAAAGGGAGTTGACTAACAAAGTGTGACGAATTGCATGTGGCGTCTGGTCATTTTTATTGCGAATCATTCTTTGGCTGTCATATTACAGCAGCTAATATCATGATTGGCTAGGTGACCTGAAGCCCACATGTATTTCTACAAGCTACCCTACACTTTTTTTTTGAAGTACCACTCGTCATTCTGCAAGGAAATCTGATCTGGAAAACAGCAAAGGTTGGAAACTGAGCAGGCATAGTGGCTAGCACTGCGTAACTCTGCGAGGAAAATCACCTATGTATGCCAGTTTCTAACTCCATTTATCAAATATATAGTCGCGTTATTGATTCTGTTTTTAATCACAGAAGCGTGAGAAGAAACATTCAGCAATTGAAGATGAAAACCTTGCAATGCTGGAGAAACTGGCTACTATAATGGCTCCTCAACCTGGAGGACCTAGCTGGAATGACTACAAAAAAAGCAAGTAGGTTATTTGGTTTGTGTATTAGTACTTCTGCTAGATTCAGGTTTAGATTTATTTGTCACATGTATATTGAAACACGCAGTAAAATGCATCATTTGCATTAACAGCCAAGGCTGTGTTGGGAGTAGCCACAAGTGTCATCACACATTCTGCTGCCAACATTCCATGTCCACAATACTCAGAAGAACAACACAAAACCTACAAAGTGACAAAACAGCAACAGCAAAATAAGGCCCATTCCTGCCTCTCATCCACCCATCTACCATGCACATACACAGTCCCCTAACCCCAACTCTTTGTTGCTCATTTTCAAGATTTGGGTGTTGTCAGCATGGCCAGCTCTTATTTTCATTCCTAATTGCCCCTTAGAAGGTGGTGGCAAGCTGCCTTGAATTGCCACTGTCTTTCAGGTGAAAGTATCTCTTAAATGATTTATTTCTTCTTTGATTTCTAACTGTACTTGGTTGTGAAAACTGCTGCTTGATCCTTGAATTCACCTGGTAATCTTTGTCTTAATCAGTTTGTCACTATGATTATTGGACCATAACATCATAAGACATAGGAGTAGAATTTAGCTACTTGGCCCATTGAGTCTGCTCTGCCATTCCATCATGGCAGATTTATTATCCCTCTCAACTCCACTCTCTTGCCTTCTCGCAATAACCTTTGGTATCCTAACTAATCAAGAACCTATCAACCTCCGCTTTAAATATACTCAATGACTTGGCCTCCAGGGATTCACTACCTTCTGGCTAAAGAAATTCCACCTGACTTCAGTTCTAAATGGATGTCGCTCTTGTTTGAGGTGGTGCCCTCTGGTCCTAGACTCCTACACCATAGGAAACATCTTCCCTACATCCACTCTATACAGACCTTTCAATATTCAATAGTTTTCAATGAGATCCCCTTCATTCTTCTAAACTCCAGTGACTTCAGGCCCAGAGCCATCAAACGCTCCTCATTTGTTAAACCTTTCATTCCTAGAATCATTCTTATGAACCTCCTCTGGACCCTCTCCATAGACAACACTTCTTTTCTTAGATAAAGGGCTCAAAACTGCTCACAATACTCCAAGTGAGGCCTTACCAATGCCTTTTAAATTCTCAGCATTACATCCTTGCTTTTATATTCTTGTTCTCTTGAAATGAGTACTAACATTGCATTTGCCTTCTTCACCACCAACTCAACCTGCAAGTTAACCTTTAGGGAATCCTGCACAAAGACTCTCAAGTCCCTTTGCACCTTGTATTTTTGAATTTTCTCCCTGTTTAGAAAATAGTCCATGCCTTTATACCTTCTACCAAAGTGCACGACCTACACTATACTCCATCTGCCACTTCATTACCCATTCTCCCCATCTGTCCAAGTTCTTTTGCAGACTCCCTGCTTCCTTAACACTACTTGCCTATCTTGATATCTCCTGCAAACTTGGCCACAAAGCCGTCAATTCTGCCACCCAAATCATTGAAGAGAATAGCATGAAAAGAAGCTGTTCCAGCACCAACCCCTGCGGCTCACCACGAATCACCAGCAGCCAACCAGAAAAGGTCCCCTTTCTTCCCACTCTTTGCCTCCTGTAGGTCAACCAATCTTCTATCAATGCTCGTATCTTTCTTGTAATACTGTAGGCTCTTACTTGTTTAGCAGCCTCATGTGCGGCACCTTGTCAAAGTCCTTCTGAAAATCCAAGTAAACAACATCCACTGACTCTCCTTTCTTTATCTTCCTTGTTATTTCCTCAAAGAATTCCAACAGATATATCAGGCAAGATTTCCCCTTAAGGAAACCTTGCTGACTTTGGCCTACTTTATAATGTGCCTTTCAAGTACTCTGAAGTATCATCCTCAACAATGGACTCCAACATCTTCCCAACCACTAAAATCAGGTTATCTGGCCAATAACTTCCTTTCTTCTTCCTCTCTCCCTTCTTAAAGAGTGGAGTGATATTTACAAATTTCCAGTCCACTGGAACCATTCCGGAATCTAGTGATTATTGAAAGATCATTACTAATGTCAAAAATAAATAATGAAAAATGTTATTGAGGTAATGTCTTTTTTTCAGAGGTTGATCTTAATCACAAAAAGGTGGTTTCATGAAAGGAGTTCTGGGTTTATCAGTCTTTTGGAAAGCTGATGAATGGGCTTCACTCCAGCAAAGATCAATGCTCCAGTATTTCCAAAAGCTTTTGAGGACTTGGAGATAAAATTGCTGCATTCCTATGAATGTGGCAAACTATGTGGCTAGTCAGACTACAGGGGTTCAAAGAGGAAAACAAATAGTTAACATAAAGATTCATGAACTTCCCGTGCATTTTTCTCAGCACACAGCAAGTGAAATGGAAGAGCAAACAAAACCAGGCAGCAGTTTCAGATCCATATTCAGTAAAACGCTGGATTAATGGCACACAACTTTAATATATCATTCTAATAGCATGACTTTCCAGCCCAACCATTTTTTTCTGGTCTATTATTTATTGGAAAGTTTGGTACATAATCTTGATATATTTTCCTCTTCATACTGCACAAAGTTAAAAAAAAGATATTACTGAAAAGTAGTTTTTATAGTAGGGAAGTTTGTAAATATATATGGCATTATATTCTTTTGCTTTGTTTAAAATAAGTCAACATAGCTTCCTTCAAGAATACAGCAATAAGTACTCCTGTTTGAGTGCTGTTGGGGTGGAAACGGCCTACCTACAGTGATTGCGCCTCTGGCACGGAGTCTGGCCCTGTGGCTCAGAAGGGTAGGGAAAGGAAGATGGCAGCAGTAATAGGGGATTCTATAGTTAGGGGGTCAGATAGGTGATTTTGTGGATACAGGAAAGAAACACAGATGGAAGTTTGCCTCCCAGGTGCCAGAGTCCAAGATGTTTCTGATTGCGCCCATGATATCCTGAAGTAGGAAGGTGAACAGCCAGAGGTTGGGGTACATATTGATACCAATGACATAGGTAGGAAAAGAGAGGAGGTCTTGAAAACAGACTACAGGGAGTAGGAAAGAAGCTGAGAAGAAGGACCACAAGGGTAGTAATCTCGGGATTACTGCCTGTGCCACGCAACAGTGAGTATAGGAATAGAGTGAGGTGGAGGATAAATGTGTGGCTGAGGGATTGGAGCAGGGGGCAAGGATTCAGATTTCTGGATCACTGGGACCTCTTTTGGGACAGGCGTGACCTGAACAAAAAGGATGGGGTGCAGTTGAATCCCAGGGGCACCAATATCCTGGCAGGGAGGTTTGCTAAGGCTATTGGAAAGAGTTTAAACTAGAATTGCTGGGGGGTGGGAACCGAACTGAAGAGTCGGAGGAAGAGGGAGTTGGCTCACAAGTAGAGAAAGCTTGGAGACAGTGTGAGAGGGAGGATAGGCGGGTGATAGAGAAGGGATGTGCTCAGACTGATGGTTTGATATATGTCTACTTTAATACAAGGAGTATCATGAGCAAAGTGGATGAGCTTAGAGTGTAGATCACTACTTGGAGCTATGATGTTGTGGCCATTACAGAGACTTGGATGGCTCAGGAGCATCTACTTAGAGTGCCAGGCTTTAGATATTTCAGAAAGGACAGGGAGGGAGGCAAAAGAGGTGGGGGCGTGGCACTGTTGATCAGAGATAGTGTCATGGCTACAGAAAAGGAGGTAGTCATGGAGGAGTTATCTACGGAGTCTCTGTGGGTGGAAGTTAGGAATAGAAAGGGGCCAATAACTCTACTGGGTGTTTTTTAAAGACCACCCAATAGTAACAGGGACATCGAGGAGAAGATGGGAAGACAGATTCTGGAACGGTGCAATAATAACAGAGTTGTCGTGATGGGAGATTTTAATTTCCCCAATATTGATTGGCATCTCTCTAGAGCAAAGGATTTAGATTGGGTGGAGTTTGTTAGGTGTGTTTAGGAAGGTTTCTTGACACAATATGTAGATAAGCCTACAAGAGGAAAGAGGAGAGGCTGTACTTGATCTGGTATTGGGAAATGAACCTGGTCAGGTGTCAGGTCTCTCAGTGGGAGAGCATTTTGGAGATAGTGATCACAATTCTATCTCCTTTACCATAGCATTGGAGAGGGATAGGAACAGACAAGTTAGGAAAGCGTTTAATTGGAGTAAGAGGAAATATGAAGCTATCAGGCAGGAACTTGGAAGCATAAGTTGGGAACAGATGTTCTCAAGGAAATGTATGGCAGAAATGTGGAAAATGTTCAGGGGATGTTTTCATGGCATTCCACATAGGTACATTCCAATGAGACAGGGAAAGGATGGTAGGGTACAGGAACTGTGGTGTACAAAGGTTGTAGAAAATCTAGTCAAGAAGAAAAAAAAGCTTATGAAAGGTTAAAAAACAAGATAGTGATAGAGATCTAGAAAATTATAAGGCTAGCAGGAAGGAACCTTAAGAATGAAATTAGGAGACCCAGAAGGGGCCAAGAGAAAGCCTTGGTGGGCAGGATTAAGGAAAATCCCAAGGCATGCTACAAGTATGTGAAGAGCAAGAGGATAAGATGTGAGAGAAAAAGACCAATCAAGTGTGACAGTGGAAAAGTGTGTATGGAACTGGAGGAGGTAGCGGAGGTACTTAATGAATATTTTGGTTCAGTATTCACTACGGAAAAGGATCTTGGCAATTGTAGGGATGACTTACAGTGGACTGAAAAGCTTAAGCAAATAGATATTAAGAAAGAGGATGTGCTGGAGCTTTTGGAAAGCATCAAGTTAGATAAGTCATTGGGACCGGACAAGATATAACCCAGGCTACTGTGGGAGGTGAGGGAGGAGATGGCTGAGCCTCTGGCAATGATCTTTGCATCATCAATGGGTGCGGGAGAGGTTCCAGAGGATTGGAGGGTTTCAGATGTTGTTCCCTTATTCAAGAAAAAGAGTAGAGATAGCCCAGGAAATTATAGACCAGTGAGTCTTACTTCAGTGGTTGGTAAGTTGATGGAGAAGATCCTGAGAGACAGGATTTATGAACATTTGGAGAGGCATAATACGATTAGGAATAGTCAGCATGGCTTTTCCAAAGGCAGGCCTTGCCTTACAAGCCTGATTGAATTTCTTGAGGATGTGACTAAACACATTGATGAAGGTAGAGCAGTAGATGTAGTGTATATGGATTTCAGCAAGGCATTTGATAAGGTACCCCATGCAAGGTTTATTGAGAAAGTAAGGAGGCATGGGATCCAAGGGGACCTTGCTTTGTGATTCCAGAATTGGCTTGCCCATGGAGGGCAAAGAATGGTTGTAGACGAGTCATATTTGGCATGAAGGTCGGTGACCAGTGGTGTGCCTCAGGGATCTGTTCCAGGACCCCTTCTCTTCATGATTTTATAAGTGACCTGGATGAGGAAGTGGAGGGATGGGTTAGTAAATTTGCTGATGACACAGAGGTTGGGGGTGTTGTGGATAGTGTGGAGGGCTGTCAGAAATTACAGCGGGACATCGATAGGATGCAAAACTGGGCTGAGAAGTGGCAGATGGAGTTCAACCCAGATAAGTGAGAGGTGGTTCATTTTGGTAGCTCAAATATGATAGTAGATTATAGTATTAATGGTAAGACTCTTGGCAGTGTGGAGGATCAGAGGGATCTTGGGGTCCAAGTCCATAGGACTCTCAAAGCTGCTATGCAGTTTGACTCTGTGGTTAAGAAGGCATACGGTGCATTGGCCTTCATCAATCGTGGGATTGAGCTTAAGAGCCAAGAGGTAATGTTACAGCTATATAGGACCCTGGTCAGACCCCACTTGGAGTACTGTGCAAAGTTCTGGCCACCTCACTACAGGAAGGATGTGGAAACTATAGAAAAGGAGCAGAGGAGATTTACGAGGATGTTGCCTGAATTGGGGAGCATGCCTTATGAGAATAGGTTGAATGAACTCGGCCTTTTCTCCTTGGAGCGACAGAAGTTGAGAGGTGACCTGATAGAGGTGTATAAGATGATGAGAGGCATTGATCATGTGGATAGTCAGAGGCTTTTTCCCAGGACTGAAATGGCTAACATGAGAGGGCACAGTTTTAAGGTGCTTAGAAGCAGGTACAGAGGAGATGTCAGGGGTAAGTTTTTTTATGCAGAGAGTGGTGAGTGTGTGGAATGGGCTGCTGGTAATGGTGGTGGAGGCGGATATGATAGGGTCTTTTATGAGACTCTTAGACAGGTACATGGAGCTTAGAAAAATAGAGGGCTATGTGTAACCCTAGGTAATTGCTAAAGTAAGTACATGTTCGGCACAGCATTGTGGGCCGAAGGGCCTGTATTGTGCTGTAGGTTTTCTATGTTTTATGTTTTTAAGCATTGGTGTTGTTTCATTGTTGGAACTGATTGACCTAACAACTAATTTCTTGTAGGTGGAGTGGCAAGCCAGCACAGGACAAGCTACCACTAATTCTGCAGGAACCCAGAAGTGTGATGTCCAGAAAACCAGTCTCAAAGGAGCACAAGGCAAGCAGACAACATTTTTAACATGATAGTGTTAATAAATGGTTGACACCTTTCTAGATCCTCAGGTTAATGAGTATTTTGCGTCAGTCTTCACTGTGGAAGACACTAGCAGTGTGCCTGATGTTGTAGTGTGAAGGAAGAGAAGTGGGTGAGTTTCTGTTACAAGAGAGAAGGTGCTCAAAAAGCTGAATGACCTAAGTGTACATAAATCACCCGGACCAGATGAACTGCACCCTAGGGTTCTGAAAGAGGTAGCGTCAGGGATTGTGGAGACATTAGAAATGATCTTTCAAAAAACATTGGACTCTGGTGTGGTGTCAGAAGACTGGAAAATTTGCAAATGTTACTCTACTCTTTTAGACAGGAGGAAGGCAGCAGAAAGGAAATTATCGATAAACAGCCTGACCTCAGTGGTTGGGAAGATGTTAGAGTCAATTACTAAGGATGAGGTGATGGAGTACTTGGTGACACCGGACAGGATAGTATAAAGTCAGCATGGTTTCCTTCAGGGAAAATCCTGCCTGACAAACCTGTTGGAATTCTTTGAGGAGATTACAAGTAGGATAGATAAAGGGGATGCATTAGATGTTGTATATTTGGACTTTCAGAATGCCTTTGACAAGGTGCCACACATGAGGCTGCTTACCAAGTTAAGAGCCCATGGTATTACAGGAAAGTTACTAACATGGTTAAAGCATTGGCTGATTGGTAGGAGGCAGCGAATGGGAATAAAAGGATCCTTTTCTGGTTGGTTGTCAGTGATTAGTGATGTTCCGCAGGGGTCGTTGTTGGGACCACTTCTTTTTATGCTGTATATAAATGATTTAGATGATGGAATAGATGGCTTTTTTTGGCCAAGTTTGCAGATATTATGAAGATTGGTGCAGGGGTAGGTAGTGTTGAGGAAGCAGGTAGGATGCGGAAGGACTTAGGCAGATTAGGAGAATGGGCAAGAAAGTGGCAAATGAAATATAATGTTGAAAAATGCATGGTCATGTATTTTGAAAGCAGAAATTATTTTCTGAACGGGGAGAAAATCCAGGAATCTGATTTGCAGAGGGACTTGGAAGTCCTTGTGCAGAATACCCTGAAGGTTAACTTGCAGGTTGAGTCGGTGGTGAGGAAGGCAAATGCCATATTAACATTCATTTCAAGAGGTCAAGAATACAAGAGCAAGGATGTGATTCTGAGGCTTTATAAGGCACTGGTGAAACCTCACCTTGAGTATTATGAACAATTTTGGGCCCCTCATCTTAGAAAAGATGTGCTGGCATTGGAGAGGGTCCAGAGGAGGTTCACAAGGATGATTCCAGGAATGAAAGGATTATCATACAAGGAGCATTTGATGGCTCTGGGTTGGTACTCCCTGGAATTCAGAAGGATGAGGGGGGCTCTCATTGAAACCTTTTGAATGTTGAAAGGTCTAGACAGGGTAGATGTGGAAAGGATGTTTCCCATGGTGGGAGAGTCACGGACAAGAGGGCACAGCCTCAGAATAGAGGGGTGTACATTCAAAACAGAGATGTGGAGAAATTCCTTTAGCCAAAGGGTGGTGAATTTGTGGAATTTGTTGCCACCTGCAGCTGTAGAGGCCAGGTCATTGTGCGTATTTAAGGCAGAGATTGATAGGTTCTTGATTGGACATGGCATCAAAGGTTACGGGGAGAAGGCCAGGAACTGGGGTTGAGGAGGAGATAGAAAAAAAGGATCAGCCATGATTGAATGGCGGAGCAGACTCGATGGGCCAGATGGCCTAATTCTACTCCTGTGTTTTATGGTCTTATTGTTCTTATGTATTTCCTTTAGTTATTTAGTTTCTATGGTTTTTGTTTGCATCTAGGAGCTGGAAAGGTGAAATATATTTAAGATAATATTTGTATAAATATTATAAATTGTATAAATTGTACAAATTGTATAAATAATTTGTAGCCATAATATCCAGTTGTTATGAAGAAATAATGTCAGACCTTCTCAGTGGAGAGGTGTTGACAGATTACTGTACTCCTAATATAGTACTGTACCAGGTATCTGCTGAATTGTGTTAAAGAGATTATAATCTTATCATGTACCTCAAGAGCTTCTATACCTGTAATCCTTGCAGTAGATTGCAACATTCGGATAGGTTGCAGCAGTTTGTGATGGATGGTTCAACATGCACAACATACTGGAGGAACTCAGCAGGTCAAGCAGTATCTATGGAGGGAAATAAGCAATGGATCAATATGGTCCCAACCCCAACCCCTGCAGAACACCACTAGTCACCAGCAGCCAATCAGGAAAGGCTCCCTTTATAACTAGTTTTTGCCTCCTGCCAATCAGCCAATGCTCTATCCATACACGTATGGAATACCTATAATACCATAAGCTCTTACCTTGTTAAGCAGCCTTGTGTGATACCTTCTGAAAATCCAAGAATTCAACATCCACTGACTCTCCTTTGTCTATCCTGCTTGTTACTTCCTCAAGGAATTCCAACAGATTTGTCAGGCAAGATTTCTCCTTAGGGAAGCCATCCTGACTTCAGCCTAATTTATCATGCGCTTCCAAGTAGCTCAAAACCTCATTCTTAACAATCAACTCCAACACCTTCCTAACCACTGAGGTCAGGCTAACTGGTCTATAACTTACTTTCTTCTGCCTCCCTCCCTTTTTGAAGAATGGAGTGACATTTGCAATTTTCCAGTCCTCCAGAACCATGCCAGAATCTAGTGGTTCCTGAAAGATCATTACTAATGCCTCCACAATCTTTTCAGCCACCTCTTTCAGGAACCTAAGGTGTAGTTCATCTTATCTACCTTCAGACCTTTCATCTTCCCAAACACCTTTTCAGTATTAGCAACAAACTTCACTTTTGCCCCCTGATACTCTTGAATTTCTGGCATGCTGTTAGTGTCTTCAACAGTGAAGACTGATGCAAGATACTTATTCAGTTCATTCACCATTTCTTTGTCCCCCATTACTATCTCTCCAGCATCACTTTCCAGTGGTCCGATATCCACTCTCATCTCTCTTTTACTCCTTATATATTTGAAAAAAATGGTATCCTCTTTTTAATTATTGGGTAGCTTACTTTCATATTTTCATATTTTCTATCTTTATGGATTTTTTATTTGTGTTCTGTAGGCTTTTAAAGGCTTCCCAATCCTCTACCTGCCCACCAATTTTTTCTATTTTATATGCCTTCTCTTTTGCTTTTATGTTGTCTTTGATTTCCCTTGTCAGCCACAGTTGTCTCATCCTCCCTTCAGAATACTTGTTCAGTGCTTAGCAGTTCTTTGAGTGGTTGGTAATGAAATATATCATGAACTCTTGCCTGAAGCCTCATTTTATCTGCTACAGTTTGACTACCATCACAACAGGTCAACAGCAGATGCCATTTCTTTGGCTCTTCACTCAACATAATAACAATAATAACAACTTTATTGATCCCAAGTGGGAAATTACTTTGTTAGAGCAGCAAAATTAAAAAACAGACTTAGCAATAATAATAAATAATATTAATGAATATAATAATTTTAACTAATAATAAAGTGTACAATAATAATATACACAATAATAATTTACCAGTGTGCAATAATGTGTGAAATAATAAAGTAGAGACTATTGTACTGTGATGCGTGTTCTTCTGTTGCACAGAGATGAACTGTTGTACATGCTTATTGCATTTGGTAGGAAAGATTTCCTGTAACAATCCTTGTGACAGTGGAGCTGAATGAGCCTGTTTGAAAGGGTGCTCCGCTGCTTATTCAGTAGGTTATGGAGAGGATATGCCAGATTGTCCATAATGGATAACAGTTTGTTTAGTGACCTCCTCTCCACCACTGACTCAAAAGAGTCCGGGTTGTAGCCAAGGACGGATCCAGCATTTCTGATGAGTTTATTTAGTTTTTTTGCATCACCAGCACCGGTGCTGCTCCCCCAACATAGAGCCGCAAAGAAGACTGCACTCGCTACAACAGACTGGTAAAAGATCTCCAACATCCTGCTGCACACATTGAAGGGTCTCAGCTTCCTTAGAAAATAGAGTCTGCTCATCCCCTTCTTGTAAATAGCCTTGGAGTTGGTTTTCCAGTCAAGCCTGTTGTGGAGGTGATCACCCAAATACTTATACTCCTCCACCGCCACAACTTCTTCTCCCAGAATGTATACAGGACTCATCACAGTCCTCTTCCTCCTAAAATCAATCATCATCTCTCTGGTTTTGGCCACACTCAAGAGTAACTGATTCCCCTCCCACACCACTCCACAAACTTGTCCACCAGTCCTCTGTACTCCAACTCCTGCCCATCTCTGATACACCCAACTGCAGAGTCATCAGAGAACTTCTGCAAGTGACAAGACACAGATTTGTAATGAAAGTCTGAGGTGTACAGTGTGAACAGAAATGGAGACAGGACAGTCCCTTGTGGCTTTGTGGTGCCACTCACCACCATCTCAGGTAGAGAACGACCCAGCCATACAAACTGGGGTTTATCTGGAGAGGCTGATCCTGACTTAACTTGGACCGCAGGTGAGATCTTCATTGGACCCTGCAATAGGTAGACGATGGCATCATCCACTCCCGCATGAGGTCAGTAGCAAACTGTAGAGGGTCCAATGAAGATCTCACCTGTGGTCCAAGGTAAGTCAGGACCAGCCACTCAAGCACCTTCATCCCATGAGATGTGAGGCGAATTCGTCTGTAGCCATTAAGTTCAGATGGAGTCGCATTCTTGGGTACAGAAACCAAGCAGAAAGTCTTCCATAGCACTTTAAATCATTGCACTTTACATCTGGACAATGAAGATGCATATACATCAGGATGAACTTCATTGACTGCAGCTCTGCATTCAACACTATCATCCCATGACAGGCTGCCTCTCAAGGTCTAGTGCAGCATCTGGACATTATATGGATCCCCCCCCGGCACAGTGTGTGGTGGCAGTCTTCTTAACGTATCAAACATTTGGCTGCCCTTTTCATTCCTGCCCTGTGATAGTTATTGCCCACATCTACTATCGGAATTAATCTGTGATTTGTTTTTTGTGCAGCGTGTCAGTGCTTGTGCTATGCTTTGCCCATAATCCCCCACTTCTCCCCTTTCCAGCACTAGCTCCAGCATGCTTATACCCAGTGTTTGGTGCTGAACCTGCAATTCCCACTTGTAGGTTACCCTCTCAATTAGGCACAGTGTCAGGATCTAACTCAGTGACTTTTGCTTTGAAATCCACCATTTTAGCAGCTCCTCATTTTTTTCAGTGTCTCAAATACAAAAGGTTTCAGTGTGGAAGGTAAAGTGTGTCTTTGCACCATTTGCAGAAATTGAAAGATGGGGGAAAAGTGAAATGAGCAATAAGTAGAACGGGTGAGTGGATATTCTCCTGTTCAATTGCTTCATCCCATTTTGGGAAAAGGCTTTGTAATAGTTTTTTTGAAAGGCATGCAAGAATATCTGAAAGGAAAGATTTATATAGTTGCTAATTATAAAATAACATAATTGCATATGTCCACACAGATCCAGTTTTAGATTGAGATTCAATCAATGTGCTCTGTAACTACCGTAGTTGATATTTAGCTGTTCAGTGGGTTTTGTTCAGCTACCACCTGACTAGCTGTTTATACCTCAGGAGCATTATGGGCGTAATTTCGTCCCTAAGATTCTTTAGTAGATTCTTTCATAGCGAAAAGTGAAAACGTTCAAGCCAAATGTTGTCAGAAACTGAAATACTCCACATCTTCTGATCCACATCACTGTCACAGATCCAATTACCTGTTTAACTGTGAATTGTGGGTAAAACACATCAACTCTACAATCAATGAAAGGAAAACTCAATTTAAAGCCTGAAGAGCTTTACTTCATTCCATGACCTAAGCTAACAAGAATTCCATTCCTGAGTATTTAATTTTTGTAATTTTAATATCATTCAAAACATGTGTTAGCAGTGCAGAAAATGAGAACAGTTAAAACAAAATACTGCATCATTGTCCATTGCTCAGTGGAATAGACCTACCTGATCAACATAAATGTAGTTCTTAAAATTTAACATAGATTAGCAGAACCTATGTTAAATTTATTTTTCTTGCATTTCCTCACAACATGTAAGAGGCCAGTCAGCTTATAGTGTCTATGCTGTTTTTTAAAGCAATTCCATCAATCTCATTCCCATTGATATTCCTGTAAGCTATTCTCACACAGATTCACTTGCATCTGATTCCCATAGCACCCACCCACACTAGAAGGCAATTTACAGTTAACTAACCAATTGATATGTCTTTGGGAAGCTTACATACTTACAGGGGAAATGATCAAACATAGACAACACAGGAGGTTCTGAGTAGAATCTGAGTAGAATAACTTGATTACAGAAATCAAATACAGTCGGCCCTCCTTATCCGCAGGGGATTGGTTCCGAGACCAAAAATCGCGGATGCTCAAGTCCCTTATTTAAACTGGCTCAGTACGGTGTTCTTTAGGACCCAGCAGAACCCCGGACTTTATTTAACATGTCTCAGTGCGGTGGACATTAGGACCCGGCAGTGCAGTTCTGAATCCGCAGTGTTTCTGTTCACGAAAATAATCATGATCACGATTGAAAATAAGGTGGAAGTAATAAAGCGATCGGAAAGAGGTGAAACGCCATCGGTCATTAGAAAAGTGTTAGGCTACAGTCGGTCAACGATTGGAACAATTTTAATGGAGCATGTGAAAGACTCTGCCCCAATGAAAGCTGCAATTATTACTAAGCAAGACAGTGGTTTAATTATTGAAATACATAAGTTTCTTAAGTGTTTTATATGCATAGAAAGGTAAAATATGTACTATATGCTAAGAAAAACATTATACCCTTAGAGAGTAAGACCATATATTTTGGATATATACCTCAAGAAAGGTTAAAAAGAGATAAATATTTAATGAATATACTGTTGGTGGCTGGTAAAAAGACTTTTACTAGGAAATGGTTATCACAGGAGAGCCCAACTTTAAATACATGGATGGAAATTACAAAGGACATTTACAAAATGGAGAAGATAACAGCATCTGTTAATCATAAGCTGGAACAATTTGATTCATAGTGGGAAAAATGGTTTAACTACATAATGCCTCATAGGCCTGATTTTATTCTCACAAATCAATGAATCTGTTGTAAAAAAAGATCACTCCCTACTTGTACATAGTTCTTTCCTTTTGCTTGTTTTTTCTTTCCACTCTTTTCTATAAGTGTATACCCCAGATAAATACTTTGTGGAGATTTATGATATATATGATTATATGATATATATGTACAATGCCTGAAATACATCTTATGGAAATGTTTGTTTGATGATGAACTTCAATTAAAAAAAAAGAAAAACATTTGACTAACTGACAGTAAATACCGGATGTACCTGTTCCGACTTCAAATCTGACTTAAAGACAGACTCAGGAACGGAACTCGTTCATAACTCAGGGATTGCCTGTACTTTTAAGTCAGTTCTAGATTACTTATAATACCTAATACAATGTAAATGCTATGTAAATAGTTGTTATACTGTATTTAGGGAATAATGACAAGAAAAAATAGTCTGTACATGCTCAAATAACGAGTGTTGTAGAGAGAACTTCCCGGTTTTCCCAATCCGCGGTTGGTTGAATCTGTGCATGCGGAATCCGCAGATAAGGAGGGCCAACTGTATGTTAGTGGTGACCAGCAGGTCTGGGGATTAAGGATCAGAGTTAACTTTTTCAGGTTTATCATCCTTTGGTCTGAATTGTTAAATGTTGTTTCTCCAACATTAAATGTTGGTCGTATTTTCTATCTTTATTTTTGGTTTCCAGCATCCACAGTACTTTGCTTCTGTAAAACCAGTATTATACTAAAGCTGAAATATTGTAGATAGTGGTTGAAACCACACAAAGATTTATCACTCATCGGAGGAAAAAAGCTTTATCCTTGATGTTTGAGACACCATGCTTTCATTACATGTGCTAATGTTTATTTTTACAGACAATGGACTTTGCCCAAATTGAGACAGAAAATATCAGCATTCTACATAAACTTGCCACAATTATGACTCCAAAGACAGGTGGCATGACCTGGACCAACTATGATTTAAAAAGGTAAGGAGATGTGGCTTTTGTGTCATTTCTAATATCTGTAAATCAATTCTGCAGAATTTGAATGCTGCTATGCATGATCTTAAAACTTTTAGAAGTTAAGATAGTGAGAACAATCTCATTCAGTCACCAAATACTACCTTGAGATTAATTTTCTTGAGATAATTCACATAAAATACACAATAAAGTCAATGAAAAATTGTATATTACTGAGACGGTCAAACAACTAATGTGCAAAAAATGACAAATTATGCAAATAGAAAAACACAAATAATATAATGCATAAGTAATAAATATTGAAAACATGAGTTGTAGAGTCCTTGAAAGTGAGTTCATGGGTTGCGGGGTCAGTTCAGAGTTGCAGTGAGTGAAGTTACCCACAAAATGGACCAAGAGTCTGATGGTTGAGGGTTAATAACTGTTCCTGAACCTGGTGCTGTACCTCCTTCCTGATGGCAGCTGTGAGAAGAGAGCATGGCCTGGATTGTGGAGGTCCTTGATGATGGTTGCTGCTTTCCTGTGCTAGTGGTCCTTAAGGATGTGCTCAATGGTGGGGAGTGCTTTACTAGGACTGGTAAATCGACTGGGCTGCATCCACTAGTTTTGTAGGCTTTTCCATTCAAAGGCATTGGTGTTTCCATACCAGGAAACCAGTCAATATGCTCTCCACCGCACTTCTATAGAAGCATTTTAGATGACATGCCGAATCTTTGTAAACACAAAGTACACTGCAGATGCTGGGGTCAAAGCAACATGTACAACACGCTGGAGGAACTCACCAGGTCATGGAAACAAGCAGTCAACGTTTCAGGCCGAGACCCTTCGTCTGGACTGAAGGAGGAGGGGGCAGGGGCCCTATAAAGAAGGTGGAGGGAGGGTGAGAAGGAGAAGTCTGGTAGGTGTCAGGTGAAAAACCAATAAGGGGAAAGATCAAGGGGTGGGGGAAGGGATAGGCAGGAGAGGTGAAGAGGAATGTAAGGGGAAAATACTATGTGTAGTAGAAGAAGGCAGAATCATGAGAGAGGTGATAGGCAGCTGGAGGAGGAGGCAGAGTGAAACTGCAATGGGGGAAAGGAGAGGGAGGGAATTACCGGAAGTTGGAGAATTCAATGTTCAATTTACAATCTTTGTAAACTTCTTAAAAAGCAGAGGTGCTGTTGTGCCTACTTTGTAACGGCACTTTGTCAGGACACATCCTCCGAAATCATAACATGGAGGAATTTAAAGTTGCTGACCCTCTTCCTCTGATCTCCTGATGAGGACTGGCTCATGAAATTCCAGTTTCTTCCTCTTGTAGTTCCTCTTGAAGCCTGGTTAAAACTCTGATCTATTTAGACAATCATACAGTTTACGGCTAATCTGCATGAAGGACCTATTTATAAGGTCTCTGCCAGAACAGAAGAGATCTTTCTCATGTTAATTTTTTTCTTTCAGACATTAAAATTATTCTGATTTCAAAATTTTAGAATTCTAATCTTCTAAAAGGATCCAAATATTCTTCATCAAGTGAAATAAATTTGCTTTGTTAATCTGAATAAAATAATTTTTTTATGATGGAACTAATTATATGGGGAAATATTTGAGAATAGTTAGATAACTTATTTTTGAACTCTTGATTTTGAGATTTTTCTTTCTGTACAGAATTCATCATGGTTAGTTTAAAAGCTGTAAAAGTACATCATATTTAACCATTAACAAGTGTCAAATTGAAACTTAATAGTTTCTAGTTAAAGAAAGACATTTTGGTATCTCTGCTGCTTGCAGTTGTCTTAATTTTAGAAAACAGAATTCCCAATCATGATCTGTTTAAATTAATTCTTACAATGTACCTTCATCATCAAAACCCTCTGGACATTACCGGAAATTAGGACAACATTCTTCAGTATTTTTACTGTGAATTGAAGGGCCGTTTTGTTTTTCTAGCTTGAGTACGCCTAAATATGTTACCAAAGTGCCAAAAAATTCACCAAGTAAGGGTAGACGCCATCATAGCGACATGAATCTTAAGGTAATGAATTGCCAATTGCAAACTAAAACATAATGCTCAATTGTTGTAATAATATAATTTATATGTAAGCAGTGAAAATGGTATGATACCAGCTCAGTCCCTATACTAGATGTGTACTGGGTCGCACAGTTAATATTTAGTGCAGATTTAGTTGCTGATGTTTTGAATGCAAGAAAATATAATATCACAAATCACATTGGCTTGTGACTTTGTAGCTGTTCTCCTCAATACCATGCTCCTTGATTCTGCAGGATCCTTTAGTTCTCTGGCTGGCTCAGCTGCTGATAACATTTGGTTTGCTGGACTGAGTATTGTGTCTCTTTTTTGTGATCTTCAGGGAGAAATGGGACATAATTGGTAACTCTCCTTCTACAAGAATAGCTTGTGTCAGTCACAGGAAACTATTCTTGTCAGATTTCTTAAACTACCTTTGAAACTGTGTTTCAAACATGTAATGCTGGATATCTTGATAGAGTTTGGTAGTCAGGAAATTAGTTGTCAGGTATCTGGACCTGTTAACTGAAGAAAGGATTTCACATTCTTTACTTACCCCTCTGTATAGCCGAGTATCAGTGCCGGGAGTTTTCTGTGAACTCCATGATGTCCTCCAACTACTGGATAGTGAGCAGGGAAGGAGTGGTCAATAATGGTCCTGATGAAATCGAGGGGAATGGAAGTAAACAGCAATGCTGAAAGTGCACAGCGGGAGTGTAATAAATCAGCCTTTGACTTTATGAACTGTGAAGTTCTAAGCAGTTTGTTTTGCAGTTCGGTAACCAGCTTTATGCTGTACCATGTGTCCTGAATCAATGTTTGAAAAGTAGCTGCTTTCTTGTGGGAGCTCGTGGTGACAAGTAACTGTCCTTTGTAATAAAGCCCCCATATTTTGGCTGTTTATTCCCCTCCACTGATGCTGCCTAACCTGCTTGCTGAGTTCCTTGAGCAATTTGTGTTGCTCTGGATTTCCAACATTTGCAGAATCTCCTGTGTTTTTGAAATTGTACATATTGGTTTTCGCCAGTTAAAGTAAGGATATTAAATTATCAACGTGCATAAAGACTGGTCACGAGATTGCCAATACATGCTGAGGATGTTTGTTCTGGGCTACATGCATCAGTCTAGAAACTGGCAGGGACCCCGGGGGAAGCAGGAACCCCACACTTCATGGGGATAGGCATCTGGAAAATCGTCCCCAATTATTCAAACTTTTATATCTGTAAACTATAAAATAACTGATAACTTTAAATCTCTTTAAATGAATGGTGCAGTGAGATGTATAGAAAGATGTTTCCTGCTTGGCATTGCTGCCTGCCGCACCTGCAGCAATGCCATTGGGTCAGCTATAGGGTCATCAGCCAGAGACCACCCCTCATTGATGTTTCGCTCCCCTAGCCCTGGTACATCTCCCTGCCACCCCCTGCAGCTTCCAATGGGGTCAGTCAGTCCCCAGTTTCTGTCCTTCCTCCTCAGCCACAGGCAAATGCTGCCCTTTTCTGCCTCTTCGGGCAACTCTCTGGTGGCCCTACTGGGCCTCGCTCCAGTCACTGTCCTATCACGGATTAATCTCGTTGTTTATGCACTGACAAAGCCCCCACATCCTACCACTCAGCTGCCAGATCTCAGTATTTCAGCCTCTTCCATTGTGGGCAGCCTCCATTCCTTCCTCCTACGGGATGGTTGACTCAATGAGGAGGACTGTCTTGGTGGCCATGGACCACAGCACTATGTCTGGGCGGAGAGATACGCTGTTGCTTTCCATGGGGAACTGTGGTTGTTTGCTGAGACCTGCTCTCATGTTCTACTCCTTGCCTGTGGAAAAGAGTCCTGAAGGAGCTCAGCACTCTTACCAGCCTTAACAAATGGGTTGAATTGACATCCTGCTGGGGAAAGGCTGCGTCTCACATCCCATCTTCAGGTCTCTAGGATCTCCACCAGCTTTTTTAGGACCTGGTCGTGCTACCATCAGTAGTGCCCTTGGGACTGGGCCAACTTGTATCCTGCCAGGATGTGTTGGAGGTTGGCATTGATGGTGTCACACAGGGGGCAGCTATCCTCACTGCCGAACCACTGGTAAAGATTTTGGAGGCACAGAATGTTGTCATAGGTTGCCCTGATGAGGAAGCTGAGTCTGGCTTGTGGGATCTTCCATAGGTCTGATCAGCTGAATGTCCTGTTCATGTTGTCCATCTTCCCTGGAGGCCCTGCCTTCACCCTGTAGTACTCCTCCTCTGAACTTGGCTTTAGTTGATTCTGGCCAGGCCATCTGCGAGCTGTTTCTGTGCTACTTTCCCCATCTTCCCGTCTGCTGGAAATGCACAGCAGGAGTGTAATAAATCAGCCTTTGACCTTATGATAACGTAAGGATATTAAATTATCAATGGGCACAAAGACTGGTCACAAGATTGCTAATGCACATTAAGGATGCCTGTTCTGTGCTACATGCATCAGTCTAGAGACTGGTAGGGACCCTGGGGGGGGTGGGGGGGGGGGAGCAGGAACCCCATACTTCATGGGGATAGGCATCTGGAAAATCACTTAAACTTTTATATCTGTAAACTATAAAATAACTGATGACAACTTTAAATCTTTGGCCTTTTCTCCTTGGAGCAGCGGAGGATGAGAGGTGACCTGATAGAGGTGTACAAGATGATGAGAAGCATTGATCATGTGGATAGTCAGAGGCTTTTCCCAGGGCTGAAATCGCTAACACGAGAGGGCACAGTTTTGAGGTGCTTGGAAGTAGGTATACAGGAGACATCAGGGGCAAATTTTTTATGCAGAGGGTGCTGAGTGCGTAGAATGGGCTGCCAGCGATGGCAGTGGAGGTGGATACGATAGGGTATTTTAAGAGACTCCTGGATAGGTACATGGAGCATAGAAAAATAGTGGGCTATGGGTAACCCTAGGTAATTTCTAAAATAAGTACATGTTCAGCACAGCATCGTGGGCTGAAGGGCCTGTATTGTGCTGTAGGTTTTCTATGTTTCTGTGTTTCTATCTCTTCAAGTAAATGGTGTAGTAAGTTGGTAGCAGTACTTTTTACTGCTGGTGAGCATGGGATTATTTATACATTGTACTCCTTTGGTTTAGGCACATTGCTGAGGTTCATTTTGGCATTTCGCAATACTCCTGCTTTCAAAACTGGTGAATTCGGATAAACTTATATTTTAAACCTTTAAATAAGCATTTAAAAGCTAAACACGAGGAGATCTGCAGATGCTGGAAATTCAAGCAACACACACAAAATGCTGGTGGAACACAGCAGGTCAGGCAGCATCTATAGGAAGAAGCACAGTCGAAGTTTTGGGCCAAGACCCTTTGTCAGGACTAACTGAAAGGAAAGATAGTATGACATTTGAAAGTAGGAGGGGGAAATGCAAAATGATAGGAGAAGACCGGAGGGGGTGGGATGAAGCTAAGAGCTGGAAAGGTGATTGGCAAAAGGGATACAGAGCTAGAGAAGGGAAAGGATCATGGGACGGGAGGCCTCGGGAGAAAGAAGGGGGGAGGGGAGCACCAGAGGGAGATGGAGAACAGGCAGAGTGATGGGCAGAGAGAGAGAAAAAAAGAGGGGGGGAACAAAAAAAACTAAATATATCAGGGATGGGATAAGAAGGGGAGGAGGGGCATTAACGGAAGTTAGAGAAGTCAATGTTTATGCCATCAGGTTGGAGGCTACCCAGACGGTATATAAGGTGTTGTTCCTCCAACCTGAGTGTGGCTTCATCTTGACAGTAGAGGAGGCCATGGATAGACATATCAGAATAGGAATTGGACGTGGAATTAAAATGTTTGGCCACTGGGAGATCCTGCTTTCTCTGGTGGACAGAGCGTAGGTGTTCAGCGAAATGGTCTCCCAGTCTGCGCCAGGTCTCACCAATATATAAAAGGCCACACCGGGAGCACCGGATGCAGTATATCACACCAGCCGACTCACAGGTGAAGTGTCGCCTCACCTGGAAGGACTGTCTGGGGCCCTGAATGGTGGTGAGGGAGGAAGTGTAAGGGCAGGTTTATTCTTTTGTTCCGCTCGCAAAGGTAAGTGCCAGGAGGGAGATCGGTGGGAAAGGATGGGGGGGACAAGTGGACAAGGGAGTCGCGTAGGGTGTGATCCCTGCCGAAAGCAGAAAGAGGGGGAGGGAAAGATGTGCTTGGTTGTGGGATCCCATTGGAGGTGGCGAAAGTTACGGAGAGTTATACGTTGGACCCGGAGGCTGGTGGGGTGGTAGGTGAGAACAAGGGGAACCCTATCCCGAGTGGGGTGGTGAGCGGATGGGGTGAGGGCAGACGTCCGGGAAATGGGAGAGATACGTTTGAGAGCAGAGTTGATAGTGGAAGAAGGGAAGCCCCTTTGTCTAAAAAAGGAAGACATCTCCTTCGTCCTGGAATGAAAAGCCTCATCCTGAGAGCAAGTGCAGTGGAGATGGAGGAATTGTGAGAAGGGGATAGCATTTTTGCAAGAGACAGGGTGGGAAGAGGAATAGTCCAGGTAGCTGCGAGAGTCTGTAGGCTTATAGTAGATATCAGTAGATAGGCCGTCTCCAGAGATGGAGACAGAAAGATCAAGAAAGGGGAGGGAGGTGTCAGAAATAGACCAGATAAATTTGAGGGCAGGGTGAAAGTTGGAGACATTGACGCCGAACTCTTCTTCTGCCGGCTCCATCTCTGAGCTTACTTCTTTGGCAAGGACTCTCCTACCCCCACCGATGACCCCTTCTCCCGTCTTCAACCCTCCTTCTCTCCATGGACACCCCACTCTGGTCTTCTGCCTGCTCTGGATCTCTTTATTGCTAATTGCTGACGGGACATCAACCATCTCGACTTCACCACACTATGTTCCAATTCCAACCTCTCTCCTTCCGAACGCTCTGCTCTCCGCTCCCTCTGCACCAATCCCAACCTCACTATAAAACCTGCTGATAAGGGGGGAGCTGTTGCAGTCTGGCGTACTGACCTCTACCTGGCCGAGGCACAGTGACAACTCTCTGATACCTCCTCTTATTTACCCCTTGATCATGACCCCACTAAGGAGCACCAGGCCACTGTCTCCTATACCATCACCAACCTTATCAGCTCTGGGGATCTCCCATCCACTGCCACCAACCTCATAGTTCCCACACCCCGCACTTCTCGTTTCTACCTCCTACCCAAGATCCACAAACCTGCCTGTCCAGGTAGACCTATTGTCTCAGCTTGCTCCTGCCCCACCGAACTCATTTCTGCATACCTTGACACTGTCTTAACCCCCCTTGTTCAATCCCTTCCCACCTATGTTCGTGACACTTCTCATGCTTTGAATTTTTTCAATGAGTTTAAGTTCCCTGGCCCCCACTGCCTTAGTTTCACCATGGACGTCCAGTCCCTATATGCCTCCATCCCCCACCAGGAAGGTCTCAAAGCTCTTCGCTTCTTTTTGGATTCCAGACCTAACCAATTCCCCTCTACCACCACTCTCCTCCGTCTAGCGGAATTAGTTCTTACTCTCAATAATTTTTCCTTTGGCACCGCCCACTTCCTCCAAACCAAAGGTGTAACCATGGGCACCTGCATGGGTCCCAGTTATGCCTGCCTTTTTGTTGGCTTTGTGGAACAGTCCATATTCCAAGCCTATATGAGTATCCATCCCCCTCTTTTCCTTCGTTACATCGACGACTGCATTGGCGCTGCCTCCTGCACGCATGCTGAGCTCGTTGACTTCATTAACTTTGCCTCCAACTTTCACCCTGCCCTCAAATTTACCTGGTCTATTTCTGACACCTCCCTCCCCTTTCTTGATCTTTCTGTCTCCATCTTTGGAGACGGCCTATCTACTGATATCTACTATAAGCCTACAGACTCTCACAGCTACCTGGACTATTCCTCTTCCCACCCTGTCTCTTGCAAAAATGCCATCCCCTTCTCACAATTCTCCATCTCCGCCGCATCTGCTCTCAGGATGAGGCTTTTCATTCCAGGACGAAGGAGGTGTCTTCCTTCTTTAAACAAAGGGGCTTTCCTTCTTCCACCATCAACTCTGCTCTCAAACGCATCTCTCCCATTTCCCCCACATCTGCCCTCACCCCATCCGCCCACCACCCCACTCAGGATAGGGTCCCCCTTGTCCTCACCTACCATCCCACCAGCCTCCGGATCCAACATATTATTCACCGTATCCACCTCCAACGGGATCCCACCACCAAGCACATCTTTCGCTCCCCCCCCCCCTTCTGCTTTCCGCAGGGATTGCTCCCTACGCGACTCCCTTGTCCATTCATCCCCCCATCCCTTCTCACCGATCTCCCTCCTGGCACTTATTCTTGCAAGCGGAACAAGTGCTACACCTGCCCTTACACTTCCTCCCTCACCACCATTCAGGGCCCCAGACAGTCCTTCCAGGTGAGCCGACACTTCACCTGTGAGTTGGTTGGTGTGGTATAATGCGTCCAGTGCTCCCGGTGTGGCCTTTTATATATTGGTGAGACCCGACGCAGACTGGGATACCGTTTTGCTGAACACCTACGCTCTGTCCACCAGAGAAAGTAGGATCTCCCAGTGACCACACATTTTAGTTGAACGTCCCATTCCCATTCTGATATGTCTATCCATGGCCTCCTCTACTGTCAATATGAAGCCACATTCAGGTTGGAGGAACAACACCTTATATATTGGCTGGGTAGCCTCCAACCTGATGGCATGAACATTGACTTCTCTAACTTCCGTTTATGCCCCTCCTCCCCTTCTTACCCCATCCCTGATATATTTAGTTTTTTTTTTGTTTTTTTCCCCCTCCCTCTTTTTTTTTCTTTCTCTCTCTGCCTGTTCTCCATCTCCCTCTGGTGCTCCCCTCCCCCTTTCTTTCTCCCTAGGCCTCCTGTCCCATGATCCTTTCCCTTCTCCAGCTCTGTATCCCTTTTGCCAATCACCTTTCTGGCTCTCAGCTTCATCCCACCCCCTCCAGTCTTCTCCTATCATTTCACATTTCCCCCCTCCCCCCCCCCCCACTTTCAAATGTCATACTATCTTTCCTTTCATTTAGTCCTGACGAAGGGTCTCGGCCCGAAACATCGACAGCGCTTCTCCCTATAGATGCTGCCTGATCTGCTGTGTTCCACCAGCATTTTGTGTGTGTTGTTTAAAAGCTAAACTTCATTTGATGTAAATACCAAGTAATATAATACAGTACAGAAAATATATAATGAGTGATAATGGTTCTTAGACACAGCACTAGATTGAACGTGAAAATTACACAAGTTCTTAGTTATTTATTATAACCCCACCTGTTTCTATTTATTTCATAGAAATGTCCACATTAATATTCAATTCCTGAATTGACAGTACTTATTTTAACAGGAGGAACTCTTGAAGCAGGAAAATATTGAAATAAACAATCTAAACATGCTGAAGAGACTGGCTAAAATAATGGTCCCTCCACCAGGACACAGTTGGAAGGACAATGAGAAAAGGTTAGATACTGTTTTATATTGCTTATACCAGTTTGTGTCTAATTAATAGAATCATACAATATTAATCTTTTTTTAAATATTTCAAAGTTCAAAGTACATTTATTGTCAAAGTACGTACACCATATACAACCTTACAAGAGAGCAAAACCTTGTTGTCACATATGTCAATTGTGATTATGAAAAGTAATCTATCTTGTTTTAGAAGATGTCAAAGTTTTGGATTTCTTTTGCTTTTTTCCCCTCTGTCCACATCTTACAAAATCAAATTTGGTTATCCTGTAGCACGAGTAATGCTTTCAGTACTAGACTTTGTTGCATGCCATTTAGAAATGCCAACAAAAATGTTTTTTGTTTTTACTGAAGTGCAAAATATATGTATATAGTTCTTCTGTGGGTTGAAATGCCACCTTCTAGATAAAGAGTCAACTTTGGCAGCAGGAGATGGAATAATCACATTTATTTGGAGACATAAGAGACTGCGGATGCTAAAATCTGGAGCAGCACACAACCTAGTAGAGGAACTCGAGCAGCGTCTATGGAGGAGTGTTGATGTTTTGGGTTAAAGCTTTGTATGATCTATCTGGGCAATCATACAATTAACTGCTACTCTGCATGAAGGAATGAAGGAACCATTTGTAAGGTCTCTTTCAGAACAAAAATAGCTCTAACATATTTATATCTTTCTTTCAGACTTTAATGTTATTGTAATTTCAGAATTGTAATCTTCTAAAAGATCCAAATATTCTTCATGAAGTGAAATAAATTGTGATTTGTTAATCTAAATAAAATAATTTGTTTTTCATTATGTTGCATGGAACTATTTATATGCAGAAATATTTTGAGAATATTTAGACTATTTATTTTTGAACTTATGGTTTTGAAAAAATGTTTTCTTTCAGTCCAGAATTCATCATGATTGGTTTAAAAAGCTGTTAAAATACATCTTATTTAATCATTAGCAAGTGCCAAACAGAGACTTAATAATTTCTAGTTGAACAAAGACATTTTGGTTTCTCTGCTTGCAGTTGTCTTAATTTTAGAAAACAGAATTCCCAATCATGATCTGTTTAAATTAATTCTTACAATGTACCTACATCATCAAAACCCTCTGGACATTACTGAAAATTAGGACAGCATTCTTCAGTATTTTTACTGTGAATTGAAGGACCATTTTGCTTTTTTAGCTTGAGTACGCCTAAATATGTTACCAAAGTGCAAAAAATTCACCAAGTAAGGGGACATTAATTAAGGGGACATTCATAGCGATATGAATCTTAAGGTAATGAATTGCCAATTGCAAACTAAAACAAAATGCTCAATTGTTGTAATAATATAATTTATATGTAAGCAGTGAAAATGGTATGATACCAGCTCAGTCCCTATACTAGATGTGTACTGGGTCGCACAGTTAATATTTAGTGCAGATTAAGTTGCTGATGTTTTGAATGCAAGAAAATATAATATCACAAATCACATTGGCTTGTGACTTTGTAGCTGTTCTCCTCAATACCATGCTCCTTGATTCTGCAGGATCCTTTAGTTCTCTGGCTGGCTCAGCTGCTGATAACATTTGGTTTGCTGGACTGAGTATTGTGTCTCTTTTTTGTGATCTTCAGGGAGAAACGGGACATAATTGGTAACTCTCCTTCTACAAGAATAGCTTGTGTCAGTCACAGGAAACTATTCTTGTCAAATTTCTTAAACTACCTTTGAAACTGTGTTTCAAACATGTAATGCTGGATATCTTGATAGAGTTTGGTAGTCAGGAAATTAGTTGTCAGGTATCTGGACCTGTTAACTGAAGAAAGGATTTCACATTCTTTACTTACCTCTCTGTATAGCCGAGTATCAGTGCCGGGAGTTTTCTGTGAACTCCATGATGTCCTCCAACTACTGGATAGTGAGCAGGGAAGGAGTGGTCAATAATGGTCCTGATGAAATTGAGGGGAATGGAAGTAAACAGCAATGCTGAAAGTGCACAGCGGGAGTGTAATAAATCGGCCTTTGACTTTATGAACTGTGAAGTTCTAAGCAGTTTGTTTTGCAGTTCGGTAACCAGCTTTATGCTGTACCATGTGTCCTGAATCAATGTTTGAAAAGTAGCTGCTTTCTTGTGGGAGCTCGTGGTGACAAGTAACTGTCCTTTGTAATAAAGCCCCCATATTTTGGCTGTTTATTCCCCTCCACTGATGCTGCCTAACCTGCTTGCTGAGTTCCTCGAGCAATTTGTGTTGCTCTGCATTTCCAAAGTTTGCAGAATCTCCTGTGTTTTTGAAATTGTACATATTGGTTTTCGCCAGTTAAAGTAAGGATATTAAATTATCAACGTGCATAAAGACTGGTCACGAGATTGCCAATACATGCTGAGGATGTTTGTTCTGGGCTACATGCATCAGTCTAGAAACTGGCAGGGACCCCGGGGGAAGCAGGAACCCCACACTTCATGGGGATAGGCATCTGGAAAATCATCCCCAATTATTCAAACTTTTATATCTGTAAACTATAAAATAACTGATGATAACTTTAAATCTCTTTAAATAAATAGTATAGCAAGTGGGTAACAGATGGTGAGCGTAGGATTGTTGATACAATGTACTCCTTTGGCTTAGGAACTTTGTTGAGGTTCATTTTGGCATTTAGCAATATTCCCTATTTCAAAACTGGTGAAATTGGATAAATTTATATTTAAATACCTTTAAATAAGCATTTAAAAGCTAAGCTTCACTTGATGTAAATATCAAGTAATATAATGTAGAAAATTTACAATGAGTGATAATGGTTCTTAGACACATCACTAGATTGAATGTGAAAATTACACGAGCTCTTAGTTATTAACTATTACTATGATGAGTTTGACTCCATCTGCTTCTGTTTATTATCAATGGATGTAAAATACATAGAAACAATAAAAAAGTAAACAAATAACATGGAGAACATGAACCATATAGTCCCAGGAACTGAGTCCTCAGGCATGGACTCCAGTCGGTCCAGGAGCCCGATGGTTGCAGTCAGTAAAGCCTCTCTCAGTAATGAGCTGAACACCAGTTTGTCCTTCACCCTTGACCTCAACACCTTGGTCTTTTAATCTGCCTCAGTGCTTAATTTGTCTAAACAGATCCAGCCGGAAGATCCAATCCTCCTCATCCCCATTCTGAATGGACGTCCCTTTAGTCTGAGGCTGTGCCCTATGATCCTATATTCCCCCACCATTGGAAATATCCTGTCCATATGCACTCTATCTAGGCTCTTCAATATTTGATAGGCTTCAAGGAGATTGGCTCTTAATCTAATTTAAAGCATTTTGTGTGGTGCCTGATGCATTTATGCACATCAACAAAAGATAAAAATATTCACTGATGTATGCTGCTAACCATAATTATCCCAGAAGTTATTGACTTTAGAAGTTTTTATTTGGCAGTTAAATATTTTTGACCTTCTCAATTCTTCAATTCCAGTGTACATTATCTCTTGTGAAGAGCAACAGATGACAGTATTTATGCTAACCTTGAATTTTGCTGTTTTCATTTATGTGACAACTCAAAGTGAAGGCTTTTATTTGTGTCTCTGCTTATGGAAAATAGCTATTTGGATAAGAAATAAAAGCAGTATCACCTCCTATTGAGTTACTTTTCCACATAATAAGATCATTTCTGACCTTTTATTTTTTCTGTATAACTTCTTGCAGGAACCTATATCCCTTGATCTCTGTCTTGAATATGAAAATAAAGAAAGAAACCATAGATGTTGGAAATCTGAAATGAAATCAGATAATTCTGGAAAAACTCAGTAGGTCAGACAGTATCTGTTGGAAAGGGAATCAAAATTTATATTTCAGGTCTGAGACCCTTCATCAGACACTTCAGAACCATCTGATGGCATGTCTCTCAGGAATCAATCTTGTGAACTTTCTTGCACTCCCTTTATTTCTTCCTTTGGTAGAGGGACAAGATCTGCACACATTATTCTAGATGCAGTCTCAACATATAATTGGAATATGTTAGATATGTGGGTTACGACTGAAGAAAAAAATGGCTGAAGTTGCTTAGCACTTTAGTGCTAGGGTATTTATTAGGTGGGTCAAAAATCAAACTTGCAAAAATAGTGAAACGAAAACTGCCAATATTTACAAAAAGATATCTTTTTGTAAGTAGTTCAAAGATAGTTCTGTACTTATACTTGTTCAGTGTGAACTGCCAGCAGTTCCAATCCCTCTTTCTGCTCCTGAGAGTGATGATCTCTGTTTATTAGGCACAAGGGCGTACCATCTTTAATTACTCACAGTTAACTTAAGACTGCACATGAATGAAAATATGATGCTCCCCACAATGTAGTAACAATCTTATTATAAAATAAACAGAAGTATCTACCTTAAATACAGTATACAAACAATATCTGCACATTTACACATCCCCATTACTAAAGAAATGGAATATTCTGCCATTTATGGCGGGAAAACACCACAAAGCCAACATATTATAAGAATATACCAGGGGAAGACATTGAAGTGCATCAATAATAGAATGACAATGCAATGTTTGTGTGTGAGTAAACACGCATATGCAAGGAGTGTGTTTACCAACGCTCTCCGTTACAGAGTACAAAGTCTTTACCATTGTACTCAAGTCGCTTAGCATTAAACGCCAAAATACTGTTTACCTTCCTAATTACTTTCTGAATCTGCTATTTCTTTTCACTGATTTATGTGCAAGGAGAGCCTGACCCCTTTAAACTTCTATTGGGGAAAAAAATCCACTATTTTTTCTGACAAAGTGATGACCTCACATTTTCCAGAATGTTTCACCATCCAGTCCTTGTGCAGTCACTTAACCTGTCTATATCCCCCGAAGCCTCTCTCCTGCCTTCTAGCTTTGTATCTAAAATTCCCTAGGTTCAGAGAAGATTCCATTAGATTGGAAAGCAGCAAACATAACTGCTTTATTCAGAAAGTTATAACACTGAGAAAATATTAGAAGTTATCATCAAACACATTCTAATAGGGCACTTAGAAAACAAGCTAGATCAGCAGGATTTTAAATGTATAGAAGTTCTTTGAAGAAACAATAAGCACACTGAAAAACATAGTGATTGTACATAGATTTCCGAAAGGCATTCAATAAAATGTCACATTCAAAGTTTATGGAGAAGGAGGTAACTCTCTGGCTTTGATAGAAGATCAATGCAAACGATGAAAACAAAGTGATTATAACTGGACCTTTATTCTGGTTGGCAAGAGTGGCACCTTGAAGAATGTTTGATGGCTCTGGGCTTGTATTCACTGGAATTCAGAAGAATGAGGGGTGACTAATTGAAACCTATCCAATAGTGAAGGGCCTTGATAGAGTGGATGTGGAGAGGATGTTTCCTCTGGTGGGAGAGTCTAAGACCAGAGGACACAGCCTCAGAATAGAGAGGGAATCCTTTTAGAATGGAGATGAGGAGGAATTTCTTTAGCCAAAGAGTGGTGACTCTGTGGAATTCTCTGCAACAGGCAGCTGTGGAGTCCAAGTCTGCATGTAGATGACAGAGGCTGATAGGTTCTTGATTGGTCAGGGCATGAAGGGATACAGGGAAGAAGGCAGGAGATTGGAGCTGAGTGGAAAATTGCTTTGGCCATGCTGGAACAGACTCAAGGGGCCAAATGGCCTAATTCTGCTCTTATATCTTATCGTCTTATGGTCCTATGGTATTGGGATTGACATTGGAGCTTCAGTTTTTTTCCCCAAATTATTTAAATAACTTGGTTGTAGATGTAAGGTAGTGTTGTTAAGTTTGCTGATTATGCAAAGATAAGGATGGAAAGCAAGGGGGCTGCAAAGGGATTTAAATAAATAAAGTAAGTCTTCTATAAATTTCACATTTTCTGTAATTACAGAAAATGTGAAATTCTTTTTGACAAAAAAATTAAAGGATATTCTCTACATCGGCCTTTTTCAACCTTTTTGTCCTGGAGGAACCACTGAAATAATCTTCAGGTTTCAAGGAACCCTTGTGTAAATATTATTATATCTACAGCTTACAGTAGTTAGAATGATCAGTAAATTGCAGATGTAATAATCCAAAAATAAATTGTCAATGCTATTTTGAATAGAGAATGAACTTTTAGCCAACCTTTTTTGAAATTATTCTCTTTCTTTCCCTTTCTTAAATTTTAAAAGCTCATAAGGCAAACATAATAAATTTCTGTTTTCAATAAGACTTGAGACTTTTTGATATCTTTCCTCACTCTCAAGCCCAAGCAGCAGTGGAAATATTTCAAGATTTCTTTTTGTAACATGATTTTTCCAAAGATTGAGTTTCCTTTTAAATCCAAGAATCTTGTTACTTGAAGTCAAAACATTTTCTCCAGGACTTTGCAGAGACTTGTTCAACTGGTTCATATGACGAAAAATGTCTGCTAAGTAGGGTAGTTTTTACAGCCGTTCTTCATCGTCAAAGCACTCAGCAAAATTTGGCCTACTATTTTCTTGAAAGTACCCCTGCAATTTACCTTTCAGCTCAAGCACCCAGATTCCTGTATGTAGCAGGAGACTGTTGTGCTTTTTGTCCTGATTTTCACAGTTTTTAAACATTCTCGAGTGAACTGGTCTTCTTTTTCTCTTTTTTCACAAGAGAAACAAGCCTATCATGGAGCCAGCCATTGATAGGGCACCATATGTGCAGATACCAACACAGTTCCTCCAAGACAGGCCTTTTGTTTCCAGATATGAAGAGAAAGCATTAAGTATATCTTGGCGTTTACTTGTTTTGTGCAGCTCTTTACAACAGAAAAAGGTCTCTTGAATGTCACCATCATTTTCAAATCTTACAAATGCTACAGTATGACATTTATTGGTGAAATCTATTGATTCATCAATCTGGAAAGAGAAGTTGTTTTTCAGTTAATCGCACAAAACCTCTTCAGCATCATGTGACATGTCAGCAATACGTCGACTTATAGTACTGTTTGAAAGTGAAACCTTTTCAATTTCTCATACTGCAACTTGCCCTAACACAGGGGTTAGTAAAATATAAATAAGAATGGCATAATAAATAACTAAATGAGAAAAACACAAAAAATACAAAAAATTCACAATGCATTTCTCTTCTAATCTACGCAATCCACCTTTTGCAATGTTTACAACAGCAGCAAAGTGACAGGCCAGCAGCTGAGTTGAAACCCATAAAAATTCCTTTAGAATGAAATATTCCCTCCAATTTTCTACTACACTGGTAGAGTTTGTTTGGTTAAGTCAGTCGGTGGCACGTAAGGGGAAGTTGGGGGAGGTAATTCGTGAGGGAGAGGCTGACATCATAGTCCAAGTTGGGCGAGTCCATTCAATGCTCGGAAAACACACTTTATGCTCCTCATCAGTCTACTGTCCTCCCCTCCATGCAACACAGCGCTCACCAATTATCAGCCTACTGTCCTCCCCTCTGTGCAATGCAATGCTCAATAACCATCAGCCTACCATCTTCCTCTCTGTGTAATACAGTGCTCACCAATTATCAAGGGCCTCCCCTATCTCATGTCAAAAACTGAGAATAACCACGGTCTTACCGTGCACTGCCATACTGGACTGAGAGATCTGTAACGAGATTGCTAATGGAGCTGCTCGGTCACTGCCCACCTCTGTGAGCGCTAGCATCATGCGTTGTGCCAAAGTCAAAAAATGATGTTTATTTTTTTAATCGACCTCTCATGAAACCACAGGGTTCCACAGAACCCTGGTTGAGAAACCCTGCTCTACATGATCAGAGATTACAGACCTGTGCAAAGCAATGAGATGTGAGTATCCCATTGCATGATTTGCAAATACTTGTCGTTAGGTTTGGGAAGCTAACAGAATATTAGCATATATTTCTGGGGCATTGAATAAAAAAGTAGGAAGGATATCCTTTAATTTTCTAGTGAATTAATGGCATGACACTTGGACTTTTGTGTACAGTAAGGAAGGATGAATTTCACAGACAAGTGTGAGATGTTGCACTTCAGTAGGCCCAACCAGGGTAGGTCTTACACGGTGAGCAGTAGAACAGAGGGATCTGGGAATACAGGTCCATAGTTCATTGAAAGTGGCATCACAGGTAGATTGGGTCATAAAGAAAGCTTTTGGTGCATTGGCGTTCATAAATCAAAGTACTGAGTACAGGAGTTGGGATGTTATGCTGAAGTTGTATACGACATTGGTGAAGCCTAATTTGGAGTAAAAAAGACCGAATAGGTTTGGACTTTATTCCTTGGAACGTAAAAGACTGAAAGGAAATTTTATAGAGGTGTACAAAATTATGAGGGGTATAGATAGGGCAAATGCAAACAGGATTTTTCCACTGAGGTTGTGTGGGACTACAATCAGAAGTCATAGGTTAAAGGTGAAAGGTGAAAAGTTTAAGGGGAACATGAGGGGAAACTTCTTTACTTAAGACAGTTGTGAGAGTAAACTTCTTCACTCAGTGTGCTGTGAGAGTGTGGAATAAGCTGCCAGCACAAGTGGTCCATGCAAGCTCGATTTCAATGTTCAAGAGAAATCTGGATAGGTACATGGATGGTCGGGATATGGAGGGCAATGGGCCAGGTGCAGGTCGATGGGAGTAGACAGTTTAAATGGTTCAGCATGGACTAGATGGGCCAAGTGGCATGTTTCTCAGCTGTACTTTTCCATGATTCTGTGACATCAAAGTACTGAGTACAGGTGATATTAGACCTAATTCTGATTATGGACTGTATTGCAAGCAGCTCAGAATAGGTTTACCAGACTAGTGGCTGGAATGGGTGGGTTGCCTAATGCAGAAAAGCGATGTTTAATTGAGTGAAAGTGTCTTGATGGAACAGTTGCACGTGGAAGAATTTAGGGACCACTTTTTAAAACGAGGGGGAGCTCAGGTATGACAGAGGTGAGGTGAACTTTTTCTCTCAGGTGTCCATGACTTTTGGAACTGTTTTCCTCAAAGTTGTGTAAAAATAGTCTTTGAATATGTTTAAGATAGATAGATAGAAACTTTATTGATCCTGAAGGAAATTATAGTGTCACAGTAGTATTGCAAGCACACAGATATAAATATTAGAAGAGAAGCAGAAAGAATAAAAAATTAGTCACCAAAAACAGTCTAACAGGAGGGGGTCATCACTTCCCCGGCTATAGGTTGACTCATTATAGAACCTAATGGCCGATGGAAAGAATTACCTCATATAGTGCGCTTTGGAGCAACGCAGTTGTCTTAGTCTACTACTAAAAATGCTCCACTGTTCAGCCAAGGTGACATGCAGAGGGTGAGAAACATTGTCCAAAATTGCCAGGATTTTCCGTAGGGTCCTTTGTTCTACCACAGCCTCCAGTGTGTCCAGTTTGACTCCTGTAACAGAGCCAGCCTTTCTAATCAGTTTATTAAGCCTGTTGGCATCACCTATGTTAATACCACTGCCCCAGCACACCACCGCATAGAAGATTATACTGGCGACAACAGACTGGTAGGACATGTGAAAGGAGAGGCCTGCATAGTCCAAAGGACCTCACTCTCCTCAGGAGGTAGAGGTGACCCTGGCTCTTGTACGCAGCCTATGTGTTGGTGTCTGACACACAGCTAAATCAATCTAATTGAAAAGTAGATAGACACGTGATAAACAATGGGATGAAAGGTTACTCTGGATGAAGTTAAGTTTATTGTCATGCGTAAGTATACCTAGGGTACAAATGTCATGAAAATTAGTTTTTTGCAGAAGCACAGTGCAGTACAGACATGACAAATATGAGTATAATTCAATATAAACTTAAATTAACATTAAAATAGGATTGTAAGGTCAAAGCTGCAATCAGATCAGCCATGATCTTATTAAATGGTATAGCTACTTCGACTGTACTTCCATGCTCTTTCCTAGACAGACTCTTTTTCCATTCTCCCAGTCCCACCTCTGTCGTATCTGCTTTGATAATTAGACTTTACACATAGTATCCTTTCTCCTTGACTTTCATCATAGTTGGCCCTCACCCACTGCACCTCTGCTCTCACCCTCCTGGACAGAGCAAGGATAGAGGTTCCCTCCTCCTTGTCTCCCTTCCCAACAGGCTCTGCATTTAATTGGATCTTCCCTTGCAATTTCTGCTACACTCAATGAGATTCCCTCTTCCTCTCCCTTCCCCTATCAGCAATGCAAAGGAATCATTCCCTTTCTAATTATCTCTTGGTAATCCCTTTTATTTCGATTGGCTTCTCCCCTTCTCGCGCCACCTTTGCATGCAACTACAAAGGATGCAGCATCATCCATTAACCGGAATAGTCTCCCAGGTGAAACAGCAGTTCTCTTGCATTTCTTCCTATCTAATGTATTGCAATAACAATGTGGTCTCTTCTACATTGCAGCAACCAAACACAGATTGGGTGATACCTCCATTAAGTCCCTAGGGGAATATCCTGAGCTTCCAGATGCCAGTCACTTTCATTCTCCATTCTGATCTTTCTATCAAACAAAGCCTGCTTCAACAATAAGGATGTAATCCAGAGGAACCCGACTCTTTTTCTATCTAGGCATATTCTAGCCTTCTGGACTCGGTAATGAATCCGACAATATCAGATAACTCATCCTATAAGAACAGGCCAGTTTTAGTATACTATCAAGTTAGTTTCTCTCATTGTCTAATCTGCTGACCATTTCTTGCATTCTTCCACAATAAAAATGTTGGAATCACAGCTATTCAGGCAGCATCTGTGGAATTAGAAAAAAAATCTGTGCTAAAGTTTTAGACCAAAGACTTCTTGTTAAACACATTTTTTGGACTTTCACCAGTTTTAATTTTTATCCAGCATTCTCAGTAGCTTTGTCCTTATTTTACAGATAGAACATGTCCCATTAGTTGTCTTCTTTATCTTTAACTTAGCTCAGTAATCCGTTAATCAGATGGTCCTGTAAACATTGGGATCTCCTTCCCAGTCCTGACATGACTCAATCAGAGTAATTTCTCCCCCATCTCCCTTTTCTCTGTTTCCATTCCCCATTCTGGGTCTCCACTTGTCCCTTCTCTTCTCCTCACCCGCCCATCATTTGGTGCCCCTCCTCCTTCCCTTTCTCCTATGGTCCACTCACCTCCCCTATCAGATTCCTTCTTCTTCAGCCCTTTACCTCTCCCACCTATCACCTCCCAGCTGCTCACTTCATCCCCTCCTCCCCCATCCACCCACCTTCCCCCTCATCTGGCTTCACCTATTACCTACCATCTTGTACACCTTCCCATTCCCCCAGCCTGTTATTCTGGCTCTTGCCCCCTGCCTTTCCAGTCCTGATGAAGGTTCTCAGCCTGAAACATTGACTGCTTATTCCCCTCAGTTGATGCTGTCTGACCTGCTGAGTTCCTCCAGCATTTTGTGTCTGTTACTCTATAAAAGATAATCTCTCTGTCCTATCCATTGCTCCACTACCCTCACTTTGATCTCTTTGAAGGCTCCATGACCTGAGAAGTTAACTCTTTTTCTTTTTACAAATGCTGCGTAATCTGCTGAATATACATACTAGGTTAATTTTTGCGGAGACATGGACAGGACTAGTCTGCTTGTGAGCTCCAACAGCATAAATAAACTTTGGTTGTACAATAGCTTAGCAATTACCACACAGTCCATTAACTGTATTAAATACACACTGAGATGATGTATAGTTAATATATTTGAGTTGTAGGCATTGCTTTGAAAGTTCAATATCCTTTGCATGTGTAAACACCTTCATAAACTCTAAAGTTTAAAAGTTCAAAGGCTTATTTTAAAACAACTGAAAATTATCTAATGCAACTTGTCGATTGAAAATAATAGATCATTTATAGGAAAGAAGCATTTCATCATATATTTAGTTGTAGTTAACATTAAATTCTAAACATTGGTGACATAGATTTTAAAAAATGACAATATGTGTGTTGATCTGGAGAGTACAGTACTCCTAGCCTGCATTGATCTGTAAGATTAACTTGCTTCAGCCCTTCACCAACAGCAGTTCGCCAGAGTCTTCTACCCTGGGCCAGTCTTTCAACTCATCCTCAGGTGTAGCCTATCAAAGAACCCTCCTCTCCCAAGGATGAGGTCTTTGGAGCTTCTGTTGGCACTGGGTTTTAAGGGATGGGGTGGCTAGCCCTCCTCCTTTTACAGCCAGCCTTGGGACCGTACATAGCAGAGTTGATCTGAAAAACTAACTATACAACTATTTTCTTCTAGGTATGGGCCTAACCAGTATTCAAATGAGTTCCCTAACATCTCTAAGGCCAATGATGGAATGATACAGAATAAACAGAGCTGTAGCACGAAGGATCAGAATGAAATCTGGAGGGTAGGATCAATCTCTCATAGTTTGTTGACCTTGGTACATGTGTTTGTTTTTCCCTTCACCTCCCTAGCTAAAGCTTGCTGGATATGTTTGTTCAGACACTTTTGTTCTCTCAGCCAGGCTGTGATTCTACGTTGTGAGCCTTGGTGTTGCCTGTTACAAGCCAGTAAAACATGACAATATGACAACCGTAGTCATCATAGTTAATCTTTATTCTCTCCCATGTGCTGGTGATCACTGTGCAATAATAAACATATAACCATATAACAATTACAGCACAGAAACAGGCCATCTCGGCCCTTCTAGTCTGCGCCAAACGCTTACTCTCACCTAGTCCCACCGACCTGCACTCAGCCCATAACCCTCCATTCCTTTCCTGTCCATATACCTATCCAATTTTACTTTAAATGACAATACCGAACCTGCCTCTACCACTTCTACTGGAAGCTCGTTCCACACAGCTACCACTCTCTGAGTAAAGAAATTCCCCCTTGTGTTACCCCTAAACTTTTGCCCACTAACTCTCAACTCATGTCCTCTTGTTTGAATCTCCCCTACTCTCAATGGAAACAGCCTATCCATGTCAGCTCTATCTTTCCCCCTCATAATTTTAAATACCTCTTTCAAGTCCCCCCTCAACCTTCTGCGCTCCAAAGAATAAAGATCTAACTTGTTCAACCTTTCCCTGTAACTTAGGTTCCAAAACCCAGGTAACATTCTAGTAAATTGTCTCTGTACTCTCTCTATTTTGTTGATATCTTTCCTATAATTTGGTGACCAGAACTGTACACAATACTCCAAATTTGGCCTTAACAATGCCTTGTACAATTTTAACATTACATCCCAACTCCTATACTCAATGCTCTGATTTATAAAGGCCAGCATACCAAAAGCTTTCTTCACCACCCTATCCACATGAGATTCCACCTTCAGGGAACTATGCACCATTATTCCTAGATCATTCTGTTGTACTGCATTCTTCAATGCCCTACCATTTACCATGTATGTCCTATTTTGATTAGTCCTACCAAAATGTAGCACCTCACACTGATCAGCATTAAACTCCATCTGCCATCTTTCAGCCCACTCTTCTAACTGGCCTAAATCTCTCTGCAAGCTTTGAAAACCTACTTCATTATCCAGAATGCCACCTATCTTAGTATCATCTGCATACTTACTAATCCAATTTACCACCCCATCATCCAGATCATTAATGTATATGGCAAACAACATTGGACCCAGTACAGATCCCTGAGGCACACCACTACTCACCGGCCTCCAACCTGACAAACAGTTATCCACCACTACTCTCTGGCATCTCCCATCCAGCCACTGTTGAATCCATTTTACTACTTCAATATTAATACCTAACGATTGAACCTTCCTAACTAACCTTTCATGTGGAATCTTGTCAAAGGCCTTACTGAAGTCCATTTAGACAACATCCACTGCTTTACCCTCATCAACGTTCCTAGTAACCTCTTCAAAAACTTCAATAAGATTTGTCAAACATGACCTTCCACGCACAAATCCATGTTGACTGTTCCTAATCAGACCCTGTCTATCCACATTATTATATATACCATCTCTAAGAATACTTTCCATTAATTTACCCACCACTGACGTCAAACTTACAGGCCTACAATTGCTAGGTTTACTCTTAGAACCCTTTTTAAACAATGGAACAACATGAGCAATACACCAACCCTCCAGCACCATCCCCGTTTCTAATGACATTTGAAATATTTCTGTCAGAGCCCCTGCTATTTCTACACTATCCTCCCTCAAGGTCCTAGGGAATATCCTGTCAGGATCCGGAGATTTGTCCACTTTTATATTCCTTAAAAGCGCCAGTACTTCCTCCTCTTTATTCGTCATAGTTTCCATAACTCCCCTACTTGTTTCCCTTACCTTACACAATTCAATATCCTTCTCCTTAGTGAATACCAAAGAACTTGTTCAAAATCTCCCCCATCTCTTATGGCTCCACACATAGCTGTCCACTCTGATTCTCTAAGGGACCAATTTTATCCCTCACTATCCTTTTGCTATTAATATAACTGTAGAGACCCTTCGGATTTATTTTCACCTTATTTGCCAAAGCAACCTCATATCTTCTTTTAGCTTTTCTAATTTCTTTCTTAAGATTCTTCTTACATTCTTTATATTCCTCGAGCACCTCGTTTACTCCATGCTGCCTATATTTATTGTAGATATGTCTCTTTTTCCTAACCAAGTTTCCAATATCCCTTGAAAACCATGGCTCTCTCAAACTTTTAACCTTTCCTTTCAACCTCACAGGAACATAAAGATTCTGTACTCTCAAAATATCACCTTTAAATGACCTCCATTTCTCTATTACATCCTTCCCACAAAACAAATTGTCCCAATCCGCTCCTTCTAAATCCTATCACATCTCCTCAAAGTTAGCCTTTCTCCAATCAAAAATCTCAACCCTGGGTCCAGTCCTGTCCTCCTCCTTAATTATATTGAAACTAATGGCATTGTGATCTCTGGACCCGAAGTGCTCCCCAACACATACCTCCATCACCTGACCTATCTCATTCCCTAACAGAAGATCCAACAGAACATAGAACATGCAACAGTACAGCACAGCATTGGCCATGGGGAAACCTGTCAAATGCCTTACTAAAGCCCATATGCACCTCATCCACCATTCTACCTTCATCAGTTTAGCTGGCATGAAGTAAGAATTTGACCATTACTTGAAGGTATGAAGAGAAGAGCCAAAAATTATTCACAATTTCAAATCTTTTCTGTGCTTACCATGTCATCTATAAAGCAAATTTACTGGGCTCAGTCATCGTGGACCTGACCTTTTGGATGCATTTGCCACTCAAATCCCTGCCAGCCCATTATTTTTCTAGAAGTGTGAATAATGTGACCCTCCACATTCAACAGAATTCCCACAAGCTGGGTGAACTTCAAACAGCAAGCAAGCCTCAGCTTGTGGGCGGTCAAGGCCCTTTTTAAAATTATCTCTGATAGAATATAAAGTGATGGAATATAAGGTGTTGCTCTTGCACCCTGAGGGTGGTGTCAACTTGGCACAAGAGGAGGCCATGGACCGACAAGTCGGATGGGAATGGGTACCCTCCAGCCTAATGACATGAATATCGATGTCTCCTTCTGGTATACAATCCCTACTCTGACCTTTTACTTCCTCTCACCTGCCCTTGGCCCCCTCCTCTTTTCCTTTCCCCTATTGTCCAGTCTCCTTCCCTATCAGATTCTTTTTTCTGCAGCCCTTGACCTTTCCCACCCACCTAGCTTCACCTATCACCTTCCAGATGGTCTCTTCCCCCCCCCCCCCCACCAAACCTTTTATTCTGGCATCTTTCCCCTTCCTTCTCAGCCCTCAAAAAGGGTCTCAGCACAAAACATCGACAGTTCTTTCTTTTCCATGGATGCTGCCTGACCTGCTGAGTTCCTCTGGCATTTTGTGTGTGTTGCTTTGGAGTTCCAGACTCCTCGAACTTTGTCATGTTTACACCTAATAAAGTGGCCACTGAGTGTATAGTAATCTAATGCCTTTGCACTGCACCGCTGCCACAAAACACCATAGTTCATGATAATACAGTAAATCTGATTCTGAACTAGTGGCTTTCAGCCAATAAAGCTTCAGTAAGGTTTGGATCTTTGCTCATGTGATGCTGAGCATCACGTCTAAAGCTTGCTGAGTAAATAACTATGCAACATCCATCAAACAGGAATCACCTATGCAGACCATTACTAATTCTGACCTGGTATAGGATCCAAGACCGCATTGATTTCAATGTAGATTATTGATAAGGATGCAAAAGGGAAAAGTATTTTTACTTATTTTATTTCCATTGAATACTTCCAATAATTTCTGATTTTTTTTGTTTATAAATAGCTTAACTCTTTTCTTTAAACAAGAAATTTTTCAATAATTTATTTCTCATTCAATGGTTTTCAAGTGTTCCTGATTATGAGGCATTGTCCACTCATATTCATTCGATATTCAAGAAAGCTTTAGTGATGGCCCACAGCTTTGATGAAAGGGAAATGTCTGTCCCAGGGTTTGTACCTATGAAAGCCTGCTGGGGTGTGTGCCAGGTTGGGGGTCTCTGTACTAGACTTCCTTAAACTTGGTTGCCACTGAGATATTATTGCCCAAAGGTCAGTGAGATTAGCATCTCCATACTGGGGCCCAGTGAGTGCTGGAGGCAATTCTGTCTGACAGTCTGGTTTCAGCAGAATTGCCCAATATTCTTAGACATGGCTTTTATTTATTAATCAAGTCAAATATTCTTTTACAGGACATCAACCAGAAATTACCTGCTGTCTCCTCAAACAGTAAGAAAATATGGAACTAAAAGGTCAATGTTAAGGATTTGATAAGAAACTAAAGTGATAGTTCAATACCATCTGTTATTTGAAGTTCACTCTCTATGTACTGTATTGATCATGGTGTTCTGAGTGTATGGGGGCAATTAAATTGCAATTAATAAAACTGTTCACTCTTGTGATGGAGTCTTATTTGATACTGTGACTGGCTCTGTGTAAAGTAGAACTGCTTTGTCCTTTTTCCATGAAGTGGGAAGAGACCAACAAGAAAATAATTATCCTATATGGAATCAAAATGCATAGCATCTGTTATGCTTGTTGAGGTTAGCCAACAAGGAAGATTCCTTTGACCATTAGTGACATTGGCAAAGCAACTGACACTTTGTATGAATGGTTTCTGCAACTGATGCTTTGATTACACATTTCTTTGACAACTGGTACCTTTGCAATAAATACAATCATTTGCAAACTTGTAACAAACTTCTACTGTGCTGAATTGATGTTTGAGACTTCTGCAGATCTAACATAGAAACATAGAAAACCTACAGCCCAATACAGGCCCTTCGGCCCACAAATCTGTGCCAAACATGTCCTTACCTTAGAAACTACCTAGGGTTACCCATAACCCACTATCTTTCTGAGCACAATGTACCTGTCCAGGAGTCTTTTAAAAGACCCCATCATATCCGCCTCCACCACCATTGCCAGCAGCCCATTCCATGCACTCACCACTCTCTGCGTAAAAAACTTATCCCTGACATCTCTTCTGTATCATCTTCCAAGCACCTTAAAACTGTGCCCTCTCATGCTAGCCATTTCAGCCCTGGGAAAAAGCCTCTGACTATCCACGCGATCAATGCCTCTCATCATCTTATACACCTCTATCAGGTCACCTCTCATCATCCGTCACTCCAAGGAAAAAAGGCCGAGTTCACTCAACCTGTTCTCATAAGGCATGCTCCCCAATCCAGGCAACATCCTTGTAAATCTCCTCTGCTCCTTTTCTATAGTTTCCATGCCCTTCCTGTAGTGAGGCAACCAGAACTGAGCACAGTACTCCAAGTGGGGTCTGACCAGGGTCCTATATAACTGCAACATTACCTCTCGGCTCCTAAACTCAATCCCACGATTGATGAAGGCCAATGCACCGTATGCTCTCTTAACCACAGAGTCAACCTGCGTAGCAGCTTTGTGTGTCTTATGGACTTAGACCCCAAGATCCCTCTGATCCTCTACACTGCCAAGAGCCTTACCATTAATACTATATTCTGCCATCATATTTGACCTACCAAAATGAACCACCTCACACTTATCTGGGTTAAACTCCATCTGCCACTTCTCAGCCCAGTTTTGCATCCTATCAATGTCCCTCTGTAATCTCTGACAGCCCTCTACACTATCCACAACACCTCCAACCTTTGTCTTATCAGCAAATTTACTAAGCCATCCCTCCACTTCCTCATCCGGGTCATTTATAAAAATCACGAAGAGTAGGGGTCCCAGAACAGATCCCTGAGGTGCACCACTGGTCACTGACCTCCATGCAGAATATGACCCACCTACAACCACTCCTTGCCTTCTGTGGGCAAGCCAATTCTGGATCCACAAAGCAAGGTCCCCTTGGATCCCATGCCTCGTTACTTTCTCAATAAGCCTTGCATGGAGTACCTTGTCAAGTGCCTTGCTGAAATCCATATATGCTACATCTACTGCTCTACCTTCGTCAATGTGTTGAGTCACATCCTCAAAAAATTCAATCAGACTCGTAAGACATGACTTGCATTTGACAAAGCCATGCTGACTATTCCTAATCATATGCCTCTCCAAATGTTCATAAATCCTGCCTCTCAGGATCTTCTCCATCCACGTACCAACCACTGAAGTAAGACTCACTGGTCTATCATTTCCTGGGCTATCTCTACTCCCTTTCTTGAATAATGGAATAACATCTGCAACCCTCTAATCCTCCGGAACCTCTCCCGCCCACATTGAGGATGCAAAGATCATCACCAGAGGCTTAGCAATCTCCTCCCTCGCCTCCCACAGTAGCCTGGGGTATATCTCATCTGGTTCCGGCAACTTATCCAACTTGATGCTTTCCAAAAGCTCCAGCACATCCTCTTTCGTAATATCTACATGCTCAAGTTTTTCAGTCCACTGTAAGTCACCCCTACAATCACCAAGATCCTTTTCCGTAGTGAATACTGAAGCAAAGTACCCATTAAGTACCTCTGCTATCTGCTCCGGTTCCATGCACACTTTTCCACTGTCACACTTGATTGGTCTCAACTAAGAAATTTTAAGTTTTAAGCTGCAGAATCCCTTGTGGTCTTAACTACTTTTTCTTTTAAAAGAAAGGCAGCATGGTAACATAGCGGTTAGTGCAACATCTTAGAGATCAGTGTTTGATTCCGGTCACTGGTTGTAAGGAGTTCGTAAGTTCTTTCTTTCCTCTGTGTGCTTCGGTTTCTGTCAACATACTGAGGATGTGTGGTTAGGGTGACTGAGTTGTGGACATGCTATGTTGGTGCTGGAAGTGTGGTGATATTATTGGGCTTCCCAGCACAATGCTTGCTGATTTGATTTGATGGAAACAATGCATTTCACTGTATGTTTCAATGTACATGTGACGAATAAAGCTAATCTTCATCTTTCTGATTATCTTTTTTTACAGATATGCCAGAAAACATCGCGGTGTTCATCAGAAGATAACAGAAGTTTCTGATATTTCTGCATGTAAAATGTTAAATAGATGTTTGTCAGCATCAGAGAGTTTGGGCAGTTATTTCAACCATCTTAAATATCTATAACTCACAAGAACTTTAGATTAGAATGGTGTATGGAAGTTTTTCCACAACTAATTCAATTTGCAGCACTTAATGTTGCTGGTGATGTGGTAATAGATTTATTGACCTGCTCAGAACGATCATTAATCTGAACAAAAATTAGAAATTTGAATTTTGAATGAGCAAAATGATCAAGTTCAAGTTTATTGTTATTTAATGGTACACACGTGCTGTATATTGGCAAGGTACATATACATACATATAACACATTAAGTAATATTACCTCAAATAAATTAACAAATAATATGGCATAAATTAAAAAGTAAACAATATAGCACTACTGGTGCTTCATACATGATGAAACCTGGGAGGTGGCAGGGAGTTCAGTAGTCTCACAGCCTGGGGGAAGAAACTGCTTCCCATCCTAACGATCCTTGCTCTAATGTTATGGTGCCTTCTGCCTGATGGTAGGGGTTCAATGGAATTGTTGGATGGATGGAAGGGATCATCTGAACACTGTGTATGCAGCACTCCTGATAAGTATCTCTGATATGAGAAAGATCCCAATGATTCTGTCAGCAGTCCTCACAATTTTAATATTTCAGTAATTTTGAGTAATCTAATGTGTGCGTGTATATATAGTTTTATTAAGCATTCTTGTTCATTTGAATAATTAATTTTGAGTTATATGTATAAATACAAGGATTGTATACATCATCATGCTACCATGTGTCTTGCTTAAAGTAAACACAATGTTAGACTCACATTTTCAGATCCCGAGTCTTCCTTTGAATTTGTTTAATGTTTTGAAGTTACAAAACGTAACAGTGATGACGAGATATTTTTAAAAAATGAACCGAGACAGCTACCGACCTGCTGAAGTGCAGTGAGATGTTCAAAATAAAAAAAGTGCAGCAAGGAAAGCAAGTAAAAAATACAGCCCAGAACATGCAGAGACTGTCGAGTAAAAAAAAAATGGCAGTGAACAGAAGATTTTTGGATTCATAAAGAGTGAGTGCCATGTATGATAACAATCATAAAAAAACGACATCAGAAAAATTGACACGTTTGATTACACAAAAGATAACTGGAACCTGTATACTGAACATATTGAACAGTATTTTAAAGCAAATGAAATAGCCAATGAGAAACAAGCACCAATTTTGCTGACTACATTGGGTTTAAAGGCATACAGTTTGGTTTAAAGTTTGAGTGCTTCAACTAAACCAGCAGAAATTAGCTTTTCTGATATTGTGAAAATCTGCTTGTAAAAGTAGATGCAAAGACCAAAGATGAATGGAAAGCCAAAAAGAAAGCAGTAAACGGATTTACGAAAACAGAAGATTTGTCAGATGATGTTGTGGAGGAGGAAACCAAGAGGAAAGATCAGATCATAAAGGGAGCAATTGAAGGATTGATGAGAATGCTCTAGTGAACTAAATGCACCTTCCCAGGATTCACATGCACAAACTAGAAGAAGGAAAAGGAAGGAGAAGAAAGATGGCCAGAGCTGAGAAAACCATTTCCTGCAGTCCCAGGGTCAACCACCATGGAAGAGGCCCCAGAATCTGAGATTGTTTCACAGCCACAGTCTCACCTGATAAGCAGAGTGATCCCCCTTGTCAGGAAAGATGTTATCCTGCAAGAGTAAGAATTCTTCCACAGCAACTAAATCTTGAGGCCTGAATGGGACAGATTAAAGTTTACTATGCTGTGGATAGTGTACTGTGTAAATAGTTGAGATGTTTTCTCTATTGAGTTGGAATTTATAGCTAAACAGCAAGGAGTGCTGTGTATTTAATATTTCAGTAATATGTGAGTAATCTTGTACATATATTGTTTGATCAAGCATTCTTGTTTGTTTAAATAATTCATTATGAGTTATATGTATAAATTCGTGAATTTCATATGTCATCACACTACTGTGTGATATATGCACATCTCGCTTAAAGTAAATGTCACAACCACAGATTCGGCAGCGCAGAAGATACGGCAATTGCGTTTGTGAATTTGCACATGTCAGGTAATTGTTATTTAATTGTGATTGTATGTAACTACATTCTTGTCATCGTAGTGCTTGTCGAGACTTGGACAGAGCATAGCAAGGTGTATGTCAACATGGAAATCACAAAATCATAGTCCCAAATTCATCCCTCCTGCATTGTTTACAGACTTTTACAACTGAATCTAAGAAAAGCTACTGAATTTCTGTTGTAGTTTTTTATGTTTTGATGCATGAAATCCACAAATGAAGTTTATCGTTCCCTAAACCATACTTATCAATTAGCAAGCTCTCTGGTGCCAAACACTTACGTTACATTAATTACTTCAAAATCAAATGCATTATGGCTTTCAAAGTAAAAAAACTTTTTTAAAATCCCTTTACGTTTCAGTTGCTGTAGTCCTATGCGCACGTTTTAGACTTCATTTGGTACTTTGCAAAATGTTTAAAATATTCATTCATATTAACTTTCCTTACATATTTATTGCCTGTGGATAATTTTTATCATGATTGTTTACTAAACCATCTTAAAGATATCATAGTTTCTGTATAGAAAAAAATCCCCATGAACCAATATTTGACAACAACCAATATGAAAGGTCCACACTACAGATAGTGAGATCTTCACAGCAACTTCCTTTGAGATTAATGGTGGCATGGATACCTTGGCAATGAACAAGAAGTTACACCACACCAAAAATAACTAACTGAATCAAACACATTTTTGACCTAACTCTTTTCTGCATTTTAATCATAATAAATCGCATTATTATAAATATTGGAAATAAATATCTCTGCCTTCTGTATCTTTCTCATTTGGAATTTGAAACATTGGATGACTATAAAGCTTTTGTCAGACATTGATCCTGTAATGAAGAAAGGGGTTTGTAAAATAAAGTGATAAGTGATTAGAGACTGCCTTGTCAGTAATTGAGGCAAAGTAACAAACTATGGGTCGCCAGTGATCTGAAGGCTCTTCTCCACCACAAAAAAGAGAGCCCTTAGATCAGGAGACAGGGAGGAATTGAAAGGTGTGCAGAGGGAGCTGAAAGAGAACAAGCTTGGGCAGAGTAGCACAACGGAGGCGTGGAGAGGCATGAAGGCTTCAATCAGTCAGCGCTAGAGCCTCAGAATGCAGCTGTGAATGGGTTAATGAGTTAAACCAATTCAATAGGTTTTCTGTTCATGCTCCCCTCAGCACACCAGCCCAGTTGCCGAGGTACCCAGTGCTCCCTCAGCACCCATGCCTCTCCTCTACCCTCCTCCCCCCTCCAGTTCAACATGTGGATGAACAACACAGGCTAGCACCATCTACACCTCTTCCTTCTGCCACACCTACCATCTGCACCTGCACATACCAACTGCTATTGTCCCGATGTTCACCTCCCCAGCCGCCATCTTTCACCAACTCTCCAGTCGTCATGGATGCACCTTCACTACTGAGCAGGTGAGAAGGGGAAACTCAGATGGCAAAGCATTAGGACCGGATGGTATGAACCCCAGGGTCCAGGAGTGTGCTGAGCAGCTGTGTGGAGTTCTCCAGCACATTTTCAATCTGAGTCTCAGTCTGGAAAGGGTTTAGACTGTGTGGAAAACATCATGTGTGGTCCCAGTACCCAAGAGGGGTTGACAAAATGTCTTGAATGACTACTGGCCAGTGGCCCTGATCTCACACATCATGAAGACTCTCGAGAGGCTGGTCCTGGCTCACCTCTGACCCCTGGTCAGATCAGCCCTCGATCCCCTGCAGTTTGCCTACCCAGAGCACATTGGAGTCGATGATGCTGTCATCTACCCGCTGAGCAGAGCCTACTACCATCTGGATAAGCAGGGTAGCAATGTGGGAATATGTTTTTTGATTTTTCTAGTGCCTTCAATACCAAACAGCCTTTATAGCTGGGGGAAAAGCTCTGTTCAATGCAGGTTGGCACTTCCATTGTATCCTGGATAATGGACTTCCTGACTGGCAGACCACAGTTTGTGTGGCTTCAGAGCTGTGTGTCAGACATGGCTATAAGCAGCACTGGGGACTGTATTGGCTCCCTTCCTGTTTACCCTGTAAACCTCGGACTTTAGATACAACACTGAGTCATGTCATCTACAGAAATTCTCTGATGACTCAGCAGTAGTTGGGTGTATAAAGGGAGGACGGGAGAATGAATACAGGGCCCTGGTGGAAGAGCTGGTCGAATGGTGCGAGCTGATCAGCATCAGTAAGACAAAGGAGATGCTGATGGACTTTAAGAAGCCAAAGCCTGCACTGCTCCCTGTTACTACTGATGGTGAAGACGTAGATGTGGGGAGGACCTACAAGTACCTGGGATTGCACCTGAATGACAGACCTGAGTGGAGCACCAACACAGAGGACAAGAAGGACCAAAGTTGCCTCTACTTCCTGAGGAGACTCAGGTTCTTTGGAGTATGCAGGCCTCACCTTCATACCAGTCTGTTGTCACCAGTACAATCTTCTATGTGGTGGTGTGCTGGGGCAATGGCATCAACATGGGTGACGGCAACAGGCTCAATAAACTGATTCGAAAGGCTGGCTCTGTCATAGAAGTCAAACTGGACACACTGGAGACTGTGGTAGAACAAAGGACCCTACGGAAAATCCTGGCAATTCTGGACAATGTCTCTCACCCTCTGCTTGCCACCTTGGCTGAACAGTGGAGCGCTTATAGTCATAGACAGACAACCGCGCTGCTCCAAAGAGCACTTGATGAGGGCATTCTTACCCTCAGCCATGAGGCTCTATAATAAGTTAACCTATAGCCGGGGAAGTGACCTGTAATCTTTGATTTGTAAATCTTGTACATCTTATTTTAAGGTAACTTATTTTTATTCTTTCTTACTTTTCTTCTAATATTTGTATATTTGTGCACTTGTAATGCTACTGTGATGCTATAATTCCCTTTGGGATCAATAAAGTATTTATCTAAACGTGAGTTCACAATCTCTAAATATACTGTATATAAATAAATAGAGAAATAAATAAATAAATAGACAGATAGATAAATAAATAAATAAATAAATAAATAAATAAATAAATAAATAAATAAATAAATAAATAAATAGATAGATAAATAACAAACAAGGTCAAGCGGATAGTCAGTGGGTTAAAGTCAGATTGGATCAGAGGAGAGTGAACACATAAATGTTTGAAAGATTATCCAATGATAAATAATTTCTTTCTAATTGAATAATAAGTGAAATTATTTTGTCAAATCGTGTCTGTACAGTGGAACAAAGATGGAGTGTCATAAAGGACTTCATACAGGCATTAGCGTTTTTACAGGAGACAAGGTAGGAAGAGGTATAGTCAAGATAGCCATGGAAATAGGGAGGTTTATGAAAGATGTTGGTGAACAGTTTGACAGAGAGGGGAGAGAGGCATCGAGGAAGGGCAGAGAGTTATCAGAAATGGACCAAGTAAATTTAAGAGCAGGAAGTTGGAGGCAGTATTGATGAAATTGATCAGCTCAGCATGGGTGCATGAAGCAGCATCAGTGCAGTCGTCAGTGTGACACAGAAATAGTTGGGGAGCATTACTAGGAAGGGTTTCGAACACCGACTGTTCCATATGTAACCAATGAAAAGGCAGGCATAGCTGGGGCCCATATGAGTGCCGATGGCTGCCCCTTGAATTTGGAGAAAGTGGGAGGAGCTGTAGTAGAAATTGGTAAGGGTGAGGGGACTGGTTGGTTCTTTAGCTGGGAAAGAAGTGGTAAGCTTTAACGCCATCTTGATGGGGGATAGAAGTGTATAAGGACTGGAAATCCATGGAGGAAACATGGACAGCCGCGGACCTTGGACTTGGACAGGGGGAACATGGACAGCCGCGGACCTTGGACTTGGACAATGGGAACATGGACAGCCGCGGACCTTGGACTTGGACAGTGGAAACATGGACAGCCGCGGACCTTGGACTTGGACAGTGGGAGCATGGACAGCCGCAGACCTTGGACTTGGACAGTGGTGACATGGACAGCCGCGGACCCTGGACTTGGACAGGGGGAACATGGACAGCCGCAGCCCTTGGACTTGGACAAGGGGAATGTGGACAGCCGCGGACCTTGGACTTGGACAGGGGGAATATGGACAGCCGCGGACCTTGGACTCGGACAGGGGGAACATGGACAGCCGTGGACCCTGGACTTGGACAGGGGGAATATGGACAGCCGCAGACCTTGGACTTGGACAGTGGAAACATGGACAGCCGCGGACATTGGACTTGGACAGTGGGAGCATGGACAGCCGCAGAACTTGGACTTGGACAGGGGGGACATGGACAGCCGCGGACCTTGGACTTGGACAGTGGTGACATGGACAGCCGAGGACCTTGGACTTGGACAGTGGTGACATGGACAGCCGCGGACCTTGGACCTGGACAGTGGGAACATGGACAGCCGCGTCCCTTAGAATGGGACAGAGGGGACATGGACAGCCGCGGACCTTGGACTTGGACAGGGGGGACATGGACAGCCGCAGACCTTGGACTTGGAGGGGGAAACATGGACAGCCGCAGACCTTGGACTTGGATGGGGGAACATGGACAGCCGCGGACCTTGGACTTGGACAATGGGAACATGGACAGCCGCGGACCTTGGACGTGGACAATGGGAACATGGACAGCCGCGGACCTTGGACTTGGACAGTGGAAACATGGACAGCCGCGGACATGGGACTTGGACAGTGGGAGCATGGACAGCCGCAGACCTTGGACTTGGACAGTGGTGACATGGACAGCCGCGTCCCTTGGACTTGGACAGGGGGAACATGGACAGCCGCGGACCCTGGACTTGGACTGGGGTACATGGACAGCCGCGGACCCTGGACTTGGACAGTGGGGACATGGACAGCCGCGGACCTTGGACTTGGATGGGGGAACATGGACAGCCGCGGACCTTGGACTTGGACAGGGGGGACATGGAAAGCCGCGGACCTTGGACTTGGACGGGGGAACATGGACAGCCGCGGACCTTGGACTTGGACAGGGGGAATCATGGACAGACGAGGACCTTGGACTTGGACAGGGGGAATCATGGACAGCCGCGGACCTTGGACTTGGACGGGAGAACATGGACAGCCGCGGACCTTGGACTTGGACAGGGGGGACATGGACAGCCGCGGCCCTTGGACTTGGACAAGGGGAACATGGACAGCCGCCGACCTTGGACTTGGACAATGGGAACATGGATAGCTGCGGCCCTTGGACTTGGACAGGGGGAACATGGACAGCCGCGGACCTTGGTCTTGGACAGTGGGATCATGGACAGCCGCGGCCCTTGGACTGGGACAGGGGGAACAAGGACAGCCACGGACCTTGGACTTGGACAGTGGGAACATGGACAGCCACGTACCTTGGACTTGGACAATTGGAACATGGACAGCCGCGGACCTTGGACTTGGACAATGGGAACATGGACAGCCGCGGACCTTTGACTTGGACAGGGGGGACATGGACAGCCGCGGACCTTGGACTTGAACGGGGGGGACATGGACAGCCACGGCCCTTGGACTTGGACAGGGGGAACATGGACAGCCGCAGACCTTGGACTTGGACAGGGGGAACACGGACAGCCGCAGACCTTGGACTTGGACAGTGGGAACATGGACAGCCGCAGACCTTGGACTTGGACAGGGGGAATCATGGACAGCCACGGACCTTGGACTTGGACAGGGGGAGCATGGACAGCCGCGGACCTTGGACTTGGACAGTGGGAACATGAACAGCTGCGGACCTTGGACTTGGACAGTGGGAACATGGACAGCCACGGACCTTGGACTTGGACGGGGGGCATGGACAGCCACGGACCTTGGACTTGGACAGGGGGAGCATGGACAGCCGCGTACCTTGGACTTGGACAGTGGGAACTTGGACAGCCGCGGACCTTGGACTTGGACAGTGGGAACATGAACAGCTGCGGACCTTGGACTTGGACAGTGGGAACATGGACAGCCGCGGACCTTGGACTTGGACAATGGGAGCATGGACAGACGCGGACCTTGGACTTGGACAGTGGGAACTTGGACAGCCGCGGACCTTGGACTTGGACAGTGGGAACATGAACAGCTGCGGACCTTGGACTTGGACAGGGGGAACATGGACAGCCGCGGACCTTGGACTTGGACAATGGGAGCATGGACAGACGCGGACCTTGGACTTGGACAGGGGGGACATGGACAGCCGTGGACCTTGGAATTGGGTAATGGGAACATGGACAGCCACGGACCTTAGACTTGGACAGGGGGGACATGGACAGCCGCGGACCTTGGAATTGGACAATGGGAACATGGACAGCATGGACCTTGGACTTCGACAGGGGGAACATGGACAGCCGCGGACCTTGGACTTGGACGGGGGTACATGGACAGCCGCGGACCTTGGACTTGGACGGGGGGACATGGACAGCCGCGGACCTTGGACTTGGACGGGGGGACATGGACTGCCGCGGACCTTGGACTTGGACAGTGGGAACATGGACAGCCACGAACCTTGGACTTGGACAATTGGAACATGGACAGCCGCGGACCTTGGACTTGGACTGGGGAACATGGACAGCCGCGGACCCTGGACTTGGACAGTGGGGACATGGACAGCCGCGGACCTTGGACTTGGATGGGGGAACATGGACAGCCGCGGACCTTGGACTTGGACAGGGGGGACATGGAAAGCCGCGGACCTTGGACTTGGACGGGGGAACATGGACAGCCGCGGACCTTGGAATTGGACAGGGGGAATCATGGACAGACGAGGACCTTGGACTTGGACAGGGGGAATCATGGACAGCCGCGGACCTTGGACTTGGACGGGAGAACATGGACAGCCGCGGACCTTGGACTTGGACAGGGGGGACATGGACAGCCGCGGCCCTTGGACTTGGACAAGGGGAATGTGGACAGCCGCGGACCTTGGACTTGGATAGGGGGAACATGGACAGCCGCGGACCTTGGACTTGGACAATGGGAACATGGACTGCTGCGGACCTTGGACTTGGACAATGGGAACATGGACAGCCGCGGACTTTGGACTTGGACGGGGGGACATGGACAGCCGCGGACCTTGGACTTGGACGGGGGGACATGGACAGTCACGGACCTTGGACTTGGACAGGGGGAACATGGACTGCCGCGGACCTTGGTCTTGGACAGTGGGATCATGGACAGCCGCGGACCTTTGACTTGGACAGGGGGGACATGGACAGCTGCGAACCTTGGACTTGGACAGTGGGAACATGGACAGCCGCGGACCTTGGACTTGGACAGTGGGAACATGGACAGCCGCGGACCCTGGACTTGGAC